>NC_140501.1:51414983-51952483 GCF_964271855.1 Acomys minous | reverse complement strand
ACACGGAAGCAGGTGCGCTCCTGAGGCTGATAAAACTTTTCAAGAATTGTAAAGATCTGGAGACGCAGGATAGCCATCAAGCTGTCTGCCCTGTGTGAGCGTCTTTGTATGTTGTGTATAACATATGCAGTGCACGTGGAATTGCACCAGCCTGGGCACACATGGGTCCAAACAGAGGAGGATGTTGGGTCTTTTCCTCTCTTGCTCTCTGAGCTTTTCTCTTGAGACAGGGTCTCCCACCGAAGCAGAAGCGCGCAGTTCTGTTAGGATGGCTGCCAGCAAGCTCCCAGGATCCTCCTGGCTCAACTCCCCAGTGCCGCGATTTCAAGCACACATAGCTGGGGCCCCCGTGCTTCACATGGGTGGTGGGGATTTGAATGCAGTGCCTCCTTAAGCACGGGCTCAGCATGTGTTCTTAGCGGCTGAGCCATCACTCCCACTCTAGTGTGGCTTTTCTTACTATGGCTCTGGCGCGATGAGGGCTAATTTTAACAGGAGAAGAACAAAAGCCGGGGGATGGGGGGGTGGGGGGGTGGGGGGGTTTCAAGTCTGTCAGATTTCAAGGCTGCTTCTTCTGGAAGGCATGGTGAATTTAGAGCAGCCAGTAGATTCTGACTCACGCCACGGGACAAGATGACTTCCTTGTCATGGTGTTGGGCCAGAGCCATTTCTAGGAGTGGCAGTGCTGACAATGAGTGTAGGGTGAGCCTGCTGTCAGGTCCCTGGTGTCCTGAGTCAGCAGAGGTCGCTGCTTGAGAGTGGCTTTTCTCCCAGCATGCCTGGACTGGGTCTTGTGTGTCTTCCCAAGAGAGCGGTGGCTTCTGTTTCCCAGGCTTCCAGGCCTCATTTGCTGCTCCTTGAGAAAGCAGAGCCAGCCCCGTGGCCGCTGAGTGAAGGGCAGGGATGCTTCACTTCCGGGTCGGCTGCTGACTCCGGAAGAGAAGAGTTTTGTTTGTTTCTGTTTTTAATTTACCGCAAGGGGAGAAAGCACAAACGTGACTCCCAAACTCCAGGGTCCAGAAGGTTCCTGTGGATAAAACTAGCTCTCCACTTCCGCAGATTATCGCCTGTGAGACAAGTTCAGCCCCGTTCACACACACTTTGTGGGTGCTTGTGATCTCCAGGGGTTGATTTGAAGACACCAAGGATGCTAGGCAAGGGCTCTACCACTATGTTACATCCTCAGGCTAGCTCCGGGATCAATGGCAAATTTAATCATTTATTTAATTCTCTGCCTTACTTCAAAAAAAAAAAATCCTTGAGATGATGCTTTTGTTTTATGGGCACTTTTTTTTTAAAGACTGAGGTAGGTGTGTGTGTGTGTGTGTGTGTGTGTGTGTGTGTGTGTGTGTGTGTGTGTGTGTATTCACAGGCATGCCCCTGAAGGCCACATGAGAGCATTGCGAACTCCCTGAAGCTGGTGCCGGGAACTGAACTCTTAGCTCCTCTACAAGAACAACAAGTGTCCTTTGCCACTGAGCCATCTCTCTGGTCCCATAGGAACTTTGTCAGTGGCAGCTAGGAGTACGAGAAAACCAAACGGCAATGAAAATCCCATCAGAGTTTTGAGCAATGGTTGTGACTTTTATTTTTCTTAACCATCTTTCACAGTGCATGCATGCGTGGAAGGTAGTCCACAGACCACCTCAGAGCACTGGGTGCTCAAGTTCATGTCGGCTTTGGTTACCTAGTGGCACTTTTTCATCTGTGCTTCAGTTTTTAGAAGAGAAAAATGAAAGAAGCAATTCTAGACATCTACTTCCCCTAGAAATTAAAAATGAATTATTGGTGACTTCTGCCAGGTGACCAGCATTGATACCAAGGGAAATTTTTTTTTTACAAATCATAGAAAAATATGAATTATACATATGTTCATACATATCCATCCATCCATATTTGCATACGTACATGCATACATACTTAAACACATTTGTGCTGTACACACATGGCTAGGGAGGAAGCTTAGCTGCTAGAGCGCTTACCTAGCATGCAGGAAGCCTGAGCCTGGACCAACTTGGGCTACAGGAAACTTCACTGCACACACACACACACACACACACACACACACACACACACACGAAAGTGGAGTAGGAGAGCAGAGGAAGAAGCCTGAAGGAGGAGGAGGAGGAGGAGGAGGAGGAGGAGGAGCAGGAGGAGGAGGAGCAGGAGGAGGAGGAGGAGGAAGAGGAGGAGGAGGAGAGTGTGATGACAAGCACGTGACCTGAAGCTGAAGGCTGGTTAGGGAAAGGAAGAGACAAGGAAGGGGGAGAGGGAGTCAGAGAAAGATGGTGGGGGGCAGGGCAACTAAGAAACACAAGTATGGAAATGCAACAGTGTGACTCATTACCTGCTAGTTTACTAAAGACCATTTGAAAACCAAAGGGCGGGCCTGGGAAAACATTCTCATGACATGTCAAAGAAGTTTCTGGCTTTGGTAACTAAGGTTTGGAAACCTTCCCAAAGCTGGTAATTCATGCCCAGTGAATAGAGGTTCTCAGAGCCAACAAAGTTTGTACAACAAATTGGAAAAATAAATGTTTGATTCCTCTAATCTCATGCAGGCCAAGGGGCTGGGGTCAGATTAGACTAAATATGATCATTGAATCCTAAACTCACAACACTGTAGAATATTATTAGCCATATCCGAATGCTTTTTGTATCAAACTCTTGACCTGATTTTTGTCCCAGTTTCACTTTTATATCATCTAGGTTTAGTTCTTCTTTAAAAAAAAAAAAGTTAAAAAATTTTAAACGAAAGCCAGTTACCTCTCAGTAATAGAAAAATCTGTTTGGCTAAGCGAGCCACAGACTATTGAAATACCTGGTCTTATATTTTTATGTGGGTTGGCAAATGCAGTCTTAAGGTGGTTAATGTGATACCCAAGCTGGTGTTAATAGGCAATGATAAATCCGTATGTGCCACCTGCTACCTGTCAGGGCACACATTCTCTCTTTCCCCCTTTTGGCACGGCTGCATGACTGCGGGTGCAGGTCTTTATGGCTGGAGTTGAGGCCGGCTGTCAGGTTTACCTGATGAATTGAACTTGCTGTCGTCATCGTCTCTCTTTCACGTTGGTTCCCTCCGTTCCTCACCTCACCTCTATCCCCATCGGCTTCAGGGAGTGCGTTAAAAACCCACTGCTTCCCCCTGGGTCTGAGAACTGGGGGCAATGGGAGGTGGGAGATGAGGGTGTCAGGAAAGGAAATCCTCCTGCTAAAAGTTTCTTAGGAACTTCCATCAGCTGAAACACGCTAGCCAAAGGGATGGCTTTAAGTAACCGCTTTACAGCTGGGCATTTAAATGCCACGCGGTTTCGGTTTCTTTTTCTCTCTAATAAGTCCCCAGGAATGTCTCACAAGCTACCCACACATAGTCAAAAGTGCTTCCTCTCAAAGGAGCATACTCTCTCCTATGAATATATAATTTAAATTTGACTGGGCAAAGATGAACAAAGCCTCTTGGCCATTCATAGGTGGGACCTAAACCCCTCGGGTCTTTTCAACTCTCAGATCAGCTCCAACATGTTCAGGGATGCTCAGGCCAGCACCTCATGGGAGGAACCCCAAGGCGCTCCATCTCAGCCTTTGAGTTTAACCAGGAAGCTTTTCTCTGTTTCAGAAAACCAGACACACTCACAGTCCGATCTGTAGAGAAACTAGGTTCCAGCTTTCAAAATGACATAGCCAATGCTTCGCAGAAAGCTCTGCACACTCAGAGGAATTTTCACGAATCTAGCTTTTTTTTTTTTTAAGGAATAATTTTTGTCTTTTATTAACATTTTCACACCAGTGTTCCTTCCACCAATGGTGTGTTCCCTGTCCTCCCACACCTTTGTTTAAGTTTTAGGAACATTTTAATGAATCATTTCATCTCTTTGAGGAGGACTGACCATAAGGGCTGTCCAGCATTAAGACCCTTTAGCTCATAAAAATTGTTATAGCATGTCCCAAGTGCTCCCAATATATATATATGTATGTATATATATATGTATATGTCCTAAATATATTTCCTAAAATACATATTTCAGTTGTTGCAAGAGCCCCATGAGGCAGCAGGTGGAACCTCTCCGTCCCAATGAAGAGGAGGTCCCTGGGGTAAACGGTCTTCATGAAGATGAGTTGACCTAAGAGAACGGCCTGGCATCCACTCCCTGCTTTGGCCAAGTGGAGGGCAAGCTATTTATTTTCCCTTCTTTCTTCTCAACTCACAAGCTAATTAATCTCTTACTTTTGCTTTCCCGTCAAAAGAAACACCCCCCCCCCACACACACACACACATACACGGAGCAGCCATCGTGTCAGGAAGACAGGTCCTTTTCAGGCAGGTATGGAGCTCAGTTGGCAGAGTGCTCACCTAGCATGAAGCTCTGGCATCACCCCCAGCATTGGCAAAGCCAGGGGCGGTGTCAGCTTCTCCCAGTGGTTATAAGTGGTCTAATGCTTCGACTCTGTAACACAGTTTCTCATGTTGCCCAACCATAAAAATCGTCTTTGTTGCTACTTCAGAACTGTAAGTTCGCTACTGTTATGAGTCATAATGTCAATGTCTGTTCTTTCTGGTGGTCTTAGACCAGCCCTTTGAAAGGAAGTGTCTTTTAACCCCCAAGAGGGTTGCAACCCACAGGTTGAGAACCACCGCAAATGTGACCCCAGCACTGGGGAGGCAGAGGCACGGAGACCAGAGAGAGGGTCAACAAAGTCAGGTGTTCCTCAGCAACCAGGCGCGGTCCTTTAGGCTGGACAGCCCTTTGGCTACTGGCGTTATCATTTCACTGCAGGGAAAAGCTGAAGTTCTATTTTCTCTACAGTGGAAATTTCCGTCACTCTGAAGCTCTCTTAACCTCTCCTTAGTAGCCCATGTGCTCCCAGGCTGTTTCTTCTCATGCCTTTTCAAGTTGTCTGACTGCCGGTCCAGCCTGCCCAGGCCTTCCACATTCTTGTCTTGCATTGAGTGTTCTACCATGGTCTCTCTCTGGCCCTGAGCTTTCCTGAGCCTGGCTTCTGTAGGGAGAGGATGGCGGGACCAAGATTAAGTTTCCTGTTTTGTCACGAAACTCTACAGTTTCACACGTTCAAGTGCGCAGACGCGTAGTTTTGGCTTTTCTTCTCTAGACTCATAGTTTTGGGCTTTTCGTTGACTAGACGCACGTGACTCCCCTGCACTGAAAAGGGGGACCCTTCATTGTAATCATCACCAAATGTATACAGTACTAATAGAACTTAATTGTTTCCACTAGACAGATCTCGGGTGTTTTTGGCAGCCAAAATGAAAATGATTCCAAATACCATCAAAGAGGCTTCTAAGCCCCCAGCATGCACAGAGTGTTTTGATATACAGTACAGTGTTAATATCATTATCTCATCTGATACAACATACGGTTACTTTAATCCTTTCCCGCCTCTGTGATCTTGGAAGATCCGACGGATAGACGGCAAAGAATAAACCACTATACAGGGAGACAAAGGGAGACTTAGTCCCCATCCTCTGGGTGTGATTTTTTTTTTTGATTGTTTGAGTGCTGCCTTCAAATATGAACTATTATCAATACTGACTTCTGCATCTTCCATGCTAGTTTGAGTTTGTATGCAACATCAAACATAGCTTTTCACACATGTTCTTTCCAGATTTTTTTTTAACACTTACTTAGCAGTTTATAGAAGGAAGTGAATGATCTCCTCAAGCTGCTTACAAATTAAAAAAAAATCTGTGCTTATTAATTATGCAGGATTAGTCTAATTATAATTCAGCAAATTAATTAGCGACAGAAGGTGTTCTGAAACATTGGAGTACATTTGCATGTTAAATGGAGAGGCTAGTCTGTAATATATGTAAATTTATGCATGGCTTCATAGTTTAATTTAAAAATTTGCAGCTGCATATGGTATGGGAGCAGGTGAAAAGTCAGTTTTAGTTTAATGATGCTAACAAACATTGGATGGTGTCCTGTCTTAGCAAGAGAATGCACTCGTATCTGCTAATCTCTGAATCTGTCATAAGAGTCTAATGTTACGTAGATGTTCAAGGTCACTAGAGAGTGAATGCATAGGTGCAATAGGTATAAACTGAAGGCCGCAGAGAGAAAGTGATGCTAGGAGGCGTGTTTCTACTCAGCTTTCTTTCTCACTTTCTCCAGTAGTGCATGCTAACTCGGCTGTCTTCGGCTTGAGGAGAGTTACGTTGCAGTCTGGTGAAGTAGAGCTGGCTATCTCTTTGTGTCCCTGGTGTAGAATCTGGCAGGTGTAAAATAGTTGTCCAACCTTGATTCCCTTTCCAAATATTCACATTTGCACTTCATTTCAATTTCCTGGAGTCGTGGGAAAGTTATTACTGAGTTATGAATTAATGGTAGGGTAGAGAGTCTTACACACTGGCCTCAACCATCTGGCAAAACAGTAAAAACCAGCGGACCAGGCAGCAGCAAAGGGCTCTTGGTGTAATTGGTGTTCACTGCTCAGCCTAGCATAGATGAGTTTTGCTGGGAGGGCACAGAACCGGAGGGGGAGGGGAGGCCAGGATTGACAGGGACTGAGGCTGAGGACCCATTAAGCTGATGACTGGCTAATAACTTCATTTCTCTCCTTCATCCAAGAAGTCATTGTACTGGGAGGAAAATAGATTTGTATACTCACTCTGAAGTCTCAGTGACTTTCTTTCTTTCTTTCTTTCTTTCTTTTCTTTCTTTTTCTTTTTCTTTCTTTTTTTTTTTATGTGAAGCAAGTGTGTAGGTGATTTGGCTTAAAGAAGGCCTGGCTTGAACATTAAAGAAAGATTGGGGTGCGGCTCAGTGGTACAATGCTTGCATAGCAGCTGCAAGGTCCAAGGTTTGAGTCCCAAGGACTGATTTTATAAATAAATAAATAAATAAATAAATAAATAAATAAATAAATAAGTGAAAAGGAAAAGGTAGATCTAAGTATGTTGCCAAGATCCCCCCAGAGACACCTTCAGGAACAATAAAAGTGACAAACTCACTCTTCCTTTCCAAGTCAGGTCCAAGGAGGTCTGTAATCGTTGTCATTAATGGCATTGGATTTTGATCTGAGCCCAAAACCAGAGACTTTTCCTGAGAGATGTTTTCTCCCATGGTGCCAAAATAATAGAACTTAGAGGAGCGAGATTGGGTATGGTGTAAAAAATAAAATAAAATAAAGCTACATGTAGAAGCGTGGTCTTGAGCAACCAAAGTGTGTTCCTGGTCAGGCCTGAGAGGAGAATGAATTGTGGCCATGTCTGTCCCTTACAGCTTAGTGGTCAGTGGTTTGTTTGTTTGTTTGTTTCTTTTTTTCTTTTCTTTTCTTTTTCTTCTTTTTTTTTTTCAGTCCCTTGCTTACCGCTGGGGCTGTGAGAGACCCTTCAGAGGGCATGGGAAAAATGGCTTTGAAATAAAGTCTATCCATCCAGGAGTCAGGTTTACACAGTCGGGGAAGTCCTGCCTCCTGGTGCCTAAATGAATACAACAGATCCTACCGGGGAGGCACCGTGTTAAGAAGTAGAGATCTATTGCCAAACTGAAATGCCTGTCTCTTCCAGGAGCTTGTCACCGAAGTACACACGGAATAGAAAATGATTCTGAGGGCCTGTTGCCAGATAGGAGCCAGTATGTTCTGTATGTCCTCTGAAATAGTTTACTGACCAGTTTTACTGCAGGGTCGAAGACTTTGAACAACCATCTTTTGTTGTCTTTCTCCCTGTAATCTTGTTGGAGTGAATTAATTGTTTTTTTTTTCTTTTTTACTATGTCCCCTAACAATTAAGAAGAGTTCAAGTAGAGCGAATATATTAGTATTGAGGGGATACCCAGTCCTGAGAGAATCAAATCTAAGTTTGTGGCAACTCCCTATGGAGTAGTTACGTTTTAAAATATAATGGGAGAGGTCTGGTAAAATGCTTGCTTGCAAAGAAGAGGATTTAAAATTGACCTTCAGAACCCACGTAAAGAACCAGCTGTTCTGGCACATGCATGTGATCCTGGTGTGTGCTGACACATACATGTGATCCTAGTGTGTGTCAATACATGCATGTGATCCTAGCTGGGGAGGGGGTGTTAGGAGGATCCCCTAGGGTTTACAGACAAGCCAACCACACCCAAGTGGCAACTACTTTGCCAAGGAGAGACCCTGTCTCAAAGAAGAAGGTGGGAGGTGATTGAAGAAAACATCATTATTGACCTCTGGCCCCACAAGCACCCACACTGCTCCCACCACCAATATAGTGAGAGTGGAAGATGCAATGCAGGGGAGGGGGAGAGACCCAAACATTTGACATGGATAACTAATACCGACCTTGGGTGGTCCTAATTTATCGATGAATATTAAGCAATAGTAATCACAGTGCTATTTACAGTGGCCTTGAAGTCACATGACAGTGGCTTGGTAAGGGGCTTCTCTGTAGGGGCCACGCATGACACTGGAGTTATCAGCCGTCAAAGGACGTAGCTATTGCTCTATTCACAAATCTCTGCCACAGGAGATCCTTTCTCTCTCTCTCTCTCTCTCTCTCTCTCTCTCTCTCTCTCTCTCTCTCTCTTTTAATGACTTGACACTCTTTCAAGTTTAGCTTGAGAGACTTGACTCTCAGAAAGTGTTTTCTAAAATTGTACTCAACTCTTCCTGCTGATTTCCACCTTCTTTCTCTGTAGAGTTTGGTGAACAAATGGTCTGAATCTTCCTCATTTAGTCGAGCAGCTTTCTGATTTTTTTCTCCAGGGCACTGCAGCTCTTGGCACTGCACTACTTAGACTATTTGAACTCTTCAGATATCTTCTAACTGTTTGATGGAGTTCCTGCTTTCTTCTATACACTCCAATGTCACCACTGGGGTTTCCGGACTCCAATAGAAATGATAAGCTTTTCCTCCCACTTCTTATGTGCTTGTTTGACTTTGCAAACAGAAGACTGACTCCACACTAATTTCCAGAGAAAAGTGACATGATGGCCCCAATGGAGACCAATGGGGGGGGTGTCCCAAAAGCAGAGAGCTGCCTGGCAATGTGTAGGATATTAGACAAGCTCCCCAATGGAGTAACAATTTGCTAAGAGTCAGAGAGAATGGAACTTGGCCACCCACCCACTCTTCTACAAACTAACTTTTTCATCTTTGATAATGAACCTGATAACTTTGGAGAACTTTCTGACTTCTCCAAAGAACTAGGATGCTAATGTGTGCATAGTGTAAGTTTCAAGGAGTTAATGAAACCACACATGGCGAGTGATACATGGGCCATAATTACTATTGTCACCATAGACTTTGAGCCAAGAGGGCTTGAAGAGATTGAGTGTAGTTGGAAACAAGAAAAAAATTGTTCTTAACAATATTTCTGTCGGCCAGGTGTGATGGCACACACCTATAATCAGCACTTGGGAGGCACAGGCAAGTGGACGTTTGTGAGTTCAAGGCCAGCCTGACTTACATAATGAGTTCCAGGCCAGCCAGAGCTGCATAGAGACACCTTGTCTCAGAAATTTTGTTTCTTGTAAGCTTAAAAATGTTCAAATCCCAGCAGCCTTTTACAGAAATGTTCTTGATAAATGAGTGTTAAGGATCATTTGCTTCTTCCTTAAGAAAGTCTGGGAAGAAAGAGATAGTTCTCTCTGTTCATGTATCATGTTTACAGTATTTATTTATTTATTTTAAATAAATGGAGATGATAGAAGTCATCTTACAAAAATGGCTGCAACCATCCCTTACTATCTCTAACCATCCCTCACCCATGGATATTGAAATGAGTGGATGGCCACTCAAGCCAGTCAGAACTTTTCAGTTCTGATCTACCCTATCCATGAATCTTGTTGGGCCTTCATTGCTAGTCACCTCAAACTTGCTTAGGCAGACCCCAAGTCCTAGAGTCTTCCATGCTCTTCCCACACCTTATTTCTGGAGGTAACAGGAGATGATTGGGAGCTTAGCTTATCAGTCTCTTGTAACAGTTGTCACTGGATCTTTAAAGCTTTAGGGTGCTAGGTGGACTCCTTGGGAATCAGACTCTTCAAGGTTGCTGGTCCTTCCGCTACTTAAATTTGGAGGTTTTTTTTTTTGGAGGCTTTCTTTCTGCATGAAACTGTATTCTGTTTAATGCTGGAAGGCCCAGAAAAGACACTAAAGATCTAGATTGGAGAGAAAATTCTGGTGTTTGTCACTTGTCACAAGGGAAGGTCAGCCCCATGAAGGCTTTCTCATCACTAAAAGCAAGGTCAGCTATCTTGAGGGATACCCTGAAGATGAGACAGCTGACCTATCGACCTATCCCTGTGTCTATCCATCCAGCATGGCTTCTCACCTTGGTACTAGAGACTAGACTGCCAGATCTCCTGAAGGATGAGACTGTATACAAGATCCTAGGAGAAGAGAGCATCAACCCACTCCTTTTCCTTGGCACACTTTACTGTGGACATCCACATATTTGCTGTGGACATCCACACATTGACTGTAGACATCCACACATTTGCTGTGGACATCCACATATTTACTATGGATATTCATACACTTACTGTGGACACCCACACATTTACTGTGGACATCCATACACTTACTCTAGACATCCATCCATTTAGTAGTTGAGATGCTTTAAGTAAGAGAACTTTAAGGAAAAAAGGTTGTTGTCTTTTTCCCCATCACCCATGAGCAATGAAATGCAATTGTATTTTAATTTATTGGGCTTTTAAAAAGTTTTCATAGCTAATCCAGAAAAAAAGGTACCTTCTTCAAAGATCAGTGGACACCTACCTCTATGTACCCACACGATCTATCAGAATATAGTCACCAGCTGTTTGACTCAGCTTAGAGCATCTGTCTGCATATGTGGCCATCACAGCAGATATAGCACCATTGTTCATGGCCTTTTAAGGATGTGTGGTACCATCTTGTTTGAGGAATATGCATCATGGTTATGTTATGGCAGACTCTCTCTCTAGAACATAAGAAATTAGATTTTCTCATTTGATGAGAATCAAGACTTCAAGAGGAATCTTGACTTCAAAGAGAGTCATTTGACTTTGGGGAGACTTCTTTATAGTGGTAACTATTCCTAGCATGCCTCTCTTCAGTGTGCATCTCTGTATACTAATTTTCTTGACTCTTCTACAATGGTTGACTGACTAGGTTTTGTATTAAAATTTTAAAGAAAGAATTAGACCTTAGAGTTTAAAATTGGAGATACACTGAAAAGTCTCTTCCATAAACCCTGATAGGCAGGATACTGGCTGTGACCTTCAAATATGTGGTCCAACTTCTAGGGTCTGAAAAGGATGTTCAATAGTTTTCCTTCCTGTGGTTTTTATGGAATATGTGCCTCCACTGTTGGACACTAGCTTTGACCTCTATTGTACCTTAGTTTGAAATTCAGTTTCTAGTTAAGATGGGTCAGGACCAGTCTGAGCCATCTGAGAGTTTCGTTGTGTTCCTACACAATGCAGACTATCCCAATACCCCAGAGATTGGAAGGGAAAAGACAAATTTTTTTGAATACCATGTAATATGCTTTGATCTTATTCAGACTCATATCTAGAATTTCTAGAGTCATTTGTGACTCTGGGTCATGCACATCCTGAATAGTTTGGTTGTATGTGTACAAGGTCAAGACCTTTGCCATTGTGTATGACCTTTCATGGCATCTAGATCACACTTAAAACACATTGATCAAATGAGTCAAGAAACAGAACCAGCAAGAGTGTTCAACGTCAAGGGCATCTTCCTTTGCGGCCATCTTTGGCTTAATGGTTTCTTCTTGGGTGTATTTGCTCTTCAAGAAGCCAGATCTCTCCCTCCTCATAGCCCCATTCATTTATTTATTCTTTTTCGTTTTTCTTTTTTCCCTCCTTATTAGGAGTGCTTTCTAGAGAGACAAACTTAGCAGCTTTATTGCGATGTAATTTACGTATCATGATGCTGATTCTTTGAAACGGGTACTTTAGTGTTTTTCAATATACCCAGGTGATGGTGCAGCCAGCACCAGGGTGTGGGGAACAGAGAGCACCAGATGGCGCTGGTTGCCAGGTTCCAATTTTATGCCCACGCTGATCCCTAACACATTTCTCAAATACCTGGCTGGGGCCTTCATTTCCCCACTCATGGATTGGATGGCTCTTCCCTGGGAAGGCTGTTTAAAGATTTAGATGATGCTTTGTGTGCTAACTACATAATATAGTCTCTTTCTCTATGGCCTCACCTTTTCAGGTTTCAGCTACCCATGACCAACTATGAATGACCCAAAAAATATGAAATGGAAAATTCCAGACATGAACAACTCATGAATTTTAAAGTTCATGACAGCACATTGTTATAGTTGTTGAATTTTATGAATTAGGAATTGCTGGTTTCCCACTGTGCCAAATTTATAAATTAAACTGTCATGGGTATATAAGGACCCAGAGTATGCTCAGGGTTTGGTATTATTGGTGGTTTTAGGGATCCCCTGAGAGTTTTAGAATGTATTCTGTAGAATAAGGGGAGAACCCACCTAGAGAAACAGCAATTAATCTCCTTCTGCCTTGGTGTACCCCAATCCTTTAGCCATTCATCATACAAAAGGGGGCAGGGCTAGAGAAGGCACTGACCTATGATCTTTAGCCATTTTTCCTTTCCTTAGGAAAGCAGGAAAAAAATTTATGGGTCAGAGGGGTGCTCCTTGCCCTGTATGCTTATTCACATAGATTTTAATGACTCTATGGGGGTGGTGGGGTCACCAGTAGGTTCTTATCCCAAAGCAGCCCTTTCTGGAAGGTTCTCACTTCCCAGCTATAGATCATTGACGTTGCAATGAACTCCAGAATAATCCAGTTAAATGTTTCCTTTAGCAGTCGGAGAAACTAAAGCCCAAAAAAGAGGTTTGACACACGGTCAAGGCTAGTTCACTTCTAGTGCCTATTTGTTAGAGTGAAGCAAAGCATTCTGGGACACGACGCTGCCTCAGCTTGTGGAATGCCAGGGTTTGGAGTTCAGTCATTGACTCCACACCCCCACGCCTCTTCCTCCAAAAGCAAGGCTACCCCTGCTGTTGTTTGGGTTCACTTGTTAGGAATGCAGTCAGAAGGCTGGCGAACTACAGCACGTTAAGTGCTTATAATATTTGTGTAGTCGCTGTTGTTTGGAAAAAGTGGAAACCACTCCCATTCTGAGAAGAATCCGCACATTTGGTCTGAATCTTGGAATTCTTTTGGGTTTTCTGTTTCTGAATAGAGAGGGCTGACATTCTCCAGGCACCTCTGGTTTTGGAGGGATCGAGACCCAGGGGATTCTGAGAGAATTTGTTCCTTGCAAGTTACTCTGTGGCTAATAGATAATACGGCTCATGAGAGTTTTGCACCAGTTGGGAAGAGGTGTGTGTGTGTGTGTGTGTGTGTGTGTGTGTGTGTGTGTGTATGAGTGTGCATGTGTCTGTGTGTGTGTCAGAAGACATCAGTAAAATCTTGAGAGAGATTTGACAATGTTTGTAAGCCCTAGAATTTCTTTTTAATTAATTTTTAAATTCACATGTAAATGCATCCACAGCAACACTTCTAATGTCATCCACTTTAGCAATTATATATTGAATAATGTAACATCCTTCCGTCCCCACTCCCGCCCACTCCTCTTTCCCACTGTTCCTTTCCCCTTTGTGAGCCGGATGCTAAATCTTCGGTATGTGGGGGTCTGCTGTGTAGGTTACAGACTCAGCCCTCAGACAAGCAAGAGAATCAAAACTGGGTGTTTTCCATCCAAAGAACTGTTTAAGGTCCTAATTTAAAATGAGTAAAGCCTTTCACCAGGCCGCACACTTCCCTAAATCAGTTGGATTTTATGTAAACATTTATCTCTTTCGCACTTTTCCACCTACCACACCATTCTGGTAGTAATGGCTCGGTGAACATTAATGCTTTCACCAGATCCTGTTTGGGAACAGGAGTGGGGGAGGAGAGGGGGGAAGTGCACACAGGGCACACAGAATGCATTATCTGGAGCCCGGTTGTTGAAAAGCAAAACTTCAAAAATCAAGGAGCAAATGAGAAGATGCACTCAGCTCGGCTCTCACATGGGGAAAGAGGTGAATGACTTCCAGCAGGTATATGTTGGGGAGCAAGTTTGGGTGGGGTGGGGGGCTCTTGCTCGGAAAGAGGCTCCAGCGAGCAAGGTAAGTTTGCAGTAGAGGGTTCGAGCAGCCCTGAGTGTTTGTAAGCGGCCGTGGCTGATGAGTGTAGGAATATCGTCCCGTAGAAAGAAGATGCTTGTTTCTGGTCAGTCCTGACTTAAACAAAAGCCTCTCTCCTTCCTGTGCCCACCCAAGTGAGCACAGACAGGCTTTCCCTGCGCTGTGGAAAGCTGTAGCAGGTTATAAGCGTTCCGTACCGTGCACAGTGCTGGCACAATGATTTCTTTGCCTTGGTCTTTCGGGAGAATTTTGATCAAGACCCCCACACCTCCATAGCACACAGAAAACCCTGCCTGCCTGGCCTCACACACACCCCATACAAGATGGCCCCAGAGACAAGCCAAGGGAATATGCCAAATAATGGAAAAATGTTTTTGCCATTATTTCAAAATCCGTAGCCAACCTTATTCATAGGTAGGGTGGGGAACATGTTGCCCAGTGTGTTTAGCAAACAAAGATTAAGAGTCACAGGAAAAAGATAGACCCGTCCTCCCCCTCTGTCCGTTACCTCATGGCATCCACTCATTGGTTTAGTTTTTAAGTGAAACATACAGTTAATTGGGGTGTTTTCTTTTGTGTGGGTGTTAAAAAAAACAAAAGCAAGCAAACAAATAAAAACAGAAGGAGAAGGTCATGTCAAGATTCTCTTACCAACCCCGTGCTTTTAAAATAGAATTTTCTTAAGACTGATTCATTTCTACTTATTTTTATTGGTAAATCCTGGGGAAAATGTATATCTTTTCCTTTAAAGTTCTAATTCAAGGCGTAGATGCGAGAGTTCTGAAGGGACCTTGGGACTGCGGTAAAATTTCGTTGTCATAGTAACAGAAAGGGAAATAGGCCTAGCTCACCTGGGACTTCAACACTGCAAAAGCTGGATTTTTTTTTTTTTTTTAAGGAAAAGGACTCTGCAAGTGAAATAAATGAAAAACTTATTGTATTTTGAAACAAAAATTTAAAAATAGGGACGAGGCAAATTGCTGCAAAGGTTCCCTTTGTCATTTTTCTTGGTTGGTGCAACCATCTGATCCGAGGTGCCCAGTTTTGAAATGACACAGATTATATAAGGGAATAAGGGCTTCAAAAAAGAAAGATCATGCCTTACAAACAATAAGCACAGGTCGTGATTTGTGTTTCTCTGGGCTGTCTCTAGAGAGGCTGAGAGGCCGTTCCTGTTTGCTGTTCATCACAAATGCTTGGGCTATCCTTGCCTGATGGACTTAAGCTTTAGATAATTGTATACTGGTTTTTATTATTATTATTATTTCTCCACATGTCGTGGGAAACTGAGATCACCTTCAGATGCAAGCATGAAGGTATTGTGTGACCAGAAAAGGCTGAGACCTGAGAATTCCTAGGTTCTGAGCCTTGTCCTGTGATTTCTAAGCCAGAGCCCTACTTTCTGTACAGCAGGGGTCACTACTGCACTCAGAGCCCTCTTTTGCAGAGGGAAGGCTGTACAGATTCCAGGCCGGTGGGTGTGAGGACCAGAGCCCAGATTGTGAACCGCTTAACAATCCCCCACCGTGATGGAGAAAGGGGTCTCCGAGCTTGCCATTGAAAACATCCAAATTTGCAAATTGCAGAGGGTCAGCAGCCGTCCTCTCCCAGGCACGGCTGCTTGAAATTCCCCAGACCTGAAACACAATCGCCTATTTTTTTTCTTTCCCTTCAAATCAAATCTAATAGAACACAGATAGAGTCTCTCGTTAAAAAATGTTTACTGAAAAAAAAAAAAGTAACACATTGCTTTCTCTTCACAGATTCTTTTTAAAATTTTTCCTGAAGTGCAATCAGAATTGTTTGAAAACAGCAGGAAACCCAAGGGACATGAGACGGTTCCAGGTAAGGGGCCCTGAGGATCACACCTATTAAATAAGTCACCCTGTTTTCTCTCTCTCTTTCCCCTCAAATCCATACCTCATGGATAGTGCTGGCCATACAAAAGATAACATTGATGAAAACCTCCTTCTTCCAGGGTGGAAGGACGGAGGTTTTTCATTTTGTAATGTTTAGGTTATTTCTTTTTTCTTTTCTTTTCTTTTTCTTTTTTCTTTTTCTTTTTTATTTTTTTGCCTCTACTGGCAGAGCCTCATGGGAGAGGCACCAGCCTGGGCTGGAGATTTGATTTTCAGCCCTCGGGCTGCCCCTTGCACTCACAGCTGCCCGCACCAGGGGCCATGTTCTTGATACTCAGCCACCTTGGGAGTTTTCAAAGCTGCTTCTCTGTGTGTTTTCTGCAAGCAACAGCTCCGGTCCTTCTCTTCCACCAGTTAACTATTCAATGGTCCCTCGGCCTGTTGGAAGGTAGCAATCCAAGCAGCCATGGTCACTTTAAAACTGCAGCATGACAACAAGACCCAGGGGACAGTGACCCAGCTGCCTGACAGTGAAATCTGCCACCGATTTCATCACCCCTGCCACTGATGTGCTGAGGAGACAGCTAATAAACAGAGCTGGGGCAGAGTGTTGGGTTAGAGTTGGGAGGAAGCGCAGCTGCCAGGCTCCCTTCCCCATGATCTGAAGGACTGTATTTAACTCAACAAATGGTTCTTCTCCCGTCCATGTCTTCCCTGGGTATGTGCGGCTCTGTTCTCCACAGAGAATTAAAAAAAAAAATGTTTTAAACCATTGAAGCTCAAGACTCAAATAAGTTGAAAAAACAGGGCTGGTTACCCTACTGCCTCAAGAGAGGTAAGGTTCTAGAAGATGCGGTAACTTGACCCTGCTCCGAGAAGTGTCAGAATCAGGAGGTTCGGTCACAGACCTCCTAGATCATGGGTGTGCAAGTGCCAAAGCTTCTGGGTTTGTGTTTTACTGTGGCCTTGACATGGGCAATGGTTTTGCTGTGGGAAGTGACATTTGTTTACTCCATTCTGGACCCGGGGAGTTAGGTCCTGCTCCTGCGTGTCCTTTGGGGAGTGTCTACAGTGAAGCCAATGTCAAAAGGGTATTGGGGACAGAACTACTAAGGAACTAACAGGGGCTTTGGGCATATCTCAGGGATAGAGAGCTTGCCTGGATCGGGGACCTTTGGGTTCAGCTCCCCCCTGGCCCCCAGTACTGAAAAGAGAAGAAAGCAAACAAGAGAAAAGGAAAGGAAGGGAAGAAGGAGAGAAAGAGAAAGGGAAAAAAATAGAAAAGAAAAAGAAATTAGGATTGATGGGCATCTAGGAGGCCAGTGCAAATTGCTTTGAAAGCAATCCTGCATTCACTCTTTTCCAACCCACATCATGGTTATCCAATGACTTGCTATGACTAACATCTGTCTGTCTGTCTGTCTGTCTATCTATCTATCTATCTATCTATCTATCTACTCATCCATCTACTTTCTATTTTCTATATCTATCTATCATCTATCTACTTTCTATATCATCTTATCTATCTATCTATCTATCTATCTATCTATCTATCTATCTATCCATCTATCATCTGTTTAGGGGTTTTGTTGAGGCAGGGTTTCTCTGTGTATTTTTGGTTGTCTTGGAACTTGCTGTGTAGACCAGGCTGGCCTTGATCTCTACCTGCCTCTGCTTTCTGGTAATAAAGGCAAGGCATGCACCACCACCACTTAGCCCAAAATAATTTTTTTGTTGTAATTGTAATATTTAATACCATCATCAAGCTCCATTTAAACAGTTGCTGCTTTGGAGTTAAAGATCTCCAGCAGATTCCTTCTGTTGGATCACAGGAAGACAAAGAGACAAGCCGTCAGCCTTCTTGGAAATCCTCAGGAAGGTCCCACACAATGGAAGTTGACCATGCCAGCATTCCAAATGCTACTACAAAGTTAAATAATTTTTTTAAAGAACAGTGAATATTACCAGATTCTCAGGTTGCCACCAGGAGCAAATATTTGCTTCATTGCTGGAAGAAACACAGTCTAGGGAAAAAGAAGCAGGCAGCGTGGGTTCTTAGGCTGTCTAAATTGGGGGTAGGGTGGGGCTGAGTGAAAAGTCAGGGTGTTCAGTGGACACATGCCTCAGAGGATCTTCAAATTTAAAACCCTACCCCCAATTTAGAAATGTATTCATGAGGCAAACACACACCAGTCTTGCTTGAGTCTTCAGGTCTTTGCTAAGTGAGGGTTTCTCTGCCCTTTGTGCTCTGTGGCTTAAAATTAATATGCTAACATCAGAGCCTCCGGGAAGCCTCAGCCTCCATGAGGGTAGTTAGCTTCTTCATAGACAAGCGATGTGCAAGAAAGCTTATGAATTCAAGTATTATTTCTCGGACCAACCTAACATCACCTGTCCATTTTGTTTCACATTTTTAATTTAAGGTGAGGTGAAGTTCACGAACAACGCACACCTCTGTCACAAGCACTTTAGCGTGTGCCTGTCAGTGGCTTTAACACCTCAGTGGTGTTGTGTGACCGCCACTGCTGATTCCAGAACATTCTCATCACCTTGCAAATTACTCTGTGCTTCCTAATTACCATTTCTTCTCAGTTACCTGAAACCACTAACCTACTTTTTGCCTTTGTGGATTTGTCCTGGAAATTTCATGTAAATCAAATCTCTCAATATGTCATGGATTTTTCACTTAGCATAGTTGTAGTCAAGGTCAGTGAGGTAGCAACGCCTCATTCTTTTTTGTAGCTGAGTACTATTCCATTGTCTGTGTAGATTGCATTTTGCTTACCCATTATTTAGTTAACTAACATTTGTGTTTTATGCCTTTAAAGCTTCTGTGATATTGAGTTGTTTTGGGAACATATGTTTTCAGCTCTCTTGGGGACAGAGCTAGGAGTAGCATTTCTGGATCACAGGGTAACTCTATCTTTAACTTTTTGAGAAACTGCCAAATTCTTTTCCACAGTGGCTGCACCAGTTTGGATTTCTACCAGTCATGTGTGAAGACACTAGCGTCTCTAATTCCTCCTAGTTTTATTTATTTTTTCTAAAGATTTATTTTATTTATAATTGTGCATGCGAATATAAGTGCGGTGCTTGCAGAGGCCAGAAGAGGTCGCTGGCTCACCTGGAGCTGGAGTTACAGACAGTTGTGAACTGTCTATCCTGTGTGCTGGGAAATGAACTTGGTCCTCTACAAAAACAGCATGTTCTCTGCTCTGTTAAGCCATCTCTCCAGACCCCCGTTTTGTTTTTAAAATGAGTCGCTCTATGGCACTAGAGTGGTCTCTCATCGCTGTTTCGGTCTGCCCGTCCCTCATGTCTGAGGAAAGTGATGCCAACTCCCTTTTGATGTATTTGTCACCCACTTCCTCATCTCCTTTGGAAGATGCCCATTTAAATCCTTCCCTCATTTTGAAACGGGGTCTTTCTTATTTTTATTTTTTTAATTGTCGAGTTGGCAAGGATTCATTATATATCTGAGATGCTGGGACCTCATTCGATTTGTGACCCAGCAGCTTTAGAAATGGCTCAGATTCCAGGAAGAGAGTAACGGGTCAGTAGCAGCTCTTTTATGTGGGGGAGGCTTGTATGACGCAAGGGTTGCCTGTGTGTGCTGTGATGGTCAACTGAGAAGCCTGGATCAGACTTCAGATGTGACACAAAGCCAGAGACAGCAGGTGGTGACGACAGTGAAAGAGTGGTCACAGAGCAGGACTGGATTATACGTACCATTCGCATCGACAAGGGTGGCGGTTCTTTGCCTCACAGTAAAGTAACATCTGCTCATGATCAAACGCATATATGATCGAAGAATGCTTCTGTGCAGATCTGAACAGAACACAGGCATTTCTAACAAAGCCATCAACCTAGCCGAATGCTTACTCCGCTCTTAACACTGGCAGAACCTAGAATCTTACCTTCCCCTCGTCTGCCACCATTGAACAGGACCAAATCATTATATGAAGCACATGTCTGTGACTGAACCAGCCAATCTCTTCTTCAGTTCTGATCAAACCCTAAACACCATAGGATATGTAGTTAATTGATGACAATTGTCTGTGGAAATATATGTATGGGTCTTAACCTTTTTTTTTTTTTTTGGTCTCCAATTCCTTTGAGAGTCTGGGAAAGGCTGCATGCGGCCTTTGTGCCAACACGAAACTAGATTTGCATAAAAAGCTTAGTATGTTTGAGGGTCTCCAGAGCATGTCCCAGGGTTCCACGGGCTTCTGACCTAAAGAAGTTCATCTGGTACCATGCGGCATCCTCAGCATCTATTCACTCTGTCCACACAGGCCTGCCCCGTCGTCTCCCAGCCACTCTACTGGTTTTAAGGGTTACCTGTTGTCAGGTGACTTCTGGCTCCATATCCTCTTTGGTTCTGTAGATGAGGCTTTAACTACGAACATCGCAGAGAACTTTCCGTGTGCTTCTAACTAGTCCCTGGCAGGAGCTGGAGGCCCAGCAGGGCAACCCAAATGCGCACCGTCTCCATCTTTGGTGGGACAGAAGAAGTAGAAGCCGGGAATGTTTTTCAGAGCCCTGGCCTGCTTCTCCGAGGTCTTTTGAGGAAGGACCCCTGCAGGGTGTAGCTGTCTTAGTGGTGCCTGTTGGAGCTCAGCCGTGTGGTCGGCGATGACGTAGAGTTCAGGGCGGCTCATCATTGTAAAAACAGTGTGGGCGTCCTTCCCAACAGTTTGCAGAGCTTATGTATGATGCCAGCAGGTCTACCACTCAAAATGGGACATTCATTAATAGAGAAGGCTGGGGTGTCTTCCTTCCTGGGGGGCAACACCAGCTTTCCCGTTAAGCTATCCTGCTGTTGGTCTTTTTGATAGGTGTCCTACCTCCAAGGCAAAGTGTAGAGAAGGGTCATAGTAGATAAATATTAGGACAAAGAGGGAGACTTCAGATGTCTTAAAATTATCCCCCAATTCAGGCCCTCTAAGTTCTACCAAATGAATTGTTTTTAGTTCCAGTGGGCTTTTATTGAGATAAATGAGCAACAACAACAACAACAAAAGCCAAAAATTTTACCAACTTTTTTTTTTCCTTCTCTGACTTATAAGCTCAGCAAAGACTCTGGTCCATGTCCATTTTAATTTGTGTTGCTATGCTAGGCAGAGTACCATCGAGAAGCTACATCCTCCTTGACCTTAAGAGCTACAATGTGGGCTGGAGAGTTGGCTCAGTGGTTAAGAGCACTGTCTGCTCTTCCAAAGGTCCTGGGTTCAATTCCTAGCACCCACATGGCAGCTCACAACTGTCTGTAGCTCCAATATCTGACACTCTCACACCAAGGCACAGAAATTAAAATTAAATAAGGATAGATATATTTTTAAAAAGAGCTACAATGTAACTATCTACAGAGGGACACCTGAGTTTCTGGCTAGTCACAGGATGGATGGGGAAAGACGTAGGAGCTGATTTGGTTTTTGGATCACATCTACTCATACAAGATGAGGTATGGATAAGGGCATCTTGGGGAGGGTTAGGGGCTCCAGGGGGAGGGGTTGACGCTTTAGGGATCATGCCTATAGCAGGCCTGCCGGACTTCTGAAGCAAGAAATGTGTGGTGCTGGGGAGAACAGAACCTCGGACACACAGATCCTCTGGTGTAAGGACTGACAGGCGTGGAGTAGCAGGATAATGTGATGTCCTCAGGTTTTTCTTATTGCAGCAGACTGCAGCCACACAAGAATGATGGAGAAATTAGCTTCTCTGACAAAAACGCCTCGTCCACACAGCTGGGCGTTCACCATTAGTCTGTTTGACTGAATGAAGCAGGAGCAAAGGCCACGGCTACTCATGTCTTGGAACTGGGCCAACATCTATCCAACAACCCCTTATGATTTTTTTTTAAACCCCTAGCTCTTATATAAAACTTTTTAATGGCACTACCATCTATTTTCCTTAAATAAAAAAATGTTGAATGTTTCTCTCACACCCGTTGAAGAGGGAAAGGAGAGTTTAAATTAACTCCAAATGGTACGAATTTAATACAGCCCCAGCTGCCGGCAGGTTTCTTCAGCGCAAACCTCTTGGTCTGAGAGCTGCCCCAGCTGCTGTGTGATCTCACAGCCCATCCTATTTGAAAGTCCCCGTGCTACCAGGCCACAGTTCTAAACACATAATGAAAACCACTTGACTTGGGGGCCCCTCTGATCAGCGGCTGAACCCACGCTTTGGCCATAAGCAAACCAGGTAGGCCCCGGGGGGGGGGGGGGCAGTCATCTCTCTGGGGTTGAGGGAGAAGCTCTGAGGGGATAAGGGGCTTTCTCTCTATATGACGCTCTTGTTGTGGAATGCTGCGAGCTCCTTCGAGCTTTTCTCTGGCGGAGCAACCTTCTGTCTTCACACCTCCTGACCTTCAGTATCTCAAATGCGGCCAGGAATCAGGGTGATGTCAGTTGTGACTAACTTGCATTTTTGAGGATTTTGAGTGCTATTTTGGGAGGAAAGGGGGCAGGTGTCCAAATTGACAGCCACATAAATAACTTTTAGGCAAGGATATGCCAGACCTCGGACAGGTGAAAGCAAGTTCTACGTGTTCAAATGTCTTAGAGGATGCAAATTTGGGTGTTAAACTCTAACCCTGTGCCCATCCCAGTACAATGAAATCAAAAATTAAAAAAAAAATTACTGGAACACAGACCAGAGTTTTCTCATTTCTGTATCAGAAATGCATGCCTTTAAACTGCGTATGAGGAGACTATGTGGTTCTGATTTTTGATGGACAGCAGGTGACTCATGGTGTCCTTTGGGAGACAGCATGGTGGGAGCAAATCATGGAGTCAAACAAAGAACTGCATCAAATGTATTACATGGCTCCCCAGAGGCTCCCAAAATTCTGCTAGTAAAATACCGCCCTTGACGACAACATCCTTCTTGGCATCCAGTTTCGATGGGAAAAGCAGTGGGGCTGATGGAAGACAGTGAGGTACGGAGGCATGGCAAGTGTCTATGGCCTTTGAGAAGAAGGAATTGAGAGCTATGAAGCAGATGAACGGACTCTAGGCTCTCTAGGGACATAATGAAAAGCTGGCTAAAAAAAGTTCTGCCTCTTTATTTCTCTATGTATTCAACTCGATTTTTTTTAAGGCAAGTCTGACCTAAAACTTTTCTAGTAAGTGTAAAAAAAAAAAAAAAAAAAAAGGAAAAGAAAAAAGAAAAAGAACTAAAATAATTGATGTAAAAATAAATACAAGCTCTATTCCAAAGCAGAGCTTGCCAAAACACCCCAGCGAAAGACCCTTGTACACAGAGTCTGTCTAGGTGGACTCCAGGCTTTTGCTTGGTTTTGCTTTCAAGTCAGAATAGCACTGGGGAGATAGCTCAGTGGAGACCTTGTCTTGCAGGTGTGAGGACCTCAGTCCCATTCCCGGAATCCTCATAAAAAGCTGGTGGTGCACGCCTTTAATCCCAGCACTTAGGAGGCAGAGGGAGGTGGATCTCTGTAAGTTCGAGGCCAGCCTGGTCTACAAAGTGAGTCTGGGACAGCTAAGGCTACACAGAGAAACCCTGTCTCAAACAACAACAACAACAACAACAACAACAACAACAACAACAACAGCTGGGCACACTGCTAACCCCATCAGTGGTGACACAGGAGGCAGAGGCAGGCAGGTTCCGGGAGGCTCACTGCCAGTTAGTCAGCCTGCCTGGCGAAGTTACTGAGTGACAAGAGACTCCGTCTCAAACAGTAGGCAGAAAGTGCTGGGGATTGTCCCTTGATACCACGTGAGCTCACCTCATACCCCAAAACCTGCATATGTGCCCACATGCTTATGTACACAAGACAGTCATCTGAGTGTCCTCAACTTGGAAAGCTCAAGTTTCAGAATTCTCTATGAAAATGCCTATCAAGGCTTTCAGGACTAGATTTGTTCTTCTCATCTTTGAGGCTCAAGAGTGTTGAGTTGGTGACACGGCTTAGTTTTCATGGATGTATTGCTGCACAGGGATAGTCACTGGTGACATCTTTTGTTTACTTTGCTCCGTCCTCCTTGCAGGCTGCTTGAAGCATTTAGTGCCTCAGAAGCTCAGTGCAAACTGATGACAGCCTACATATGGTGCATGTACATATATGTAGGTAAACACTTATGTACATAAAATAAAACCCTCAATGGCTAGTTGAAGCACCACACTGTCTGGTCAGTTACGAAATAGTCTTGTCTTTAATGCTACAACTCTTGGTGCAAACAATCCCAGAATCCTTCTGTCTGTTTCTATGGCTACCAGTTTTGTGTTCTCCTGTTTGGGGACTTGATACTTCACGGCACAGAAACCTTACCTGCAAAGAATGTAAAATAAAGCCTCTTTCTAAGAATCCTGGGAATACTTAAATATTTTTTTATGAAATTAAAAAAAAAATAACCCACCATGCTTGTGGGATAGGCATTTTAAGGTGATTTGGGGGACTCCAGAGTCCAGTCAACAAAGATGAATCTGGGCTTTAAATCTGGCTCACAACTACACATGCCGAGAGTGAGGTGGTATTGAGATGCGAATTGCAGTAGCCAAATGGTTTGCTGTTAGGCTGGGTAGCATTAATGAGGGCGCAGGCAGAACTGTTTCATTATCCTCTTCCCATCAGTGACGGGGATTAGCCGGCATATTAAAAACACAATGCATATTTCTTCTTACAATGTGGACGCCCGGCTAGGTTGTCTCCCATGGCCAGAAGTCTGCCCTGATTCCTTCTCACTTTAATGGTCTCTATGCCTCTTTTCTCCTTCCACAGGTGGAATATAAAATCCCCACATACAGTTGTGCTTTGGGAAAGCTGAAATAACACATATAGCAACTGAACAGTAATAAGGGAAAAGCACATCATGAATTTAATTCCATTTCCAGATGTAAAATGTCATAAAGGTTCCCCCTCCCCCCCATACTTGGCAGAACAACGGGAATTTTGGGGGACTATTTTATTTCGCTGCATGTATGCATGTTCCTAAATATGGGTATCAGAGAGGCCTCGGCAGTGGGTGAGCTGTAAATGCCTCCTGTTACTGCCTTCCTGAGGCCCCACATTGAGCTGAGAGGTGTACGACCCTCACAGAAACGGCAGAAACCGGTGCCTGGCTAATAGTAGGATCCTGTGTGATTTGGGGGCGAGCACTCTGAAGATGGAGAAGGGGGTCTTCTAGCCAGAGTCATTACGCCCTACAAACAATGGGATTGTTGTCTGTCCCAGAGAGCAAGTCACTTAGATGTCCCACCCATTTTTCTTCCTGACTTCTTTATTCTTAATCATCGTCACATAGGCACCTTGGGGGGAGCGCCTAGGTATGAGGTGAGAAAGGGTGATGGGCCAGGACCAGGCCGTTCCTCTGATTAACGTTAACCAACAAAATCACGCCGTCAGAGCTTTGAGAATTGAGCTCTTGATAAAGATAGCAGCGGCCAAAGTGCAGTGTGAGGTGTAAAGATAACCCCACGGGTGGGGGATAAGTCTGTTTAGATGTCTCCTTGCCAGGTGTGTAGTTTTGTCACCAAAGAATCCAGTCCTCCGTTGGAAAATGAAATGTGCGGGCCAATTAACGGGTGTGCCCACCTACGGGTCACTCCTACAGTGGCCTTTTGTGAGCCGGGAAGAACACTTTTCAACTCTGCTCCTGCGCGGTATAAATTATTAGGGTTAGAACCATGAGGTGTCTTATGGGGAGTAAAAAGAAAAATAGAATTAGAAAAGGGCAATCAGTTTTCACGTGTACTTTTGAGAAACTGCTCTCTTACTGGTCGGTTCTCTTCTTACAGCTGTCTTGGGCCTCCTCCAGGAACCGCAGCAGTGTTGTTCACTCATGCCTCTGCTAACACCACCTTATTCTTAGGTGACTCAGAATAGAGTCACACGGAGGCAGAGGCAAGTGAATCGCTGCGGATGTGAGGCCAGCCTGGTAGTGAGACTTTGTCGTGTGTGTGTGTGTGTGTGTGTGTTGGCCTGGAGAGATGGCTCAGCAGTTAAGAACCCTGGCTTCTCTTGCAGGAAACCTTCATTCAGTATCCAGTACCCACGTGGTAGCTCACAACCATCTGCAACTCCAGTCGCAGGGGACGTGACACCCTCTTCTGGCCTCCTGGGCACCAAGCACACACATAGTGCCTACACATACACGCAGATGATACACAAACAACATAAAAAAATAAATAAATCTTTTTTTTTTTTAATGAGAAAGAATGAGAGTCTCTTAGGTCTATGTTTAGTGAGCTGGCTAACCCCAAATCTGAGATTTACAGTCAAAGTAAAATAAGGAATAGCAAAAAAAAAAAAAAAAAAAAAAAAAAAAAAGAAAGAAAGAAAAAAAAACCAAGAACAACAAAAACAGAAAGAGCACTTTCACTTCAACTGTGAGAGCTTTCAGTCGATCTCCCCTTCCCTTTCCTAGAACTCTGGCTCTGGGGTATCTTGCGATGATTGAATTGCTTGCTGCTTGGGTGTTGACTCGAAGTGCCTGGGCTGAGAGGAGCTGCCGTGTCGACAAGGACCTGTGTGGATCTGAAATACAGACACATCAACACTGAGAAATAAATGGAACTTGTCACCAGGATGAGCAGCCGCCGCTGGGGTCCATCCCTCACAAATTATAGACATCTGTATTCCTAATTGGCATTCTTTCGGGCCGTGCCAGCAGAACGGCAGTGCCAGGAGAGCAATAGCCTCAGAAAAGATGAGATGTCACGTTTAGGTGACAAGAGACACGGATGAGGCATAGGAAGCCTATTGTATGGAATCTTGGTCCATATGGTTGTTATAACACTGGTGGCTTTGGGTTTGAGGGACCTCCAAATGGCATGTTTTATCCAGACTGAAAGTGCTATTTTCAAAGCAGATGGGTTTATGATCTTAGAATAACAAGTGGTTTTTTGATGGTTGTGTGACCAGCGGAGTCGGCGCTTAAAGATGCATATACGTTAGTTAACAAGGTAATGGTAAGAAATGTTGACCTTGATTTGTTTAGCTAAGATGTAAAGATTTTTGAAGGTCAAAGGTGTCCTTGTGTAGTGTTTTGGAGTCTAGCTGTGTCTGACCCTCTAACATTAAGCTGCTGTGGCCTGCAGTTTTGAAGAGTGAAGCAAACCAGGGGGAAAGCGAGGAGGGGGAGAGAACAGGAAATGGAGTGAGGTGTTTCAGGAAGTTGTCAGGGGTTGACTGATTGATTCCAGATGGACAGGGTCAGCCTTCGTGACCCAGGAAATACTCACTAGGGGAAAGAAGTTGGCTTGTGGAAGGGGAAGGCCTGGGAGTGAGATGATGTTGGAATGCACGTTCTACTTCCTTTAGTCTTAAAACATGTAGAAATCCTGACTCCTTGGAATAGAATAATATCGGCGTTGTCATCATCCATCAGAGAGCAGAGACGGAAGTTAAAGCTGAAGCCATGACTGACCCAAAAGGATCTTCCCACCCATAAGGTAGTTTATCTGGCTAAAAGTAGAGGGAATCCATGTAAAATCCAGTGTTCAAGCACAAAGACGAACAACTCCTGTCTGATTTCATGTTTTGGAATTTGTGAATCAAAGCCACCAATGTCTGCAAGTTTGGCTTAGTTGGCAAGTTTTCTAGGTACCTCACAGGCTAAGATATTTGAAATATGAAAAACAGAACTTCACACACACACACACACACACACACACACACACACACACACACACACACACGGACATAATTTAAAATCTTGTAATAAATTTTGCAGACACTGAAATAATTCAGGTTAATTCCCTTGCTGTCACGAGAGGCCAGCACTAGCCAGCAAAAGATTAAAATTTATTTCCATTGTTAATAGAAAATAATGAAGTGCATGTGAGCCACCAGGGTATGTCACTCGGGAAATGTTCACTTTGGAACGGAGGCTCACTCCACCCAAAACGGTCTATGATGAAATCCCTGGCTGGAGAAAACTCTGGTGGGGACGCACAAGAAGCGTCAACCGTCAGTGTGCCAAGCTTGTGTAATGAATCAAAGAGTTCCACTGCTCCTCACAGTCGCGTCATCCTAGGATGGGGCTAGGGTTCCCCTTGGTGCTCCCAGGCTAGCTTGTTAAGGACTAATGTCTTTCTTTTTTGTTGTGTTTGAAGATTTTTTTTTTTTGCACATATAGCCTGATACCATCCCCTGCTCCCCATTCTACTATTTTCAGAGGTAGCATGTGCCTAGGTGATGTTATATTTCACCACCACAGTCCTTAACCATGCGGCAATGAGGTCTGTTTCTTCCTTTGACTGGAGTGCGGACTTGGACTCACTGAAGGCAGTTTGATAAGCACTCGGGCTTGGTGCACTGGCCAAGAGTGATGGAGGTCTGTTTTGCGGTTGCCACCACTGGATAAGAACTCTCTAGAAGAACTTTTCTCAGACGTTCACATGTTAACACAGACACAATTGGAAACAGACCCAAGCCTGGACAGGCTACATCCCTAAATTGTGAGCAATTATATGGGCGATAATTTTCTGAATGACAACTGAGCTTCCTTTAAGTTTGTTCTCTGTGCCCCGAGGGCCTGTCATGACCCTGATACGTAGCTGGAGCTCAGTGATGATCTGTTGACTTGAATGATTGAAACTCATTTACATCCATGTAAAATTTTCATATAGGCTATGTCAAGCCCACTGAATAAGGCTACACGAAGTGATTTGTGGAGTCATGGGGTCCTGGGGATTTTTAAATAACCTATTAAATTACAAGTCTTAACACAATGTTAAAAGACAACGTCTGGTTGGCTGGTAGGGAGCTTCGTCAGTAAGATGCTTGCCACGTAGGTACCAGGACCTGAGTTTGGATCTCCACTTTAAAATGTGACGCGTAATGGCATGTGTGTATAGTCCCAGCACTGGGTAAGTGGTGACAAGGCAGATCTGTAGGGCTACTGTCAAGTAGCCTAGTCTAACTGGGAAGCTCCAGACCAGTGAAAGACTGAGAGAAGACACTTGAGAAAGTGGCTATCACTTGAGAAATGCCACCCAAAGTGGTTGACTTTACATATGCATTCACATACTAAGGAACACACGTGCGCACCCCCCCCACACACACACTTGAAACTTTCTTTATGGCAGAGAGAGAGAGAGAGGGAGAGAGAGAGAGAGAGAGAGAGAGAGGGAGAGAGAGAGAAAGAGAGAAAGGGACAGAAAAATATTCCTTAGGATTATACCTGGGGGAGGGGTTCTGAAGTTATTTTCTGAAGATAATATCATGAGAGAGGAATGGATGATACAGTGAAATTTTACCCTTAACACTCTCGGTCCTGTGGTTGTCATAGTTTTTCATAAAGTAGGGGCTATGGAGATGACCATGGTACCAATGAGAGGAGAACAGCAACATTTGAGTGGGTTTCGAAGTTGGATGACGGGTTCTCAAATTTTGTTCTGCTGTTGTGTCATTTTATTTGCTTTAATTTATCCATAATTTTTAAAAGGATGTTTTTATATGTAGCCAATGGGAAGCTTGGTCTTCATGTGAGTCCTCTAGTAAGGGGAGCAGGGGCTGTCTCTGACTTGGACTCTGTTGCCTGCTTTTTGATCACTTCCCCCTAGCGGGGCTGCCTTGCCAGGCCACAGGGAAAGATGTGCTCAGTCCTGATGTGACTTGATGTGCTGGGGTGGTTTGGGGGGAGGACTCTCCTTTTCTGAGAGGATAGCGGGGAGAGGAAGGGAGGTTGGGACCGGGAGGAGAGGAGGGAGGAGGCTAAGATTGGGAGGTAAAGTGAATAAATAAATTAATTTTTAAAAGGTGTTTTAAAGTAATATTGAATTCTTTCACCTTGAGATATAAGCAAGGTCAAGCTCCTCCACCCTCCTCTTTCATTTAATAAGCTGGAAACGTGTGGCAGAACAATTGCAGGTAGGATATCAAGAGATTGCGTTGCGGCCATAGGCAGAGAAAGTCATTTTGAAGCATGACTCATTAGATTATTCAATGTCCTTCCTGGAAAGGTCTATACATATTCATGAGCACGTATATACTACGTTTCTTTCTCCAAAGAGCCACAGAAAACTTGCTGCGCATAACAGCATGAGCTGAGAAGTGGCTTTCCATCTGGGACACTCCTCTTCCTGGGTCTAGTCCAAGGGTGGTAGGTGTGGCCAGGCATGCTCTTTTCTGCCTCTCTGGGCTCAGCTCCGCCTCTGAACTTCTTTCATGGTCTGACCAGAAGCATATAGAATTAAATTCCTGCCATTTGTGCCTGGCTTGTTTTAGATGTGTGTGTGTGTGTGTGTGTGTGTGTGTGTGTGTGTGTGTGTGTGTTTGTATGTGTATAACATATATATATGTATAACATATACATACATATATATGTATATAAGTTACTATTCTTCGGTCTGGACTTAAGACCTCTGAGGACAGTGGTGTGGCAATGCCGTTCAGTTGCTGTGGTGACTAGTACTAATAGCTCCCTTTCTAGAACTTTCTCTAGAGTTTAGACTATGGTTGAATTGCACCGGATAATGCCATCTCTCTTACTAACTGGACAAAGGAGGCAGAAATGGGGCAAATGGGACACGGATCATCATAACTTGGCCTGCATTTCACATTGTGCCAAACGTTTTACACACAGCACCTCATTTGGGCCTGCAAGACAGATAGCATTATTTATGTTTCCTAGATAAGAAAAACTGAGATTTTTTTTTTTTACAGGCTCAGTGATTTGTCTGTGAGTTTAAGGTAGGAAGCAGTGGCCTGGGATTTCGATTCATTTTTCACCCCAAGTCCTTGCTCTTCATCACTTACACCCATCCCTGCCCTTCCCTCCAGTTCAACACTAAGCATCCTGTATCTCCCATAGGGCATTTGGGGGAACTTTATCTTCTGACAGAATCTTTATCACTGTCCACTCATGCAGAGGGACACTGGAGACAACTGATCTGCTAAGTGTTCCAATGACCACATCCAAGGTGCAGGATCCCTGTTTCCAAAGCTTGGAGAAGTGAGCTTCCTAGCGGGAGTTCTGTCGCAGTTCCTGCATTGCACTGTCTGCAGCTATGTCTGTGGCTGGAGGACAGTCAGTCCTGCTAGTGACGAGGTTTCTGGAACCAGTAAGCAGAAGGCTAATTGCCCTCCACCACGACAGGGACAGAGTTTGAACTCAAAGACATGATAACGCATGAGCCAAATGCGGGAGTCTTGTTCTACTCCAAAATTGTGTCGTGTCTCCCACTCGTCTTGCAGAGGCGTTCTGCAACTGGTACGCAGACAGCCTGCTGTGAAACTGACCAAACTCCCCCCTTTCTGCTCCAAATGCAGGTCGTGCTGTCAACAACGGTGAATGTGGACGGACATGTGCTGGCCGTTTCTGACAACATGTTTGTGCATAACAACTCTAAGCACGGAAGGAGAGCGAGAAGGCTCGACCCATCGGAAGGTAGGGCTGGGAGCCAATGCAGATACAGTGTCCTACACCCTGTTTGTATGATTCATTTGTTTACAGACAAAGTGTCCAGCCCCTACTGGTCTAGAACGCAACAGTATTTTGATATTCCTACCTCCACCTCCTCAGTGCTGGGATTACAGGTGTCCACCATTACACTCAATATACGCAGTGCTGGGGATTGAACTTGGGACCTTTTGTACACAAAGCAAGCACTCTACCACCCGAGCCACATCCCAGCCTCATGTGCATTTCTAGGTGCTGCTGTCCACGCTGACTGCAGTGTTTTTTTTTCCCATCAGCTGACTGCACTCCACCCCACTCAGCTCCCAGCCAGCACTCAGGTCCCTGCACCTCTCAGTCTCTTCCACTCCAATCTGTGTTTTTCTTTCAGCGACGCTGGTATTTCAGGCAATCGCAGGCCTATGACATCTTAGTTAAACAGGAACAGTACAGTGCCAGACGTGTATGAATAAGTGTCAGATGTGCCCTTAAACAGATTGTGGGCAAAACAAAACAATGTGCAGAGTGAAACTGACACTAATTGATTTTTGTTTGCTTGGACAAGAAGAAATCATGGGCCGCTCTGGGTAGTTTTCCAAGTGCATTAAACTAATTAGAAATACTGGTAACTGTTAAATTTCAAGTTGTCCAAAAAAATTAAAGTATATCAATGAACAAGCTGACAAACCGAAGTGAATTCCACCTCACTTGCTTCCTTTCTTTCCTCACCCCAAACTTGCTGATGTTGGAAGACCTCAGGGTAGAGACAAGAATCAAACCCAGCCATACGAGTTTCCTGCTGATGCTTTTGTTCCGTGCTGCCCACCAGCCCTCTTCCCAACTCAGCCCTTAAAATGTATCCTATATCATTTAAAATAGGAATTAATGAACTGAAAGAAAATGATTGAATCAGTAAAGAATTTGGAGCGGTGTTAATTCTCCCACAGTGGGCACTGAGAGGGAAGAAGAAAATCCCAGGGTTCAGAGCTCTGAGCCCCTCGAGTTTCTGTTGACTGATTGGATGTGATTGACTGGCCGTTCAAAGGGGGCTCATGTTTTTGGAGTCCTGCCAAAGTTCTCCTCCACCTTTGACCCTGTCAGCTTTGGAAATGGAGTGATGGATTGACTTCAGTTATGGCCTGAACACAGTATTGGGTTCCTGTTGGGATGCAAAGTCCAGAGGCCTTGAACATATGCAAGAAGGGAGGAAACTCTGTTCTACAGCATCGGGAGAGCGCTTGGAGGGATTCTCTAGGTGGGGTTGAGCAAACGCTTCAACCACGACAGATCCCGTTTCCTCTTTTTCTACCCAGCATATTAACAACCCTTGTAAATCTTAGCATTGCAGGGCAGAGGAGGTGGGGAGAGAAAAGGGATTTACACTTTTCTAGAGTAATCAACTTATAAAAATATGGGCAAAAAACAACATAGTTTTAAAAACACCCTTCACACAATTAGCTAAGTGTTTCAGTTTTTCATACATAACGGCCAACTCATTAGGCTTTAATGACCTGGTTAAAACCAACAGCCAATTAGGGGAAGACGGCAAATCAACACAGCTCAACTTGAACTTCTTGGAATGACCAACAGCTTTCCAGGACAGCACCTTTCCCAAACCTCAGACATCACTCACAAAGGACACAGAGCTGACTTGTTCTTTTTTGTCTTCCCAGCTACACCTTGCATCAAAGCCATCAGTCCAAGTGAAGGCTGGACCACAGGAGGGGCCATGGTCATCATCATTGGTGACAACTTTTTTGATGGTCTCCAAGTTGTGTTTGGTACCATGCTTGTATGGAGTGAGGTAGGTCAAAGCCATTGTCTTCCATGATCTTTGGCTCCGTGGCTCTTTTGGGCCAGGGCAGCTAGCAATTCCTGGAGAAACAGCACTATGAATACTAAGTCCTGTGTGCATACTATGAGCAAGACACCCAGGATATCAGAAACATGTAAAATCATAGCAGTTGGAGAATGAATTCCTTAACATGGTAAATATTTGTTGCAGTATTATATAAGATTGTGAAAATTAGAGTCTAAATATTGAATCATAAGAGAGCAATGGAGAAAAAAGTTAGGGCATCTTTCCACCATTGAAAATTATGTTTTGGAAAAGTTCTAATGATACACGAGAAGACCATGTTTATGTTATGATGCTGGGTGGGGAAAAGTCAGAATCACAGTGGGTATACATAATCTAATTCTGTGACACACAGCCATCGAAATGTCTGGGCAACACACCAGATCTTAATGTTGGTTGCCTCTGCATTATATAACTTTTAGATTTCTTTGCGTAGTTCTGTAAATTCCCAATTTTCTAAATTGGATATGTTTGACTTATAATTTATAATCAGTGAAACTAACTAAGCACATTACAAAAGAGAAGTATGGGTGCTGAATTGAGTTTGGCAGTTGCCAACCTAACACTTAAGGCCAGAAGCAGTGACCTCTTTGGTAGCTTGTCTAGTGACTGTCTGCCCTTGCCTCTTTACTTCTCAGCTTATAACCCCTCATGCCATCAGAGTACAGACCCCTCCCCGGCACATCCCCGGAGTTGTGGAAGTGACACTATCTTATAAATCCAAACAGTTCTGCAAAGGTGCCCCGGGCAGATTCATTTACACAGGTAAGACAGAATATGATTTCTAAGGTAGCTGGTAACCAGCTCATCTTTGCTCTAGTTATCAGCATCTCTGCTTTGTATTCAGCCTAGTTATACTAGGTTTTTCTGGTACTGTGGGAAGAACGGGCTGAGTGATGGACACCAAATGAGAAGTGAAGACGCAATTCTAAATTTGAATGTTATCTGAGAAGCCTCTGCATGGTCTGACTGAGGGTTATGGCAGTTCACTTTGGGATCACACCCTTAGAAACTTCTCTCTACTGCAACTACTCTAGGGCAGACTTTCATATGACCAATTGGATAAATGCCACCAAAGTTGTTGGCTGTGTGTTTTCTTGACAGCAATTCAAGAATGTTTCCCAGTAGAGTGGTACAAAGTATTTCACAACCTTACAAAAGTAAAGTCCACCCAACCATCCAATTTTCACTGAATGTCCTTTTCACATTTTCTATTCCAAAGCAGTTGGACAACTGCTGTCTCTTGTTGACTACAGGGGGCACACTAGACACAGTTCCTTCCCTGTCTATAGGCTAGAGCTTTTGGAGGAAGCAGTTGCTTGATTGCCAAGTGCAGGTGGAGACTTTCTAAATTCGAAGTGCAAAACATCCATTGGAAGAAGTGTAAGTTTCAGGAAGGGAGCTCAGTATTGGCTGGTGTCATGGGATTCAGGATGCCCACCTGGTTTCAGTGTGGACAGCAAGTGATGGGAAAGGAGCTATTGCTATGACTCCCAGTGGGGGCACAGTTCACTTGCTCATTTTGAGATAATTGAAGATAATTGAAGAGAGGGAAGTAAAGTGCCTCGAGTGAAGTGAACATTCTGGGGTCCAAGGCAGCAAATGGTATGATTTCATTCAGGTGAAAATAAGGGTAGGAGAACGAGAGGCCTCAGGTGGGTCAGCAGGAGAGACATTGAGCTCAGAACAGCATCATGTTGCCTTACCCCACAGCCCCACGGAGCTGCCAGGTCAGTGGTGTTCCTTGGAACTGTACCTGGAAGGCTACGGTTGTTAGAGTGATGGGGGTATACCTGGCAAAGAACACAACAAGATGATGAAGCCAGAAATGAATAAGAGCCCAGTGGCACTGCGTAGGATCAAGAATGCCAGAGTATTAGAATGAAGTCCCTGGGGTGGGGAGCCATGGGAAATGAGGAAGGCAGGCAGGCAGGATGAGGAGAATGTGAAAGATGTTGAGCCCAGGGACTATGGAGACAAGAGTAAAAACTGAAAGGATGGATGTTGCCATGGGTGGGGAGGCAGCCCCTACTGTAAAAAGAAGCCTGAGAAGACCCCCCCCTTGGGAATTCCAAAAAGGAGGGCTGAGAGCAGTAAGAAAGAGCTGAGAAGAAGCATTGAGGGGGAGCCTAGGAGAATGGACAGCCTCAGAGTTCTGGTGAAGAAAGACTTTACTCTAGGACACTTGACACATACTTAGAATCTCCAGTGTTTAGTCCTGGTTTCCCTGGGAGTAGATGATGGGTCTAGCCTTGGAAGACGCAGGTGAGTATTCTAACAAGTACTTTGAAGCCAGCCTCCAACTCTCTACTGAAGCTCGGCATGATCTTAGTCCTCATGGAACTGTAGACACTTATAGCCAGATTGCGTGCGTGCGTGCGTGCGTGCGTGCGTGCGTGTGTGTGTGTGTGTGTGTGTTTCTATACTTACTCTGAAAGCTGAGGTTCTTACTCCTAGATGCATTCAATTGCCAAAAATCTACCTTGGCTCTCAGACAAATGATGTCAAATATCTTAACCTCTGACTCTGTAAAGTCACAGACTAAATATATGTTCAAGATTATGTCCAAAATACATGACCAGTAACGTCAGGATGCTTCAGCATCCTACTGTTCTAGAAGAGAAGACAGATGCTCTGTATCCTGATAATTAGGTTAAGCCTCATCAGACATGCAAAAGCCAACAGGGTTGTTGGAAGGTCTGTCAGGGAGGGACTAACTCAGGGAAGATCTAGAAAGACTTCTTGGAGAAGGGAACAATACATGGGCATTTGAAAAGTAGTAGTTTTCAGGCCGAGGACCTGTATTTCTTGGAAACAAACATAGGACCTAGTGGAAGAGAAACCCATGATGCCATGACTGCTGTGTGGTGTGCCTAATTGTCAGTGTCAGCACAGAACTCACCTCCTAGCTGGATAAGATGTGATAGTGCCTTGTGTTATTAGTGTACTGCCATATTACTGACATTGCCGTGTTTGTGTGCACTGAGCGTGCATGATGCTTAACCTCATCTATGTTGCGCATGCACACCGTGCTCAATGCTGGCACCTGAGACACATCAGACCTTCAGGCTCTCGCCTTCTAAGACGTGTAAACCGTACATGTTGTAGAGTCAGCATGCCCGGACTTACAGTTGGACTGGCCTGCTAACTAGGTTTTTTTTTCCTCCTCCATCTTATAGATTAGGATATGTATGCCACAGGGCTGAGAAAAGAACAGAGTAACAGTGCATGGAGACTAGAGTAGAATTGTAAAAGTCGTACAAGCAGCTCTACAGGTGATTCCAAACAAAGATGGGGTTGCAGTATGTCCTGGTTTTCAGGGTGCAGGCCCTCTTTCTACCGTACTTTCAAGCTAGCATGTGACACCATAGCTTCCTGGAAATTCAACCACCTGCTCTCGCAAGCTGGAAAGCCAGGGCTTCGGAAGCGCTTGGCATGGACTGGGTAGACAGTGATCAGTATGCTAGATACATGCTCAGAATGTGTTATCAATATTACTTTTATTCTCACATTGGTGTCATTGTGGCCTCTGGTTTGAAGGAGCCCAAGTGTGATGAATACGAAATACTTGTGTGATATGTTATAGCAATTGAATTTCAATTGATTTTCGTTTGTGTGTGTGTGTGTTTTTAAAACACAGTTTAGCTATGTAGCTCAAGCTGGCCTTGGGAATGAAGTCTTCAGGCCTTAGCCTTCCAAGTGCCGAGATGAACCGAGTATTCTCAAACTAAAAATAAGGCCAAACAGAAGGCCTAGGGTACAAAGGCCCTTGGGGTGGGAAGGGCAAGTTTTATATTTGACTGACACCATGAATGAGACAGAGGTCTGAATGTAAGGCAGTTTGGGTACAAGCTGAGGGTGTAGAGACTCGGTCACACAGGGATAGTCTCTCAGCTCATCAGGTGCTGTGGGGGAATAGTGCCATGGTCAGATTTGCCTATTCAAAGGCAATATGAGCACTAGAGGATGGCGCAGTCAGTACAGTACTTGTCATAGAAACATGGGGACCTGACACTGAATCATAGAATACATATAGGGAAGAAAATCCAGGCATGGTAGTGTGGAAATCAGATAAGAGGACATCAAGCTCATTGGCCAGCCAGTCCTTCTTAATTGGTAAACTCCATGTTTGTCAAGAGACTTTGTCTTTAAAAGGAAGCAATGCTCAGTGTAGCCTGCTGGCCTCCACAGATGCATACAGATGAACATACATGCACTCATACATCATACATGTGAACACACACACACACACACACACACACACACACACACACACACGCACACGGTGTGTGCACAGAATGCACCATTGGCTGTGGTGCAGAAAATGGCTTCCAAGGCAGTGTGGGTGCAGAGGGTCAAATGGAGGCCAGTGTGGTGGCCTGGACTGGCAGTGACAGCAGCTTGGACTACAGTGCTGGTGGTGGGGACAGGCAGAAGTGAGCGGAATTTAGGAAGTAGCATTGACGGGACTTGATGATTGATTGGATGGGGTGATGGTTGGAGAGGGGAGGGATGGGGACAACGCTCAGGTTTCAAGTTTGAAAAATTGGGTGGGTAGAGTTAGAAAGTGCTGTTTTTTAAGGTATAAAGTGCTGGGGGAGTTCAGAGGGAGGACAAAATACTTCCAGCTGGCGGAGAAGTGGGAAGATTTAATATTGTAAAGATGTCGATTAATGAATACATTTAGCACAATGCCAATCAAAATACCAACAAAATGTTTGGGCAGGGGGGAACTATACAAAGTTCATCTGCAAAGGTGCTAAACTAGAAACTCTTATTTTGAAAAAATGAAAGGGCCTTGCCCTCCTCCAGACATTAAAACCTATTTTAAGGTTTAATAATTAAAAGAATATGTGGTTGTACAGGATTGTATAGAAATATCAAGTAGCAGAAGAGAAAAATCTAAAAATAAACTCTTTCTGCACACATCAAGTGTGTCAGTGCTTAAGTACCAGCAAGCTGGGGTTATTTCTTATGTCAGTGAGGAAAAGTCAGAAGGTTTATGCAATGCCCTGGGCCAACTGGTTAGAACGAATCAGAAGAAAGACTCAGATTTCTAGTTGGACATTGTCAACTGGAAATGTTTCCAAATTAACTATTGTCCATTAGGCTGCAGATATTTCAAAAGACTGTACAACTAAAACGTAATTATCACCTTGAACCTTGCTCATCCGGACCCTAAAAAGAGATCACTGAGTCAAAATGAAAAGAAGACAGGACTATAGAAAAAGTGAAATTTGGTACATTAAAATGTCAAGCATTCAGAACAACACTGGGACCATTCTTAGCTCTGGAAAGCATACTGGCTTAGGTACAGAGGATCCATCCATTTGCTGAGCAAAATTAATTAATTAATTAATTAATTAAAAAAAATGCCTCCTATTGCCAACTACCCTTCCATCTCATTGTGGATAAAGAAGTGAGCATTAGACATCTTACATATTAAGAGATAAAGACAAAAAACCAAGGAAGAAGGCAGCAAATATGATCACAAGTGGTCATGGACATGACTGTCATGGCAATGCTCACATGTAGTCCCAGCTCCTGGAAGGGAGTTGCAGCAGGATTATGATTCAAAATTATCCCTGGCTCCGTAATGAGTTTGAGGCCAGCCTCAGCTACAGGAGACATGATAAAGAAAAAAAGAAGGAAGGAGGGAAGGAGAGAAAGAAAGAAGGAAAGAAAAAAAGGAAGGAGGGGAAGGAAGGGAGGCATGTATTTCAATCTACTTATAATCATATAAATGCAAATAAGAGCAAGAAGAGTGGTATAATTTTCTTCCCTATCAAGGTGGCAAAGATTTTTTTTAAGCAAATAGGAGAGCTGGAAGAAAGTGGGGACTTTGCTCATACAGCACGGCAGGGAGGTGAACGGTTAGAGAAGTGTTCCTGGCTGGTCCCAGCTCCGAAGAACTGTGTGTGCCTCATGGTCTAATGGGTCCACTCCCAGCAGTGTCTACTTAGAAAAGAATTGAATTTGCCCAGGGCTCTCTGTTGGAGTTCTATTTATAGTAGTGAAAAATTAAAAATAGCATTGATGTCCAGTGGGGGATTCATTAAATCAAAATGAGGATATGTTTATACATTTCTAAGCATCAGAAATGATAGTGTTGATGGAAGCTTGTCTACGTGAAAGAAATGGTGATTTAAGTTTTTTAAAGGCTTGTGCATAGAACGCTGGACAAGGTGCATACCTATAATCCCAGCCCTGGAAGGTAGAGACAGGAGACTCAGGAGTTCAAGAGCATCCTCAAGATAAAAACAGTGGTTTCATGCCATCTTTGGATACATTAAAAAAAATAATAATAATTTAAAAATCATATACTGAGCACAGCAGCACACACCTTTCGTCCCAGCACTTAGGAAGCAGAGGTAGGAGCATCCTAAGTTGTGGGACAGCCTAATCTACATAGCCTACCTGCTCTGTTTACTCAGCATACTAAACTTTTGACAAATATGAAAAATGAATAGTTGTGCCAATCAACAAATAAGCAATTGTGGTTTTTTGGTATTAATATTTTTAAATTTTTTTCGTGTTGATTGATGGCGTCTATTTGTGATTTTGATTAAAAAATTGCAAGATAAAAAGCTCCATGCCATGTATGTTTAAATATGGAAGGCATATGCTCCTGGGTACAAAGGTGGCCTCTGTGGATGGATGTTGGGGGACTCTCCTTGCCTTTAGAGAGGAAGGGGCCTCGAGAGTCAGGCAGAGTGAGGAGGGTCGGACCTCTGTAACTGATGCTTTTGCAGTGAAGAAGAAACTAGAAATACAAACACCATCTAGGAGAGCTAGGAACTGTGGCCGTTCTTGAGGTCACTGGGACAAGTGCAATTCTTACCGGTGGACAAAAGAAATGGACAAACCACCCACAGAGGAGTCCGGGTCCCCAGGAAATGGGTTTGTGTCCTGTTGTTTTCCTTGATGAACAAAGGCACCATCATGAAAGCTGATATAGTTTTGGTGTGATGGCTAGAAAGGCCCTGACTGCCATGGTGGATGGACGTAAACAGGTCACCATGGAGACCCACATCCTTCCTCCAGCCGGCCCACAGAAGTGTGGCTGCTTTTTCTCTGGAGAGAGAGAGAGAGAGAGAGAGAGAGAGAGAGAGAGAGAGAGAGAGAGAGAGAGAGAGAGAGAGAGAGATGCAGGGCTCTTGGATTTCTAGCTGGCCTGGCCTCCCGTCGAGGGTTGGTACTGTAAGCTGCATTCTCTGAGCGCCTCCCATTTTCAGTTCCGTATCTGGGCTTTTCCTACGGGATGATCCTCACGAACGCTGACGGTCCAGGCAAAATGCTCAGCTCCAGTATTAATGTGCAAAACAAAACAAAACAAACAACCCCCCCCCCCCAGGTCTCAGAGCAAAAGAGAAGCGTGAAGCCTGGGAGAGCTGTGCAGGCCAGGGGAGGAGAGGGTCTAAAAGGAGATGTGCTGGGAGAGCCGGCAAGGCTGCTCCTGCGGTCTTCTGCAGCATCAGTCTTTTTCTTGTCTTTTTGTTAGGTCCCAGCCTTTCTGAGCTTTAGTTTCTTTATCTATAAAGCTTGGATAGCAATTATGTGACTATCCACAGATGGTTCCCTAATTGAACTGATCATAAGATGCATCAAATCACACTTTTTGAGGGCTTCAGCACCTGTATTTAAAGAAAGAAATGAATTCTGCTCTGGAGGCTGTCTCAGAGACGTCATGCCTTGGAGAACTAGAAAGGTTCTTAGGAGAGGGAGGGCACATCACCATGGACACGATAGTAGTGTTCACCGTCAGGCGGAACTTCCGAAATCGAGCCGCAAAAAGGAGGCAGGAAGGGAGACTTCAGTAAATCCCCCCTCCTTTGCCACGCTCTCTTCCGCCCATGCAACCCTGTGGTCTAGATTCTGGCTGCAGATGATACAAGGAGGTACCACCTTGATGGAGCGTAAGTAACCCATCAGACGCACCTGCTGTCATTAGGTAGGATGCAATCAGTTCTCCACAGCTGCTGTTGCCAAGGACGACACAAGCAACATCGGGGCTTGGATAAACAATACAGTTCCTTCACACATGCGGCTTTGCAGCACTGTTTTTCTTCAGCCACAGTTGGCTAACCTGCAACTTGCTGCTCTGAGAGTCACGTGGGACTCAGCTCCTCAGAAGTGTCCAGTTGCCTCTGTCTGGCTTGAAATTCTGAGGCAGTATGCCAGCTGAGGCTGAGCAGGGAGGAGGCTCCCTCTTCTGCTCTTCTGGAAGACTTTTCTGTAGACCACTTGCAGTAAAAAAAAAAAAGTCCTGGTACCAGTGGGACCATAGTGGTTGGCTGGGCAGAGTTCTCAGCTGTCTTTACTTGATGTGGCAGCAAGTTTACAAAGAAATGTTGTCCTGAGCATGGAATGTGTGTGTGTGTGTGTGTGTGTGTGTGTGTGTGTGTGTGTGTGTGTGTGTGTGTGTGTAAACTGCCATCCTCTGATTGTAAACTTGTATTATTTGCAGAAGCCGGGTCAGATGGGCATGAGCGGGTTGACAGCCAGTCGTTGATGACCAGGGATAGATGAGTCCAGGTTTTTACTGTTGTTCCTATGGCTCTTTGCAGAATTTAGGCTACATACTCATCTGCATGTGTGTCCGTGTATATCCATGTCCGTGTGTGTGTGTGTGTGTGTGTGTGTGTGTGTGTGTGTGTGTGTACAGGTGTGCATGCATGTGCAGGTGTGTATGTGTGCATGTGTGTATATGAATGTGTGCATTGTGTGCTTGCCCATGAGAGTGTGTGCGTGGCCACCATTGCTTGATGTTGGGATGACTTTCTCAATTACTTCTCCAACTCCTTTTCCTAGACAGACTCTTTCACTGAACCTGGGGCCCCCTGATTCAGCTGGGCTGGCTGACACAAGGGCATCTGGGATCCGCCTGATTCTGCCTCTCCCCCAGTGCTAGGGTTACAAGTGCACACCACTATTCATGTGTGTCTGGGGACCTACACTTAGACACTCACACTTGAACATTAGTCATTTTCCCGACGGAAGCATCTCCCCAGCCCCAGGCTGTACATTTGACTGTGAGCTAAGTCTCTGATAAATTCAATCATAAGTGAGAAGTAGGAAGAAAAAAAGCAGTGATTGTAATTTAGTAATTGTGTCTGTCATCTGTTGAGCTCACAGGGCGAGGCTCTTCCTGTGGCCTCTAATAACTACCACCTTTCCTCGTGATGACAGTTTTATTAGTACGTTAGCTCCATAGGTGAGAAACCTTTTGTGCAGACAAATTAAGTCACCTGCCCATGGTGGCCAAGTAGGTCCCATCTAAGCTGTCTAGTCCCGAAGCTCAGACCTTATGCACTAACGTGTTCTATCTTACAGTACTATGCAACCTGGGCCTGGGGCAGCCCAGAGGGTTGCAGTGGGATACGCAAAGTAACCATGATAAGAGGCAGAGGTCATCCAAGCATTAAAAACAGAATTACCACTCTATGTGTGTGTGCGTGTGTGCACCTGTGCATGGTGCATGTGTGTATGCATGTGTGTGCAGTGGGTGTGTGCGCACGCATGTGTGTGTGTATGGGCTTGCGGGTGTGTGTGTGCATGTGCATGCGCGTGCAGCTTGCTGTGGTGCACTTATGGAGGTCACAGAACAATGATGTGGAGACACCTCTCTTCTTTAAGCTGTACATGGGTTCCAAAAATTAAACTCAGATTTCTAGGCTTGCACCATTTTTCTAATCCAAAGGAAAATGAGGGGGCTGGGGGGGGGGCTCAGTTATTAAAGTGCTTGCCAGGAAAGCACAAGAACCTGAGGTTAAACCTCTAGCATCTGCAAGAGAAAGCCAGGCATGGAGGTGTGCACCTGTCATCCCTGTGAAAGCCAGGTATGGAGATGTGCACCTGTCATCCCCGTGCTGGAGAGGCGGAGCAGGCGTGGAGGTGTGCACCTGTCATCCCTGTGAAAGCCAGGCGTGGAGATGTGCACCTGTCATTCCTGTGCTGGAGAGGTGGAGCAGGTGTGGAGGTGTGCACTTGTCATTCCTGTGCTGGAGAGGCGGAGCAGGTGTGGAGGTGTGCACCTGTCATACCTGTGAAAGCCAGGTGTGGAGATGTGCACCTGTCATCCCCATGCTGGAGAGGCGGAGCAGGCGTGGAGGTGTGCACCTGTCATTCCTGTGCTGGAGAGGCGGAGCAGGCGTGGAGGTGTGCACCTGTCATCCCTGTGAAAGCCAGGCGTGGAGATGTGCACCTGTCATTCCTGTGCTGGAGAGGTGGAGCAGGTGTGGAGGTGTGCACTTGTCATTCCTGTGCTGGAGAGGCGGAGCAGGTGTGGAGGTGTGCACCTGTCATACCTGTGAAAGCCAGGTGTGGAGATGTGCACCTGTCATCCCCATGCTGGAGAGGTGGAGCAGGCGTGGAGGTGTGCACCTGTCATTCCTGTGCTGGAGAGGCGGAGCAGGCGTGGAGGTGTGCACCTGTCATTCCTGTGCTGGAGAGGCGGAGCAGGTGTGGAGGTGTGCACCTGTCATACCTGTGAAAGCCAGGTGTAGAGGTGTGCACCTGTCATCCCCCTGCTGGAGAGGCGGAGTAAAGGGGGGGATCCCTGGAGTTTAGTGGACAGCCAATCTAGTTGAGCCAGTGAGAACCAGGATCTGCGAGAGACCCTATCTCAAAAATTAATTAATTAATTAGTCAAATAATTCGGTGAAGGAACAAACAATTGGAAAAACCCCACTGATATCAGCCTCTGGTTTTCATGTGCATGCACACACATGTGTACCCACACGCACAAAAATCACGTGCACACACGAGTGAGATCTGCCTATTTTAAAGGGAGGATAAAGTCATTTATGTCCACAAGGGTAATTGTGCATGGGGCTATGAAATCATGGACACGGTCACTATGGCAGGAGGATTCACTGTGGCTGTGATGGGCCCAGATGGTTTCCTCCCTCACTGCTCTTTGACCAGCAATGGCCTCTTGTGGCTCTTCTAGCCGGTAAAATGTGACTTATGTCTGAAAAAAATTTTGCTAGGCTATGCCTTTAATCTCTCTGTTTGGATTATGCGAGATCACAGTTGTTCAGGATATGGGAAGTGGCCGTCTAAGAACATGGCCCTTGGCAGGTGTTGGGGGGGGGTGGTCAGTGAGAAGCAGGTCACAGGTGGACCGAAGAGCAGAAGAGATCGAAGGTCCCAGCTGGCGTGGGTGTGTGCAGATGCTTTGCAAGGTGTGCAATTAAATGTAAGAGTGACAGCGATGGCCTGGCTACTGAAGACACCAGTGAAAGTCAAAGAATTTGTGTTAGCTAACCCTCCGTCCCCCAAGACTTATCTTTTACTTTAGCAGAAGCCCAAAGTGTTGATTAAGTATCACTTTTCATTATTTGTGAGAAAGTATCTTATCAACAGGAAGAGGCGGCAGCTGGGAGGAGAAGTGGGCAAACTCTGCATCACTCTACCTCACCTCAAATCATATACCAGACAGCCTGCTCCCCAGGGCTCCGCTGGAGGTGTGGGGTCTCCCCTCAATAAAAATGCACCAGGCAGATGTGAAAACTTGATTTCAAATGTTAATAGCTCATCCATTTTATATTTCATTTTTCCCCTCATAGCATTATCATGGGGGAGAAAAAAAATCCCATCAAAGAAATGAATCTGATTTTCACTTTAAAATATCCAGTTCAGACATCAAAAACCGGCCTGAGTGCAATTAATCCCTGTTCAAACTGGAAACCAGTTGGATCAACAGCCCTCTTGGTGGCCTGTACCTCTACAAAGTCGCTCTCATCCCCAGCTCTTGTGAAACGCAGTTGCTTCCTCAGCTCACTGTAAAGACTAATGTCCCCCTTGCCAGACCCAGAGTCGGAAGCTGTTGCTTCACGAGAGACCGCGCAGCTCCTTAATGGTCTGGTGCTCCCCGCTATAATATTCCAAGCGCAAACTGCAGAGCACGCACACATTCATAACTGCTGCCTCGTGGCATTTAGGCTTATGCTTGAAATTTATCTTTAATTTTTTTACAGTTGTCTCCTTAACCGTGTATATTACTCCCTTCTTCAAACAATCTGTCTTATGACTGAAGTTTCTCCTGAAACCAAAGCATAATTAAATATTAAATTAATATTTCATTTGAAATTAAATATCAAAGGCTTCCGTCTAATCTTTCTCTCGTGCATTTTTGGTTCCCCTGTGTTCTTGCTCCTGTGTCCACAAAGGCAGGTGCCACCTTTGACTAATTCACTCTGGTTTTGTCTTTATTCCTTTTATTTATTTTTTCAAATTGCTGCTGCTCCATGTTCGCTACGTTGACTCAAATGGACTTGAAGGGAGAGTTCAGTACGTACCTAAAGCTAAGGGCAGCACAATGCAACAGCTTACGACTGTGGTGTCCCCATGCCTATTTCTCAGAGAATGTCACTAATTCAAATGGATGAGACCCTTAGAATCATAAGCAGCAAGGGGTCTTTGAGGACAATGGGCCCCCCCACCATGTGTCTGCAGAGACATCTCCCATTGTCTCTCCTGGTCAAGTGGCAGGGTGAAGTCAGCATCCCTGGACATTGCTGAAAACTAAGGCAGATTCTGTGGTAGGGTTAGATGCTGTGAAAAGTCTTATCTCAGGAGCATTTACGAGATGAATGAACACAGCATGAGCATCCCTAATTCAAAGATTTGAAATCGGAAGTGCTCCAAATATCCCAAGCATTTGGAGCATGAACACAATACAGTAAGTAGAAATTTCCACACCTGACATCCCGTTATGGTTCCCAGTCAAAATGCAGGTGTGGTAAAAAATGTTGCACGAACCTTACACTGCCTTTATACAACATGTATGAAATGCAAATGAAGTTCATGATGTATGTAGCTCTCATCGCCATGCTATCTCATTATGAATATGCAAAAAAAAATTCAAAATCTGAAATACTCCCAGCCCCAAGCATTTCCAATAAGGAACACGCTACCCTCGTAACTTCAACTGTTGAACATATTAGGACGTATGACAGGGTTGACATCGGTTAAGAGGTTGGGAACAAGGAGAACCCAAGTGAGAGAGGGCAGACTTCACCGGAATTGGCAGGCAGGGTCAAGGGACCTTGAAGACGTGGATCCTGTAAAGGAAGGGAGAAATGAGAAGTTCTCAGGTAGCATCAGGGACAGACGATTGTCCCAGGATCTCTGAGGTCCTCCCAAAGCTGGGGCTGTTCACCTCTCTTTTGTGCTGTTAACAAAACTTCACTCTCTGGGGCTCAAGCCAGAGATGTCCAGTGAGCTCGCCTTCCTTTCTGTGAATTCACGCTGCATAGATTCTAGCTTTCCTTGGCTTCGTGGTGTTGGAACAAGAAGTGCCATTCCTTTCAAGTGTCTTCTTTATTCTTGAAGGGAATTGGTATTTGGAACTAGGCCTATGGGGTCCTTTGATTCTGGGGATTGCCCCGCCCCCTCTGTGGACCGTAGTGTCTGTGAAGCTGTCTGGACATCATATCCAAGGCAAGAGCATCCTTTGCTGATATAGATGCAGACACATAGCTAAGTACAGAACTGCTGCCTTTCGTGGCCTTTCCTGGCCTTTCGTTAGAAACTCATCGGCTACTCCTGATTCTAGGATCTAAAGGAGGACTCACTGCGGAGTGAAACCCATGCCAACGATGTGATTCACCAGCAGCTTTGAGTGGCAGTCAGACTGACCAATCAGATCCTCCCTCATCCACCACCCCTTTTCTTGTTTCAAATTCTTGCAGCAACCCCACAAATAACTCTCATCGTGCTATGTTTGTGTTTTGTACTCTTAGTGGTCAGGGCACGAGCGACTTCGCCTTTTAAAAGACTTGTTTTTATTTTTAATTGTGTGCATGTGAGTGAGTCATATACCGTGTGAGTACATGACACATATATATGGGTGCCCACTGAGACCAAGGGAGGGTGCCGGATTCCCCCAAAGCTAGAATTACAGGTGGTGATGAGCAACCTGGTATGGGTGCTGGGAACCAAACTCTGGTCCTCTGGAAAAGTAGGAAGTGGTGGGTGGTTTTTTTGCTTTTTTTTTTTTTTGTCTTTTTGTTTGTTTTTAACCACTGAGCCATCTCTTCAGCCCCAGGATTGACTTCTTGTAATGTCAATGTCTTATTGATGAGATAGTTCCAGAGCGCCAATAAACAAATTCTACGTTCATCAGTGCTGTTGAATTTTGGGAAAACCGAAGCAGAACCGAAACTGGGGGGGCAGGTGGGGGGGGAATTCTGGTCTGATACTTGTAACTCTTCTGAAGATATGAAACTATAAAAATCATATAGGATACATATATCTCATCAATCCTTTGGGAGAATTAATATTGAATACTAGCCAGCTTTCTGTTTGTTTATGCATAGTTCCCACATAGCTATTTTTAGTTAAATACTATTTACTTAAAAAGTAACCTTTGCGTGCACTTCTTAAAGTTTGTACCTTTTTTTGGCGGGGGGGGGGGGGCAGGGGGGGCGGGGGGGGGAGGCCAAGATAGGTAAGGAAATTCACATATTACACTCACAGTCAAAATGAGAAATGACACTGAAGATCTAGGCTCTCAGGAGATATGTTATGAAATCTCAAGGTATTGATGAAAGTTTTCATGGCTGATCCAAATGGGATTTAGACTCTGTGGCAGTTGAATTGTGTGTTATTAAACTCCTTAAGCAAACCCGAATGAATCCCCGTGGAGGATTAAGACATTCTATGTATAGCAAAGACAGAATTCTCATGTCGGAGTCTTCTCTATTGAATTCCCCTTGATTAGCTTCTGTAATATTTAACTTCATGCCATGCTGTAATTATTTAATAAAGGGTAAATATAAATTATACTTCAGGGGGGAAATGACCTTTTACCTTAATGTTATATTCTAAAGAAAGACATAGATAAACAGAACCTATAGGTTGAAGCATATTTTTAATTTATTCTATTTTTGTCTTGCCAGCATTTCTCTGTGTCCCTGTCAGCCAGAGCGTTGGCAGGACTTCACAGCATCCCACGCCCCATGTGGTAGAGGAGGTTGTAAATTTACAGGGATGATGGCAGTTAATGACCTGCTAGGTCCTTCGAGACAGCCTTGGTGCTGGTGTTGGGCACCTCATTAGCTAATTGAGGTTTGCTTGGCTCACCTCGAGTCCCCAAAGCCAGAGAACACCCAGGGAGACGGGGAGAGGGAGTGTGAGGGGGAGGGCAATGGGATTCAGGGTAGAGCTCGGGAAGCTGGTTCGGAACCAAAGTAGACCCTGTCAAACTCAGCCTTGCAGTGTGCAAGTCTGACGTGGTCCGATACTTGTAATGGTTTGGTGTCTATAAAGGGGGGGGGTTGTGGGGACGGAAGTGTCATAAATTCTATTCCAGAGAAACTGTAGTGTGTGCTGATCAGAGAGAACCACTTCTGCATATAGTAGGAAGACTGGGAAAGAAGATTAGTGGCAAGGGGTCGTGGTAGTGGGGTGCCATACTGCTCTCATGTATGTAGGAAGTGTGAGCTTGCCCCAGGGAGTGAACATACATGCCACAGAAGGGAGGGACAGACAGACAGAAAGACTGTAAGCCAGCCTTCTTACTGTACCTTCTCATGTGCCTCCTGCACATTATGAGTGTACCCGTGTCTGCTAAGACAATCTGTGCATTGGATAACAAGCAGCGCGTAGCTCAGACGGATTGAAACAATGGTTAATTCCGAGGATTGCGTTTGTGAGTCTGTTTGCCCTGCGGCATCAGGCAGCTGTTGTGTTTGCTGGTTGACACCAAATGGTGCCTTTCCCCCCCCCCCCCATCAGTGGCTGCAAAGTCAGGTGGCCCAGGCAGACTCTACAGCCATCTGTGGTCCTTTCCTGGAAGCCGGGAGTGGTGCACAGGATGCAGAGGGAGGGATGCTGCACTTGGCCTGAAGGAAAGGTTAAGAGAGTACATGTTTAAGGGTTAGAGAAGACAGATTTCAGATCCCATCTTTGCCAGCTGTCACTGCATTTAGGATGGGGAGAGACCCTATGGGGTAGCAGTGAAGGTTAAGGAGCTAATTGGCGGGGGAGGGGGTGGGATTTGCCAAATGCCCACCTTGTGGTCACCCCTCAGTGCATCCTAATAGTGGTGATAACAATTGTTACCATTGCATACCACAGCCACTGACTGACTGTGAGCTAGGCTCTCCTATAATTGCTGACATTAGAAGGATAAGTGAAAAAAAACTTTTCAGAATGATTCCAGCTATACATATAGCTTTTCTTACATGAGTCCTGGGTAAGAGGGAGCTCTGAGTACAAGTGTATCATACACCTATCCCAAAATATGTTGGGCGACACTTTGAGGAAAACAAGAAGAAAAAAAAAATGAGTTATTTTCCTCATTGCCAAGACAAAATACCTGGCAATAGAAGTGTAAGGAAGAAAGACTTTATTTAGGTGTTTAGTTTGAGGGTGCAGTCGGCCAAGGCAGGGGAAGAACAGTGGTGGGAATGTGAGGCAAATGGATTTTTGCATCCACAGTCAGGAGGCAGAGAGAGATGAAGGCCAGAACCCAGTTCACTGTCTCCTTTTAATTCAGCCTAGGACTCCAGAGCCTGGGATGGCGTTACCCACGTTCAGGGTAGGTTTTTCTCTCTTCAGCTAATCCTTCCAGGTAACACCTTCACAGATATATCCAGAGTGTCCACACCCCCCCCCCCCCGCCATGTGATTCCAGTTGGCGATTGAAACTAACTGTTGCACATGCTGTTACTGCTTGGAGCCAGGCTAGTGCTGTTGATGTAAGGGGAATATTGTGCCGTGGGCTGCTAAGGGAAGAGTTCTGCAGGATGTGTGGAAGCTGGGCCTCCTCTCTTGGAAAAGAACAGTATTAGAAATAGAAGAAGGGCTGGAGACATGGGTCCGTGGTTAAGAGTATGAACTGCTCTTCCATAGGACCTGAGTTCACTTCCTAGCACCCATATCAGGTGGCTCACAACCACCTGTAACTAAAGCTTTAAGAGGATCTGCTACCTGGACTCTGTGGGCACCTGCACTCAGTGCACACACACACACACACACACACACACACATGTACATATATCACACAAACAAAACTAGAATAATATTAATATTAATATTAATATTAATATAAGAAGACCATAGAAAGACTTACAGTCTAAAACATGGATGGCATGGCAAATATTATAATCAAAACTATTTAATAAGATGTGATATAAATCAGTGGTAAATGCTTGGTTAGTATGTATGAGGGTTAGATTTCTTTCCCGATAGCCCACACACATGCACACACGTACACATACACTCATGTGTTTTATTAAACAAGACATCAAAGCCATTACCCACAGAACACAGATAAAACTAGTATGTGGTGTAACACACAAGGAACTAAAAAACCAAAAGGGCACCATCTTAAAGCCAACCAGTAAAATTAGCAGTAATTTAATATCGTACTACCTAGAAACTTTGAAGAGACTACTTAGAATACGAAAACAAAAAGAGGGGGCAGTAAAATGGTGGGTGGGATGCTAGAAATTTTAAACAAGTCATATCAAATCAATGGAAAGATATTTAAGTTCTTGAAAAGGTGGCTCTCTCTCTCTCTCTCTCTCTCTCTCTCTCTCTCTCTCTTTCAAGAAAAACATTGCAATATTGAAAAAAGAATTAATTCCTTTTGGTTTTGTGTGAATGTTACAGTAACCTCAACCCAGGCAATTTTGCTAAGGTTATTTCAAAATTGTATTCAAGAGACACTGTCTGGGTTAGAGGGCAGCACAGCAAGTGGCACGCATGCTGTGCAAACATGAGCACGTGAGTTCAGGTGTCCCTATGCACACAAGAAGCTTGCCTTGATAGTATCTGCCTGCCATCCTAGTGCTGGGAAAGGATAGGCAGAACAATCCCTGGACCTGGCTGACAAGCTGGTCTTACTAATCAGTCAACTCCAGGTTGAGTGACAGATCTTGTCTAAAAAAAATAAGGACCGTAATAAAAGAAGATACTGAAAATTGAGCTCTGGTCTCTACCTGCTCACAAACACACACACACACACACACACACACACACACACACACACACACACACACCACATATACCACACACAACTCTTAATATGTGGTCATATTAATTACTTTGCTACTTTGACAAAATGCATCAAAGGATCAAGTTAAAGGAAGAGGGATTTATTTTGACTCATGGATTCAGGGGATGCAAGTCCACCATGGCAAAGAATGACAGCTCATCCTGTGGTGCCAGGAGTGGAGAGACAGCAGGCAGGAAGCAGAAATAGATGTCACCTTTATGTCTTTCCCCAATGACCAGCATCTCAGGCCGCAGTCCCACAGGTCCTACAACCCCCCTCCCTAAACAATGCAACAGCTAAGGACTAGGCATTCAAATGTGAGAGTCTTCGCAGGATGTGACATTCAAACCACAACAAAGTACTCTTGAGTAGAAAAAAGATTAATTTCTATTAGAAAAAAGGAGAATATCAAGTACCTCACAAAAATATAAATTAAAATGATAGCAACACAAGAAAAAAATCATCAACTCACTGATGAATAAAGAATTATCAGTTGAAATTTTAAAAAAATATATAAGTTGAGATAATTATATTCGTAGTGGGAGGGAGTGTGAATTTACATATTCTTCCAAGGGGTGATTTGATAGTATGTGTGAAAAGCCTTAAATATAAATCGTAATTTTTGGTCCAGTAATTCTAATTTTTGGTATTTTCTGACTGAAGTAATTAAAGTTATGCACAAATGATAATTATTGCTTTGGCTTTTATAATAGTGAGAAATTAGGATCAATTAAATGCCTGAATTAGGAAGCCATTTAAATAAATTATAGAGCATGTCATGGAAAATATGCAGGGATTTAAAATAATGTTGTAAAAGAATATCTAAGTACCAGAGGGAAAGCTTATGGCATACAGCATTTCTAGGTGGGTTAAAGTAGGCAGTGTAGCAGCATAAATCACATTTCTCAGAGTAATTTTAAGTATGTGTGTTTAAACCTGGAAGGATATAAGCAAAGGTGTTAACCCTGGGCATTCCATTTTCTGACACCCAAATGGAAATACTTTCATTATTTTCCTTATTATAGCAGGAGTGAAATTTTATTATATAAATACCCAGTTGGTATAAAGAGGTAGAAAGTGAAAATACTCCACACTATTCCATCAATGCCACTTTTAAAAATATACTTTGACTAAATCTTTTATAATGTTGTACAATGTCTTTGGATTATATTCATCTCCTCCCATACTGATCCCCCTAACTTCTCCAAGATCCTCTCCCTACACCCCCACCACCTCTCAACTTCCTGTCCTTTTCTCTTTAAAATGACCCACTGTATCCAATTTGTGCTGTCTGTATACTCATAGGTGTGGGGCCATCCAGTAGAGCGTGGTTGACCTGCCAGGAACCATACTTTTAAAGGTGCCATCAACTGTCAATAGCTCCTCAGCCAGCGGTGGAGGCTTGTGAAGCCCCTCCCTCCCTCCTCCATGCAGGCATCCTGACTAGCTTCACGGGCACGTCTTGTGTAGGAAAACACATCTACCGAGAGGTTATGAGTGCAATTCTCCTGTTATTTCCAGAAAACACTGGCTCCTACAGTCTTTCTCCTACCTCTTCCTCGATGGTTGCTGAGCCTGAAGGCCTGTGAAATAGATGGCCTATTTGTGGCTGAGCACTGACCCCTCTGCACTTTGACCACTTCAACCACCATCCACTGCCTGAAGAAGCTTCTCTGATGAGGACTGACAGCTGTACTAATCTATGGGTGGAGAGATAAGAATTTAGAGGGCAGCCTGGTAGAAATTAAATTTAGCAGAACCATAGTAAAAATACTAGTTTACCCAAGGCCAAGAGCTTCCCAACCATATGTTGTTAGCTAGATTACAGTACCAAGTATGTATTTCCTCCAATGGAATACACCATAAGGCACTGGTTACCCTCACAACATTCCTGCCACTATTGCACCCAGTAGCATATAGTGCCATTCTGATCAATATTATAGTTCACAGAGTTCACAGCTGGGCAAGGGTGTTCATTGCATCCTCCCTGCCCCCAAGCAGACTATATAGCACCTTCTAATTCTATGGAAGCTAGCTGGCAGGAAGGCAGCATCTGAACTTGATTTCTCCACTACCTATGACTGAAGTATGTGGTGTCTTGAGTGATAGGCAGTAGGTGCTCACCATTAAGTTCTGGTGAGCAACCAAGAGCGAAGGCAATAGCTGTGTTGTGGGGGGGGGGGGGTTATCTAACCCCGGTCATCTCTTAAGTGGTGGATTTATGTGTGATTTTTATTCTTTTCTATGTAATTAAAATAGCTTATAATTTGTTTAAGGAGAAGGTGTCATTTGATAGCATAATAGCAACAGGTGTTTATAAAATAACTATGGAAGTAGGAAAATTTAAAAATTTAAAAATCTCTTGTGTGACAAGAGTGCAGGAAGTTGTTATTTTTGTCCTTGCTTTGGCCCTGCATTAGTTTTTAAACCATAAAGTTTAAACAAAAGAAAAGGAAAGAAGGAAGAAAAGGGGGTAGACTCTGGAGAACTCTTTAAAATAGAAGAGATACCACAGTATACAGGTCCCTTACTCCCTTGTTTTATAGTTACCAAGTTAAATATCTAGTGTGTGTGGTCAGCCATGAGACACAGTGGAAAGACAGAATGACTGTTGCTTCCCGGAGCCTTTCAGGGTTGTGGGGAGTGCCCAACTCTCTGAGAAAGCACAAGTAGTCACATATAACTGCAAATCTTAAAAGGATGATTTGCTCAAGAAAGGGGAGCCCCCCTCAACCAACTCACCTTAGCACATCCAGTTGAATCAATACTGAACTCATTCTCATCCACTGGAGGGAGTAAGGGGGAGGACAATGGGAGGGAGGGACTGAGAGGACAGGAGGGAGGGGACTACAACTGGGATGTAAAGTGCATATATAAATTAAAATCAAGAAAGGAAGGAAGAAAGAAGAAGAGAAGAAAGGAAGGAAGGCAGAAGTAACTGGCACATGACTGGCTGAGTAACATATTGATGACTTGGTACATGACTGGCTGAGTAACATATTGATGACTTGGTACATGACTGGCTGTGTAACGTTGATGACTTGGTACATGACTGGCTGTGTAACGCTGATGACTGAGAATGTGCGGAGGATTGCTTAAGGCTGAGATGATGAAACATCGACCTGTTATTTTAATGGTCAATGCAGACTTACTACAAATTCCAAATTATGTATGGATTAACCAACATCAACGCACGATCCCCTAACTGACTGTAGCATATTGTATTAAGTCTTAGGAAATATCAGAACTCTTCTAATACCCATGAAAGACTCGATAGAAGAGTCCCTTTATAGCCCAGGTATGCACTCAAAGAAACGGTCTTGTCTTACAGCCTTAAATGAACCCACCATAGACTATGGCTTCCAGAGGCTGCAGAAAGTCATCCCAAGGCACCCAGGGGACCCTGAGAGGCTAGCTAAGGTAAGAAGCTCTGGGAATCGACTCGCGAGCATCTTTTTGTAGATGCTCAGCAAATTTAGACAAACCCAGCCATTTGAGTCCCATTAAAATTAATTAAGCCTTGAAACTGGCTATGCTTTAGATAACAAAATGAACATTAGGGTTCTGCTAATTTTGAAATATATTATGTTTAATATCTTAGGAATGCAAAATCTGAAAATTTGGTGTCATAAAACAGATACGCTACAAGGATAGACAGCTTATTATTTTTTGCGGAGTCGGGTGATGGGGGCTGCAGTGAGACAGCTTTCTCTGTAAATCCCTGGCTGTCCTGGGCTCCCTCTGTAGACCAGGCTGGCCTTAAACTCACAGAAATCTGCCTGCTTCTGCCTCCAGAGTGCAGGGATTAAAGAATGTCCCACCATGCTTAGAAAACATTGCCAACTGCATAAAAATAAATATTTGCACCAGTGCTTAAAGCATATATTTCACTCCTTTGTATTTCAGTAGGATTTTTATTTACCCTATGGTGTATATAAGAATTGAATGATGCTAAAAGGTCTTCTCCATACAAACCCTTTATGAAAGAGGTCATTTATGAACTCAGAAAATGCCTCCTTGAATCTAGGTCATGACAACCTCATTCTTTATTTAAAAATAGGTTCATCTATTTGTTGCCATTTGACCAAAGAGAAACTACTAGATTATTTTTTTTACATTTATATTTGTGCTTCAGCATGCAGATTTTGAAATGGCATGTTCTTCATTCTACATTTGAATAAAAAGCCACGTGCTAGTGGCTTCAACAACACACTTTTCCTTTTCCTCCTGGGAAAATACTCAGCACCATTAAGTCAGACAATACCTGGACAGCAGCTTAATAGCAATTTAAAAGGCTATAAACAAAACAAACAATAACAAACACACACAGAGACATATACAGACACATAGACACAGACACAGACACAAAGACACACAGACACACAGACACACAGACACACACAACCAGGGAGTAGAAAAGGAAAAAGGAGAGGGGAAGGATTGCTACATTTTTTTTCTGGTTAAAATGAACAAGGGGAAATAATATTGAATACGTATTAAAATAAAAGTTTCAGTACAGATTGTCAACAGAATCTCAGAATTCTGTCAACTCCTTGGCAAGCAGCTAAACTCAGACCCGTCAATTACTTGAAGAATAACTGATTAATTAAGAGTACCAGGACTTTAAAATACAATGATCTCAAACTAGTTGCCAATAGAAAATCCAAAACATCGTCAACTTTAACTGAGTTTGCCCTCAGTCCAGTGTGGTTTTTTTGAGTATCAGAAACCGTTAGGGAGCCATTGTAGTGGTGAATTTCTACAACTACCCACTTGTAGGATTGTAAATATGATTATATCCTATTCATTAAACCTAATATCAGACTTCTTGACTCATTGCGTTTGGAAGGGATATATATTGATTGATTGCCATTTGGGGTTTTGTCTTTGATTGTACCCACCCTGTCTTTTCTTTCCCAGGAAATGCTACTGAAAAGAGCTGCGGACTTAGTGGAAGCGCTCTATGGCACCCCCCACAATAACCAGGTTAGATATGTGCATCTTACGCTCTGTCGAGTTTGACTCCTGGCTCTGGATACAGTGCTTACCCCAGCATGCCTTTCTGCAGGACATCATTTTAAAGCGTGCTGCAGACATTGCAGAAGCCCTGTACAGTGTCCCCAGGAACCCCGGCCAGATTCCAGCTCTCTCCAGCTCCCCAGCTCACAGTGGTATGATGGGCATCAACTCTTATGGCAGCCAGCTCGGGGTCAGCATCTCAGAGTCCACACAAGGAAATAACCAAGGTACTAACTACCCTTTTGAGAGTCAGAATCCAAATAGGGCTTCTCCATTAAAAGGCCAGCTCTGCTGGGGTCTGAGGAGTTAGAGAACACACTGTAAACCATCCAATGGGGCGTGCGCCTAGGCTAAACCCCACTGTTACAAATGGGTTATTTCATCATTCCAGGGAGTCTGTCATTCGATCCTCAGCTCTCCGGGAGCTAGGTAGAATTCTGTTGACTAGAAATATCAATGGGTAAAGTTGACTCTCATAAATTTCAAAGAGCTTAGGCATATGGAAATGAAGCTCACGGCTACTCATCAGATTCATTTTATACTGATGCTATGTGATAATCAGGTGCAGCAATAGAGCGAGCTGACGGCACCATTGCTGTTCACTCCATGACCGAGAGTATTGCCTTCATCTTGCTTGGTGATTTCTTTTGTGTATCATCTCATTTGGAAATATATGACAAGTTATTTAGTGAGCTCTACTTTGTATATGAAGCCCACCATAGGAAGATCTGCTTCCGTGGCGTTGATTTTTATAAAAAGGCCCGCCTAAATTTGTTATACATACTTCTACGAAAAGGATATTTCCCCAGTAATGTTCTTAACCTTGGGTTATTTATTTCTAATTTTTACCCACTCACTATGGTCTATATAGTAAATTATTTTTCAGTTGATGATATATATTAGACTTCCTTATAGTTTGTTTTGTGTTTGTTTATTGGTTGATTGATTTAAACTTTTTGAAATTCAGACAAGCTATCCAGTCCAGACTGGCCCTAAACTCACTATGTAGTCCAGTTTAGCCTTAAATTTGTGGCACTCTTTGTGCCTCAGATTATCAAGTGCTATGATTATAACCATGGACTGTCATGCCCAGTCCTCTTTATAAATATATTCATATATGTACATATATAATGACACATGTATGTAATATATATGATGTATATACATATAAACATGTGGCACATATATACACTATATTTACTATATAAGATATCTATCTATATCTATATGATCTATATCTATTTCAGTTCTTGGAATAGAACCTAAGGCCTTGCTCATGCTAGGCAAGTGTTCTACTGCTAAGCTATATAGCCAGGTCCAATCACTTTTAAACATGGTCATCCAAGAGTTTCTTTCAGGACAAAGGGATGCTGGCTCTGTGTCAAGCCTTCAAAACCATAAGAAAACTTTCCCTCCTTCATGTCACTCACAGTCTGGATGTCCATACTTGAGTGATAATGCTCAGAGCCCTGGATCAACATAGTGCACTGTGACCCTTAGTACTTTCTGAGTGAAAATGACCTCCAGCCCCATGCAGAGGGTGGTGGTGACTTTGAAATACCCATTTCCAAACCTCTCTGCAGAGCTCAAAGGGCCCCAGAAACATTGCTAGGAAACCCTCCTCCACCCCAGAACAGAGTCTATGTATGATGTGTTAAACTTGCAAAATACTAGGTGGTCAAAGTTTTGAGCAGGATATTTATTCCTTAGGCCCTTTAGTTGACAATCTTCAAAAACTTGCTTTGGTGCTAGTGCCTGCCCAGGATTGCTTGGGTGCTGGACGATCTTCTCAGTGATAGCAATTAGCATCTTCTAGATCTCCAACGTCGGTGTCTAGTGAGGTACAGCTTGGCAAGTTCACTTACCAGCTCCATGTAGGGCCCTGGGGGAGACAGACAGAGAGGGAGGGGGGAAGGGAAAGGGGGAGGGGGGAGGGAGAGGGGGAGAGAGAGAGAGAGAGAGAGAGTGCTGCCGAGGGGAGAGAAGAACTGGGTGTGGTGTGCACAGCTGTAATCCCAGCACGCTGGAAAGTGGAGGCAGGAAGACCATCCCTTTTGGGCCTCTCTGGGATGCTCAGCAAGTTCCAGACCAGCCACAGGAACATAGTGAGATCTTGTCTCGAAACCAAATTATAAGATAAAGTAAAACAAAACAAAATAAAGAAAAGAGGCATGGCCTGAGTAGAAGAAAGAAGTTAGAAAAAGCTGAGAGCATTATTATCAAGAACTGCAACGCAACTCTAGAGGAGAATTAAATAAGCTCTGGTGTGCTGTGGCATGGTCAGGTGACAGTCAGTAGACGACGGTAGTTTTTCATAAATTCCAAATAAGCAACAGAAATTTGAGAATGCTTCCAATACCAGGAAGTGATTAAATACTTAAAGGGCTAGATGTGCCAGCCACCCCAATGTGATCCTAGTCCACTATATGGATATGTAGAAAAAATGGGGGTGGACAGTGACTACATGTCAATTAAAAATAAAACGCTGCAAGCAAGCAAGCAAGCTTCCCACCGTTGCTTGGCAGTGGTGCCTATATGATCTGGGATGGATGTGGACAAGCACTATCCGCATTTGGCCCGAGACAGTGGGTATGGCTTTGTTTACCTTGCTTGTTTCTTCTGTTGTCAAGGATACATTCGCAACACAAGCAGCATCTCCCCGAGGGGATACTCCTCCAGCTCCACGCCTCAGCAATCTAATTACAGCACCTCCAGTAACAGCATGAACGGCTACAGCAATGTTCCTATGGCCAACCTGGGCGTGCCAGGATCCCCAGGATTCCTGAACGGCTCACCCACAGGCTCCCCATACGGAAGTAAGTGACCTTTACCTTCCATCTAGCACCGGGAGCCTCCCTGCAAGGCTTCACCTGCCAGCCAGCCTTTTAGGGGAGAGCTGTGTTCCCAAATGCTGTGAGCACGTGGGTGGGAGACAGTCTCATTTCCTGAGGAGGTTGTCCTTCTTGCCTTTTGTTCTTTTTTCTGTCAACTTGGACTCCGCAGTTTATGCCTGTGCTCCTGGGGGAGGAAAAGGGGAGCAGTTGTATGTAGCTTGCATATGTGAAGGGGAAGAATGGAGATTTCATCTCCGCCCTCAGGGTGTGCCTTTTTCACGAGGCAATTTTGACATGGACTGCTTCGTTCAAGCTCCATGTTACAGGCAAAGTTTGGGGCAGTAGCTACCCAACCCATCCACTGTGGCACAACTGGAATTTTTTTCAGGTGGCAACAGGCACAGAGTTGATGCCTCCCGTTCCTCTGACACATCTTAACCTGTCGTTTTCTTTCACGGTTTCTCACATATGATCCATTCTGACCATACCCACACCCCGGCCCCATCTTATCTTGTCTTATCCCCCAGCCCCATCCTGCCGCCAAAGCCTTTCTCCTTTACAAGTCTTGTGCTGTTCACTTTGCTTGTGGACCATTGCATTTATTTTGGACAGCTTGCTTAAGGTGGCGGGGGTTGGCGGGTGGGGTGTGGGAGGGTAATTGACTTGACCAAGGGGGAACTTATCAGTGGTTACACACACGGAGGAATATTACTTCCCTTTCCCCGGCAACCATTACCAACCTCAGGGAGTGAGACCCCGCCCTCCCCCCAAACAGGACATTTGTAGCGTGCTCTGTGTGACTTTGTGACATGGCCCTGTGTGCCATTGAGCACCTCCAGAGAGATGGAAGTCGACTGTGTGTGGCAGTTTGCTGGATTGAGACAGAGCCTCTTAGCCTTAATCTATGGCCTAAGTAGCAAAGTCAACGCCTTGAGGAGTTGTGAAAACCCTTTTGGGTTGCTCTGGGAGCTAAGCTCGAAGCTTACACAATGGTCCCTGGAGCCTGAAACAGTGTGTGTTTTTCAAACCTACTCAGGGAATACTTGAGGCCAGGGGACACGCTGACACGGAGAGCCAAGTGATGGAGTAGAAATGCTCTTGAAATGTTGGCTGTTGTCACAAGGCCTGTGCCTGCCCTCTCTTACCCAGAGTGGCTCCCTTGGGCCAGAAACAAGGACGTGTCAAGGACAGCACACAGCGCTGCCAGCCACGGCTCAAGTGACAGGCCTTGGGGACTATTTCTCATTGCCTTTAGACCTCTGGTTCCCCAAGCCCACACATGTATTTCTGAGCTATGTGTTTAAGTCATAGAACCAATATTACCCAGTGATATGGGGATACAGGACTAAGTAGCTGAATGCAGCACAGACCCCTTTAGTATAACTACCATGTGTCATGCGTGTGTGTCTTGTCACATGGCCTAGACTCCCTGGAGCAGAGTAGCTTATGGAAATAGGTATTATTGCTTTGTTTGGTTTTTATTTTACTTAAAAAAACAACAAACAAACTTATCTTGCTCCAAAAGTATGTGGTAGAATTATAATAATCAAATGGACCATATGAGTGTGTAAGATTCAAGGGAGGAAAAAAATGTATTGAGAATAACTGGCTAAATCTAAGTATGGCATTGATGCTAATCTATATGAAGAACCCTGTTTCCCAGCTAACAAGATGCTATTGCAAAGGCTGTTTCCTGTGCCTGTATATGACCTTGTTAGTGGACTCAGAAGAAATATGGACAGTTTAGCTGCTGAGGCCAGGGCAGGTTTGTAATTCACTTGGCCATGAATGAGGTACCTTCCCCCTCTAACAGACCCCACCAGGAGCATGATGGCATGAGAGAGAGAGCCACCCCATAAACAAAGCTACTCAATAATGAAGACGGTAGTTCATATATTCCTCACTACAGGTTAAAGAACAATCTAGAGCCCAGTCATGTCCTCTCAGCTACTTTGTGGCACAAATATAACAATAATTATTATCACCACTTTCCCTTATAAGAGACGAGGAGTTGATTAATGACCCACTTGAAGAGTCATAGTAGATAAATGGCTCGAATGGGACCAAAGCACCTGCCGCCAGACTCAGAAGGCCATGCCTTAAAATTAGTCAGTAAAATAAAGTATTGAGACCGCTTGCAATGTGTCAATAGGCTAAAGCAAATGGAATTTTCTTTTTCTGACCACCCCTTAAATTATATCATTAAATTTGTTTTATGTACATGTGTACATTCGTACACACACATGCACATATATGCCTTGATACATGTGGAGAGAGACCAGAGGAGAAATTTCAGGAGTTGATTCTCTTCTCCCATGTCAGTCTTAGATCATCAGGCCCCTTTACCCACTGAGCCACCTTGCCAGCCCTCATCTGGCCATTTTTTTTGATATACAGAAATGGCAGTTTCTTATGGTTCAGTCATAGGCCTGGTTATATACAAGGCTGAACATATAAAATAGTTGTACTGTGGATATTAAATAGCTTATTAATATATTAACATGCGCTCTGCGGTACCTCTTGTGGCATTAGCAGTGTGTGTGGCAAGTGTTTTGTTAAGTATTATTTGTCTAACATTTCTTACTAGATCATTTATCCAGGAGGGAGGTGTTCTGCTTGCTCCTTCAAGTAAGCCAGAAAAACCATTACACCCCAAGTCTTTAAATTACCCGTAGAAATGGAAAGGCAGGATGGTGTCCTGCCAATAGTGAATAGCGAGACCTCAGAGGACTCTCCTTGCCACCCCTGCTGTCCTGAAAGTGACCCCTTACACCCTGGCCTTGGAAGGAGTTGCAGGCTGTGAATGGGATTCCAAATGGTGCATTCGTTACCATCACATTCGCCTGTTGTAAAATCCCAAATACCCAGTGGAGTTCATTACGATAACACCTGACCTGTATTTCTAACCAGCGAGGTCTTCACTTCTCTGGGAAAATTTTTTTTAAAGCCCAGGGGGAAAGGTTTCGTCAGTTCAGTTGCTTATGTCTTGAAAACACAATCCTATGTTGTTGGTTTTTTTTTTTTTTCACATCTTTTTTTCTTCTAATGAGCCTGGTGTGACTGGACCATGCCATGGGGCAATCACTTGCCAGAGACATTTAAAAAAAGCAATAGAGCCAAAGCTTATTCTCTCAGTCCAGTTTGCCTTGCATTACAGCCAACATAGACTATCAAAAGCCCTGCATCTTCCCTGCGTTTGCTCTCACACTCCTTCAAAAATGGCCAAACAGATGTTTTTTCAATCTTACATACAAACTTCACTTCCTGGCGGTAGCTGTGTATGCCAAGTTCCAGCTCGCTGCAAGTTTTTATGCCTGGATTCTAAGCCCCTGACAATAGGGGGTTCTAATGAGATGCTGACAGACCCCCTGAGTGCCAGCAACTGCGCGCTGGCTGGCTGCAGATGCAAAGGAGGGCCTGGGAGTTCCAGTCCGAGGCCGAGCTGGCCAATCAATCCTTGCAAAGAAGAAAAGTGATTTTTCTTTAACTCCCACGTTCACATAGATTTCTAGGCCAGACGTGCTTGCCTTTGCTTGGCCTCTATCCACAGATAGATGGATGGATGTTCACAGACATTCTCAATTGGAAGTCTATGTGATCAGCTTTCCCAAAACGGTGCACTCCACTGTCCCCAAACATGGTCTATTCAACAAGCCTGCAACACCCATGGGGACCATGTCTTCCAAGCCGAATAACCACAGAGCCAACCCAAGGTTTGGAACAGAATCTATTCAGGCACGCATCCAATCTACTTCACTTGCAGTCTCAGACCATGCCCTAGGCTTCGGTATTTTTATATATTGTCAGAAATAAATATTAAGAAGTTTTCCATTATAAAACATTAAATAGCTATTATAGAAAATGCCAAACACAGAAATAATTTTTAAAAGAGAGAAGATTCGCCCTGCCCCATGCCAAGAAAAATAGGCTCAATATTTTGATGTGTCTCAATTGCATGTTTTTAAATGTTAATTCTTTTATTTTTACTTTTTAAGTGCACTGGTGTTTTGCTTGCATGTATCTGTGTGTGAGGGTGTTGGATCCACTGCAATTGGAGCTATAGACAATTGTGAGCTGCCATGTGGGTGCTGGGAACTGAACCGGGTTCTCTGGGAGAGCAGCCACTGAACCATCTCTCCAGCCCCTCAATTGCAGTTTTTAAGTAAAAAATAACCAACCCCCCCCCCAAATTCTATGATAGTAGAATTCTGACTTTAGACATTCTGAAAAACACATATAGGTCCAAAAGAAAGAAATGATATGCCATGTCTGTGCAGGTGTAACCACTGGGGTGTTTTGTTTTTCTTTTGTTGTTGTTATTTCCAATACTGGAGGTCAAACGTGGGGCCTTTTGCATGTTGGGCAAGTGCTCTACCACTGAATGACATCCTCAGCCCAGCCTCCATTGTCTTTGAAAATGCAGCCTTGTGGTCATGCTGGACACACTTTGAGAACTATGTCTCGGAGTATGCAGGGAGGTACACAAAAGGAGGGTGGGAGGAAATCAGACACATGACCAATGTCATGATTGGATGTCAGGCTGTAAAAAGCCCATCAGTGGTGCAAACTTAAGTCCTGAGACTGGAGAAGAGGAATTAGGAGTAACATTTGCCTACTGGGGTTGGGGTCTTGACTTAGCAAGTGAAAATGCTTGCTCCGCAAGCATGACAATCTGAGTTCAAATCCCCAGAGCCCAGTAAAAAGCTGGCTATGGTACAGTTTCTATAAGCCCAATGCTATGGGGGGGTCAAGTAGAGACAGGAGAATCACTAGGGCTCACTACCTTCTTGGTTCTAGTTTTAGTGAAAGACTTGTGTCAAGGGATTGAAGTAGAAAGAAATAGATCAGGACACATGATGTCATCATCTGGTCCCATGTGTGTACAGACATGCACACCTGCAAACACATATTGTCTCTCTTACACACACACACACACACACACACACACACACAGAGAGAGAGAGAGAGAGAGAGAGAGAGAGAGAGAGAGAGAGAGAGAGAGAGAGAGAGAGAGAGAAAGAACCAATTAACTATCACCATCCTGCTTTTGCCAGGACTTTGAGAATTTATTAGGGTCTTAGTGTTTCTATTGTTGCGATGAAACACTGTAACCAAAGGCAATTTGAGGAAGAAAACTTTTATTTCAGCTTACAACTCACAGCGCACACTTATCTCTGAAGGAAGTCAGGCCAGGAATGGAAGGCAGGAGCCTCAAGGCAGGAACAGAAGCAGAAGGGATGAAGGAATGCTGCTTACTGGCTTGCTCTTCACGACTTACCTCATTATACAGCCCAGGACGCCAGCACAGAGAGAGCAGAGCTTACAATTATCTAAGCTCTCCTACATCAGTCATTAATCAAGAGAATGACTCATAAGCTGGCCCCCAGGCCTAATTGATGGGAGCATTTTCTCAATTGAAATTCTCTCTTCCCAAATGACTCTAACTAGTGACAAACTGATAAAAAAAAAAACAAATTAACAAAACAAAACTAAAACAAAACAAAAAACCTAAACGTGGATAATTAGTCTGTTTTTTGTTTGTTTGTTTTGTCAGAGAAATTAACAAAGATGTTTCTTTCTAGGCTGTAAAAAGGATGATGGGCACAGGAAAGCTTCAGGCCCTTTGCTAAAAACGCTTTTATTTTCTACTGTTAAAAAAAAAGATATTTTCAATTTTAGTAGCATTATTTTCTCCTATATCACAAGGAATATATTTCCATCATATAAAATACTGAAAATAGGGATACATCTGAAAATAGGGATACGTTTGAAAATAATCACAACTTTGTCATCCAGAGATACCATAATCAAATGTCTGTCGTATCCCTCCACACTTTGTTTTGTGAATTCTTTCTAACTAGAAGTCAGGTTTATGTACATATTATTGTATACTCGGCTTTATTCATCTGTAGGGGGGTTCACCATTGTTCAATTTCCTTCTCAAACATTAGTTTAAGTGTTTTAGGCTGTTTGTTGTTGTCGGTTTTAAAAAAACATTCCTTTGTATGTGTGTTTTACTCTATTGTGGGTCATGTATTTCCCAACTTCTTTCTGTTGTAAAAAGTCCTTGAGTCTTTTTTTTTCTTTTTTTCTTTGGCACATTTGTGATCATCCCTTTGAGATTAATTTCTAGAGATTAAATTAGTGGGTCAGATGATATGAACGTTTGAACACACTCTGCTATGTATTGCCAAAGTCCCTCTGGAGGGATTGAGTCTCTCTCCGCAGAAAGAGCCAGCATGTGTCTCCTTCCCTGCCCGCTACTCTTTCCTTCCTTCTTACCCATTTAATAAATGGAAAGTAGCATTCTGCAGTCATTGTCACTCCTGATTTGTAATTCTTCAGTAGGAACAGCCCCGTTCAGGCCCCTCTGCCATTTTCATTTGTGTTCTTTGCCTATTTTTCTCTCTTTTTTTTTTTTCTTTTCCTAATTAACTTACAGCAACACATCAGCTATCAAGGGCATAAACACAGGAAATGCGTATTGCAAACATCTTTCTTGAATTATCATTTGCCTCTTGTGCGTATGTGAGTTCCAGAGGCTTTTTCTTTGCGTGTCAACTCTATCTTTCCAACCTCTGTTGTGACTTTGAGGTTCAAATAGTCGTGCAAATCATGAAACCTTCTGGAGGTGTCCGCTACCACTTCCACAGCTTTATTTTTGCAAATAGTTCCATAAGTTACTCAGATTTGCTTCCCCGCTGAACGCAAGGAAGGAATCTAAGCTGTATCTGTTTCTCCTCCTACCTGTTAGTGAATTGGCTTTACACGCCGGCTCCCGACAGCATGGCGCTTGTGTTAGCGCCTTTAGTAACCATCGTTCGCATCGCTAGCCGTGTCCTCTTCTGGGCCTTGTTTCCCCACTACCCCAGCTATTACTTTTTTTTTTTTTTTAAATATCTAGCGCCAGTGCTCTCCTTGTCAACAAAACTTTGTTATCATATGGCTGTTGAAGTATAAAGCTAGAGGTTACATAGCCTGAAATGCACAGAACTCCTTTAAGGCATCGGCTTCATGTGCTTTAAGTTACAATTTATGTTGGGTGTCATTTGTCGTTTTCACAGACTGTTTGAGAAAGGTCTTTACAAGGGTTTGTAGTAGCTGATTTAGTGACAACCCTTTTTTGTCACGTTGTCAAGCTCTTCCTGAGAAGCTGCTGTGGCTCGAACTCAGTTGTAGGTTGAATCAGCACATTAGAAACCGTGTTTGTAAAAATGAGATACATGGTGGCATGTGCATATATGTGTGTATACACGTATTATGTATGTGTACGTGTGTCTATTTGTGTGTACATGTGTGTTTGTGTATGTATGTGCATGTATGTTGTGTGTACATGTATTATATTGTGTGCATGTGTGTATGTATGTGTACATGTGTTATATATATACCCTGTGTTATGTGTGTACATGTGTGTATGTGTGTACATGTGTTATTTGTGTGTACATATTATGTGCATGAACATATGTGGATTCTACTTACACTAGAACCTTCTATGATGACATGCACAAAATCAAGCCAGTCAGCATTCCATCATAAAGGGGAGAGGGAGTCACCAATCCCCGAATTCTACCTGAGGAGCTATTGACAATTGTTGGCTTCTGGAGGAGGGAGAGTCAGTTTTCATTGAGGTGTGACTGCTGGTCTGTTGACTGCCATTCAGTGGATGCCCCTCCCAACCCACCACACCACCACCTCGCGCCCCTGGGAGCATATAGGAAGCACAAATTGGACTTAGTAGATTACTTTTTTAAAAGGGTATGAAATCTGGAGAGATGATGGAGGTAAAGGTGGATCTAGGGGAGCTCAAGGGAGGAGTAGGGAATAAATGATCAAAATATACTATATGCATGCGTGAAATTCTCAAAGAGTTAAAACAATATCTTTTGTTTTGTTTTTGTTTTCTGAGACAGGGTTTCTCTGTGTAGCCTTGGCTGTCCTGGATTCCCTTTGTACCCTAGGCTGGCCTTGAACTCACCTGCCTCTGCCTCCCTGAGTGCCGGGATTACAGGCGTGCACCACTGTACCCAGCTCAATATATATTTTTAAAAAGAGCTTTCTCTATTACCCTGCTTGCATGAGGCTATTGGCACTAGGGTGTCATTTTGGTGTCTACACTGAGGATTTAATAATGCAGAGGTTGGACACAGTCAGAACCAGCGCCTCCTGACTCTCAGCCTTTCTTTGGCTTCTAAATCTGATATTAAGAGACTGGGGAAGCATTTTCATATCATCATTTTATATTTTATTGATCCTAAGTCACACCTAGAAGATGATATTAGACTTGGAGCAGAGCCATAAACACGATCCATTCCTAATGACGAGCCTGCATCTTGTATAGTACAGTGAATTGGCCTGATTTCTCACACGTTTCCATCCTCAAGCACGATATGAAAGTCTGCTCTCTTTTCCGGTGTTATTTTTCCATTTGTATTTTATAAATATAAATAGATTTTAGTATTTTATATTATATCTATAAAAGCAAAAATAAGTTTATATCTATAAAATAAATACAATGTATTGTATTATATCCTTAATGTTTGCAAAAGTGGAGGAGATGTGCGCATGTGAGCCTTTGGTCACAGCTGTTTAATCAGAACTGCCTAAGCATAAGTGTTCCTTAGAAAAAGCTATTCTTTTTTGACGCCCTTGGCTTATGGTCCTGTTGTAACGACATCAGACTGGGGGCTGGAGGCATGGCTCAGTGGTTAAGAACTCTTACAGCTCTTGCAGAGGTCCCAAGTTCAGTTCCCGGCACCCTTATGGGGCAGCTCACACCTGTCTGTAGCTCCAGCCCCCGAGTGTCCAGTACACTCTTTTGAGCCCCTTGGACACCTGCATTCATATGCACATACCCTCACACAGACACACATGATTAACAATGATTAAAAACAAATCACTAAGAGGAAAGACATCGTATTGCACACACTGTCTGTGATTGAGGTAGGTGCAGTCAAGATGCAGAGGAAGAAGAGGTAGTGTCTGCCTCAGGGTACCAAAGCGTCTGCCCTTCATTTCACCTTGTGCTCAGTTGTCAGTGCTGTTTCTCCCCCATCGCATCTGCCCCTTCTGAGCAAGCTTAGTAACAAATAATAAGATCTTTTTGTCTGATGTAACTTGGTGGAGTGTGCGCCATGAGGAGGTGGGGCCCTACACTTTTTATACTGCCTTTTTTATTTTTCTTGGAAATTATCACAGTTAGCCTTTGGCTCCCCTTAAGTCATTTTTAATGTTAATCTTGTTACTATTGGTGGTTTTTCTCTGAGCATTATGTCAGGGGAGACTGAATTTCAGCTTTATTTCCCAAGTGCACCCAAAGTCCAAAGAGGGAGGGTCATCTTCTGAATATTGTAAACTCCCACACCAAGTGAAGAGGTAGCTGCAGAGAGGACAGTCATGGCGATCTTAGCCCTGGACGTCAACCCTCTAGGCATGGGAGTTGTCACGTGGCTCATAGATGCAGATAGGGCATCTTTTTAGGGGAAAAAGAGGTTTTTCATGCTGCATAGATTTTTTTTTTCTATCGTGAATGAAGATCTGCCACATCCTGTCCCCCTGCCTTGATGCCTCCCTTCCTGGGCTCCCAGTTGGAAGAACGTTCTGTCTCGTCACAAGGCCTTCCTTCCCTCGAGTGGGATCATTGCCACAGTAGTTGTCTTAAGTGTCTGTTCCTCCTGAACAAGGGGATGGTTATTGTCATATTGAACTATTTTTCCTGACTTTTCTTTGTGTCATTGGTATACAGTTATTGTATACAGTATTGGGTTTCCATAGATAAGTCTCTTTCAAGTCCTTTAATTATACCATCCCTTTCTGCTTTCATGTCATATACATGCTTACATACATATACACGCATGCATATAATGGCTTTAGGCAGCTACAAAGAACTGTAGGTACTACAACTGGGAAAACATGCACTGTTGTCTCTCTTGCACCTGACTTTTTTTTTTATAAGAGGATGATCTGATAGCCCAATCAATAAATGGATTAAAATGACACACGGTAATTCCTGAAAGATGTATAAATGGCTGTGCCATACCTGTGAAAAAGTTTTCCTCTACCTTGGCTGTAAGGTCAATGCAAATTAAAACAATACCGAGATTCTTTCTCACCCCAGTCAGAATGGTTATCACTAAGAAAACAACAACAACAGAAGCTGGCAAGGAGGTGTGGGAAAGGGACACTTACACATGGCTGGCGGGAGTGTAAACTGACACAGCCACTATGGAAATCAGTATAAATGTCCCTCAAGTGTGGTGTTGTTGTTAACCACTGGAACCTGGACTAATACCTGTGAGCTAATCATTTCGCAAGCAAACTGAGGGGAATGTGTATGTTAAGAAAACATGGTTTCTTGACGAACCCCGGGTAAAGAGTGTCACACCTTTGCTTCCAGTCATGTCATCCAGCCCCACCGTTGGATCCTCCAGCACGTCCTCCATCCTCCCGTTTTCCTCTTCAGTTTTTCCTGCTGTCAAGCAGAAGAGTGCCTTTGCCCCTGTCATCAGGCCCCAAGGCTCCCCTTCACCCGCCTGCTCCAGTGGCAATGGAAATGGATTCAGAGGTACGTGAAGAGACCACTTTGGGGGTGCGTGTGACCCAGGTGCCTTGAGGCCTGCAAAGGAAGAGGAAGCATCCCAGCTTCACTCTATAGCTCTAAGAACTTGCCTACAGAGCTCCCGGAACGTTCATGGTGGGTCTTGAATGGCACACGTGCTGGCCTGATACTACATACACCTAGTGCTGGGTTGGTGTGTGTGTGTGTGGGGGGCTAATGAAGACAAGCAAGGCATCCGCAGGGCATGAAAGTAATGGTGGTAGAGCCACATGTTCCACCTAGGAACGTCTGGGCAGCCCAGGACCGTGCTTTCCATAGGTGGGGTCAGCCACTGTTTCTGGAAGGCGCCTGTTCACCCTCCCAAACGCTGCCTGTGGCTCTTTCTTATCTAACTGGCTTAGCATCTGTACCTCACGGTCAGTCCCACGGCACACGTGGAAGGATCCATCAGGAGCAAAAAGCTGCTGGTTATGTGCTAGCCAAATTGATAGCAGGTGCCTGATCAAGGGGTGAAGTAGGGAAGGAAGAGAGGAAAGCCATACTGTTTCTAAGAGAAAAAAAAAATTAATATCACCCGTCAAACCCACTTTTGAACAACGTCCTAAAATGTAATATGACATGACGTAACACAAATGTGATGACTACATGAGAATCTAATCATCCCTCCGAGCACAGCAGGCAGCTGATGGCAAGAGAGCAAATTGGAAACTGCCGAGCCCCGTGGCTCAGCGGTGACCCACGTTGTTCTGGGCTGATCCTCGTGCCTTGACATGAAAACATTCATGACAGGTAGTGTTGGTCAGCAGAGCTCTGTGGGGACCTGGGATGGGCTGTGCTATCCTGGGGACCTCAGTTTCTCGGTGGCTTGCTGAAAGCCTGTGTGTTCTTTCGGAGGTCACCCTGTGAGGTCAGAGGAATAGCTTGAAAAGCATGCTGTGTCTCCGTGCCTTTCACCCCCAAGGGCTGTGACATTTTGACAAAGATGACAGAGAAACTGTCAAATCCATTACTGGGAACCCAGCTCTTAAAAGAGCCACTGAGGATTTTTTTTTTTTTCTCAGTAGGACCAGGCTGCTGGAGCTCCGTGCCACCCAACGTGTGGGTAGTTGGAAACATCTGGATATTGGAGGAAACTTTTTTTTTTCCCCACCCAGATGTCTAAGGCAGAGAGAAACAGCACAGCTTGTAACTAAGTGTCTCCACCCGCCCTGTCTCTCATCAAACACACGCGGGTTCCATCTTGCCGCTCAGAGAGGAATTAGAACTGTCTCCTTGAGGATAGTGTTTGCATCCCAGGAAATAGGCACATGTCTGCTGTGTTCCCCCTCCTCACACGACCTTGGTCTCTGCTCCCTAAGTTCTCTGCCTTCGCTCATCAACTTTCAGGGAAAGGAGAATAGGGTGAGGAAGTGCAGGCCCGTGGCCATAGTCCCTAACGCTTGCCCTCTCTGCAGTGAGTGCCGCCCGTCCTCCTGCAGATCAGGCCCATCCCCCCTATCCAGCTGCATGGCTTATCTGAGGATGAACCTAGGCACACGGACTCCAGAACCTGGGCTCTAACAGCCCACTGTGTCCAAGGAAGGTCCACCCTTCCCTGATACCTACTTTGCCACCAGGACAGAGGGAGGGCATTGCTTGCCTGTAAAATGCTCAAGGTGAAGGTGAACTGGCCACCGTGCAGTTAAGCTTCTCTCCACCATGAAGAGGTCACTAAGGAAAATCCCCTGCCCCCATGAATTTCTATCTTTCTGTTTGTTGGCTATGGTTTCTCTAAGTGCAAAGTCAAGGTCACCATCTAGCAAGCTTGGATGGACCGGAAAAAAAAGGCCATGGGTGAAATCTACCATTCCGAGCCTTTGAATATCGCTGACCTCCTGGACACAATTTGATAAAACCTTGAGACTGGAAAGAAGGGCTTAAGAGCATTGAGTGTAATAGATGGGGAAGGAATAGGAATATGAGTCAGCACCCTACAACCTAAACACTACACTTCCAGCATTTTCTATCTCGTTCTCTGCTTTACTTATCAGGCATTTACTGTTGATGAACACAGATAGTCAAGGTGATCTTATATGCTGTGAATCTGATTCATTTTCTAGCTCCCTCCAGAAACACACACACACACACACACACACACACACACACACACACACACGCTTCCTACGCTCCCGGATAATTACAGCAGTTGTTATATCTCCAAGTCATCAGGGAGTGTCCAGAATTGAACTGCCTTTATTGAAAACTTACATCGATTCAATATATAGTAATACAGGCAAAAATAATTAAGGCTTTGCTAGCTGTGTAAGACCTTAATCCAGATCTCACAAACATTCAATAAAGGCTGTATGGGCAGGGAAACAGACAGCTGACAATTTTGCCCGAGAGAACTAGCTGGGGTAGAGAAAGGGGGTGAGGAGAGACGAGGGAAAGGCAGGAAGGGAAGAGAAAGAGACAGGGTTGAGGCGAGCATGAACGGCCAGAATTCTGGCCATTTTCTTGGAAGCATCGTAGCCAGCATCGCTCAGAAAGATGCTTGTATAAGATTCATTATTCTCCTTGCAGTATAGACAGATAAAAGAAATCTAGGAATCAAATTTTCAGTGATGGCTGGAAGTTTGAATACAAGGGAACATTTGTCATATTCCAAGTAAGAATTTCTGGGCTCCTTACAAACGCATCCAAGGACAGAGGGCTAAGTTTTGCTATGTGATCTTCCCCCTTTGTTCACACTCCACGAAGAGGGAAAACACTGGTCTTGGCTTTACCCAGGCAAGTGTCATCCTCATCCTCTCAACTAGATGCAGGAGGCAGTGGATGATGTGCATGGGAAATGGGGACTGGGTTGACTCTCAAATCAGTAACTAAGTGAGCAGCATTTCTAAGTGGACCTCTCCATGCCCCAGCAGTGAACACTAAATGAGGCTGAACTACCTTTTTAAAAGCCCTAATCCAGTTTAGGGTACAACATCCATGAGGACCCTTAGGACGGAGAGAAAAGCATCTTTGCTATAACTGATGCTTAGGGAGCCAGCAGGCTCAGCACCTGGGGTATCCCTACTGCTCCCACCTAGTGATGGACATAGACACGTCTACCGCAGTTTGGTTTACGTGTTTACTTCTGTTGTCCCAACATAACCCATTAATATACAGAAATGGTAAAGTGCTCGGCAAACAAGCATGGGGACCTGATATAGGATGCCAGCACAGAAGCTTCTCTTAGCCCGGTCCGGGGGAAATCTCACTCAACATATGAACACCTCACCTTCTCCCTGGGTTGTCTTAGACGCTGTCACTCCCACACACACCTGCCTGCCCTCCTCTCTGCAGAAAAAAAAAAAAAGTCTTGATGTTTCAACCCTTTGTCGCTCTTTCCTTGCAGCCATGACAGGACTTGTCGTTCCCCCGATGTAAAGTGGAGGAAAAACTGCTTTCTCATAGCACATAACTACTTATTCTAATGGACCAATTACAAGGAAGCACTCTGAACTTGTTGGGGCAAGTTGCGCCCCCAAGTGGCCATGTCGGACAGATTTGGGAAGGCAAAGAGCTGCCATCTTGGTCTCTCATTTAACAGTTAACTACACAAACTGACCCCTTTGAAGACAAGAAGAGACAAATGTCATTGCCGTGGTCAGTGCTAAGAGCAGAAACACAATTCTTTGTTATGAACGTTATGAAAAACACCTTCCTATGTTTGTAAAATATTTAAGAAAAACATTGGCAAACATTCATGCTTAATATTTTGGATACTATTTGTTTTTCTTTGTAGGAAAAAAAAGTTAAAAGTTTCTATTTTCTATGAATCCTTTCAGATACCAATTTAGTTTATGCAGAAAAAATTGAACAAAACAGGGTACCAGCATGGAAGACTTTCTTAAAATGAAACCTGAATCGAATGAGGAAATGTTGTATGTGTGTTTGCTTATACTTTAAGCTCTTTAAAAAAAAACAAAAAAACAAAAGGGAAAAAAATTTAAAATGTTTTACAGTTATTTAAATAAATAAACGTGTAACTTATTGTAAGTAGAAGTAGAAATTAAGACTTTTTTTTTTTTTTAGAAGAGAACGATTTCTCTTCCCGATGTAAAATGAAATTGACACAAACAGGTAGTGACGAGTTTTAAAGGTGTGTGGTTATTACAGTTGCTTATTAGATTCTTATCCTACATCCCGCATTGCCCCCTCTTTTTCCATCGTTTTATTGGCCTGTGCACAGGAACACAACACTTGTGCAGTTTCCCACTGAACAGCCCACCACAAAACCAGACTCCAATAAATGCCAGACACAAACACTCCCACCCATCACTTCATCCCCAGAGCTGCTTTCCAATTCACAGATCACTGTGGTGTCCACTCTTGGTGAGGCATTATTTTTTTAAAAAAATAAGAAAATTGTTCCCTGAGTGATGTAGGGAATCCCCAACGTTACCATCTCAGCTTTGAACATCCCTAGGCAACAAGCTTCCCACCTCTAAGAAAGGCCAAAGTCACGTGACTACACTAACCAAGGGCTCTTCAGAATTTTCCTCTGACAGAGCTGTACAGCTCTTTGGGTGGCAGACTCAGGCACAGAGGTAGGAAGCTCCATAGAGCTTTACAGAAAGACTTTGGGGAGATTGGCTATATTTCTTGAACTCAGTCTTCGGCTGTTTCCTTTCTCTGCCGGTTTCCTTTTACGTTATCAACTCTCTAGGAAGAGCATGTCTCTCACCCGACACTCTTTCTGGGAGGAGTGGGATGGGGTGACCAAGAGAGAACTCAAAAATCCCTGAACCCTTCTTCTACTGCCCAAAGACACAGACGCTGGGATTCCTGGGAGATTGGGAGATTAGTGGCAGCTGTGTTCCAAGTGGTGTAGTTACACAGCCTGCCCTGGAGTCCCGGGGCTACCTACCTAGTTTTTAGCGGCGGGGGCAGAAAACCTTGCAGTAGTTGCTAACAGTGGTAGACTTTTGAAAATGCGTGTGGTCTTGGAGATGCATCTAGACTGGCTTGCCGATAGGATGTTATGATTTTCCAGGTCAGGTGTCTTCTCTCTGATTGTGAGACTTAGCTTGGGGTTCTTGGGTAGGCTTCGAGCGCCGGAAGTTGATGCAGCTTTCATGGACAAAACACATCATTAGAACTTCTGAGCCAGTTTTAGATAACCCTTTCATTGCCTGACCGGAATGTGTACTCATTTACCCTACCCTTGACTGTCCTGTTTGCCTTTAGTTTGGTCTGGAGTTATCCAATACATTTTTTTTCCATATGCACATGAAGAATCCACAATATTAGAAACCTGGCACGCTCATAACTATTGCTGACAGTCCTTCATAGGCAGGGCTCACAGCGCCAAAATATACGGAAATGCATGAGAAAAAACTTCCCTGGCTTAACAATCTGGTACGGATTGGTACCAAACAAAACGTTACCATCCCAAAATGGAGGCAGAACAAAACTAAGCATGCTTAGAGCTGGATTTGAGCCAATCCAACATAAGGACTTTTTTTTTTTTTAAAGTAGCATAGCTTTTAGAACCTGTGATTCTCTCTTGCATGAAGATTAGTACAGTACTGTCTTCAGAGTGATCGTAGACTCTGTCAGTAGCATCACCCCAACGAAGACTGTGTGTAACTAAATACCGGACATCCTTGACCACTCACTAGGACCTCGGCAGCCACAGATCTATTTAATTGTAAAAACGTGTGTAAGGATTATTTTTTAGTGTATTAATAAATTAAAAGCAAAGCCACTCTGTCCTCTTTAGTCATTGCTATTAAATGATTCTGGTCCCAAGTTATTTTTGTGCCACTTGGCAGACAAGTATCTCTATAGGTAATGGCAAAATTCTGTTCTTTTTTTTTTTTTTTTTTTTGAGAGGAACTGTGTAAGATTTTCCATTTAAAGGAACAACTTACTTCATTATTTATCTCATTTCTTTTGTTGCAGCATTGAAATTCTTCCCAGTTTTTCTTTGCACATTTTCAACATGCATGGTTTGAAAACCATTATCTTTACCTTTTGTACAGTAAGGTCTCATTTCCAAACTGTATAGTTTTGTTGTTGTTTGTTGTTGTTGGTTTTTTTTTTTTGCTTTGTCAGTTACATACAGTATAAAGTTGCTATGCACAGAGCTTTTTGTAAAGACGGCTTTTTTGTTTACTGTTTTTAATGGTCTTCCTTATGAAAAAATAACTTGTTTGTAAAATGAATATGTCTACTTCAGTTTTAAACTTTAAATTATCCTAACAAAAAAATAAAATTTTTGTACTGTAAAGATGATCTTTGCCTTTTTGTGTTTGTGTCGGGGGGAGGGCAGGAGAAATTTAGTTTGGGAGCTGTTCTTGATTTGGTGGTAGGGGCTGGGGGGGCTGACTTCCAATCACTCAACTTTTCCTCTGGTTAAGGAAGACTTACCAAAAATTTTGCTCAGATGGAAGTATGATATCAAGATGATTAATTAGAAAAGAGATATGGTGATGTTAGGCCAGTTTTCTGCATGTATTTGTCATGTGTCCATAGACCAAATTCCTTCATAATCCTCTCTAGACCCAAGGGAGTCTGTCTGCTGTGTTGGTGCTGAATGTATGGAATTCTTGAGGTCGTTAATCTACTGTGGGTTGAAACCCTCTATTGAACAAATGTAAGTTGATACGTCAGACACTGGATGAAGAACTAGAGGCACAAAAACTCAATGCCTACCCTTAAGTCATAGGGAAGAAAGGAGACACACTTCTCTGGAAGGGGACAGTCAGAGCTAAAACAGGTGAGATAGCCGTGCCCTCATTGAGCCTCTGAAAGTCAGTCATAGCTGTCACATGACTTTTGGGTGTGAATCCTAGTTTTCCCACCTGCCAATGGAAGGAAGGCGCAAAGAAAGCCAGGCACTCTCAGGTACATCATCCTTAAAGAGGGGGAATCAGTGCTCGGCCATGCCTAGAGTCAGTTGGCATCTGCATCTCAAGGACCAGAGCTGTACCTCTCAAGGGCTGAGGAGAGAAACAGATATGGCTCAGGATTTACTCTGCCTGTTTGTGGCTAAAACAACGAATAGCACTGGGACCATTGTGCCCTTTGGTCCAGGGAAAACTGAGTCAAACAGTAGATGCCAGGCCTGGGAGGTAGTTTTCTGGCATCCGTGAGCTTGGTGGGAAGTGACCCATGCAGGGAAGTCATAGTCCCGGTTCTTAGGATGATAAGCCCTAACAACAGTCTGTGTTCTTCCCAATAAAACATTAATAAGAATGCTTGTAATCATAGGCTGGACCATCTGCTGTGCTGTGGCTTTGACTTTTGAGGACAAAGCTCACATTGTTTTCAAGTCCAGATTTTTGCAAGTCGAAGAGTTGGAGGCCATAGAAAATTGCTTTTAAGACAAGAATGAGGCCAAAATGACTACTAAAGTATCAAGTCCAACTACTGACCATTTCTGAACTGAGAAAGAGCACAACGGCTACACAGAATCATGAGCGATGCAAGGACTGAGACCTCGGGAGTTTGGAATGTTGTGACTGTTAAACCTTAATAGCGTCACTGGTGAGGTAGCCCAGGGGCCCAGAGGGCTTACTGCCCTTACGAAGAACCCAAATCTGGTTCCCAACACCCACACAGGACAGTTCAAAGCCACCTGAACTCCAGCTCCACGGGATCCAATGCTGTTTCTGACTTCATGAGGACCCACACGCATGTACACATATGTGGGTGTGTATATACACAAACATAATAACATGTAAAAGATATCAGTAGCCCTATTGCAAAAAGTGAGGGTAATAACTAGGCCAAAGGAAGCACTAATCTTCTGCCCTCTGTTCTGTGGAGGAGCAGAATGAATGCGAGTCTTGGAAGCAGGAAGACCTGAGTTCCAATCCTAGCCCCACCTTTTACTGTAACTGACTCTCAGCAAATTATACTTATGAATTTCAATTTCCCCATCTGTAAAAGTGGAGGGGAGAGCTTCACGCCAAGACCCTTGTCTTCTCAAGATTGTGGTGAGGTTTAAATAGAAACAACGAACGTGAAGTCAAACACAACAAGTGTTCATGTGTCATTGTTTCTTTTCCTGTAGGCTGTGATTAAAAATTCATATGTGTTTATCGGAAAAGCCATGCATTACTCTTTCTTTACAAGGTATCCTTGGCTGCACAGAAAAGAAGATTATTAATTAGTCAGTGTCTGTGAAACAGACATGCTTGGATCGGAGTGTCGGAATAGCACCATTTACATCACAATTCATGAGCTGGCAGCTGCTTCAACTGGATCCATTGACAAGATAAGGCTCCTAACACTCGTACTCCTGTCTCCTGGAAGTTGGGGAGAGTGGGGAGGTCTCAGAGGAGGTGCTGCCTGCTTGGCATGGACGGCTAGTCTTGTAAAGTGGGCAAGCCTCTCTGGAGAGGAGTAGCATAGGAAAAACTGGTCAGTTCCCATGGTGTGTGTGTGTGTGTGTGTGTGTGTGTGTGTGTGAGAGAGAGAGAGAGAGAGAGAGAGAGAGAGAGAGAGAGAGAGAGAGAGAGAGAGAGTGTGTGTGTGTGTGTCACATACATCAGTTAAAGGAACCCCAAAGTTTATTGCTTTGAAATTAGTCAGTGAATTACTACAATTCAACCTAAGTCCCTCATCTTTTTTGGTTTCACACCGTGAGTGTTGTGGTTTGAATGTGAAATGGCCCAACACCAAATTTCTGTGTTTGAACACTTGGTTACCAGCTGGTGGCGGTGCTTGAGAGAATGTGGAACCTTTGGGAAGCAGCACCTCAAGAAAGGAAGTAGGTCATTGGGAGGTGGGCCTGGAAGACACTTCCCTGCCCCACTTCCTGTTTACTCTCCGTTTCCTGACTGCCAACCCTCTCCCTCCCCAGCGAGATGGACTATACTCTCTAGAACTCTATGCCAAATACAGGTCTCTTCTCAGCTTGCTTTCTGTCAGGTGTTTTGGTCATAGCAATGAGAAAAGTCACTAATGTTCCCTGGAAAGAGGAAGGTAAGAAAATCAACTTCAAAGGTAGCATCCCCAGGCTTCACTGGTCAAAGATAGTATCCCCAGGCCTGCAAAGGTCATAAACCCTCCAGGAAGAAGGCTGCCCAGTAGAGGCCCTAGGGGCGTGGCCCACTGGCCCTGCATCCCAATGCTGGTTCTATCTACTTTTCTGATCTCACTGAAAGGTGCTGTTCCTCTGTGTTGTTGTTGCTTTTAAACAGCACCATCCATCACTGTAAATTAATGCTTTTACTATTGACTGTATTGATTTTGACTCTTCGTACTTTGTGAATTTCTTCGATTAAAACAAGCACATATAAGAGCACGACAATGTACTCCTTAGTTTTAGCGTAGTGCAAAATCCAGCCCAATTAAAATTTAAGGAACATAACGATGTCCTTTCAGGAATATTCTCTCTCTCTCTCTCTCTCTCTCTCTCTCTCTCTCTCTCTCTCTCTCTCATTAACACAAAGTTCTTAATTTCCAAATCAATTTCACAAATTTGAGAAGTGCCAGACTACGGGGCTGAGAATGGGAAGGAAAAGTTTGGTAATCGACGAATTGGTCCTCTCTTGAGTAATCAGGGTTTGGCTGAATGTGACTGCCTGTGCTCTGCAGCTCTGTTTCAGTAAAGGAACTCTCCACGTCTTATCCCAAGCATTTCATTCTTGCCTCTGAATTATGTTCATATCCACAAATCCCAGCCAAGGGCCCATTGAATAATTGTCCCCACATGTAACATTTTCCTGGTGATGTTTTCCTTGCCTTCATCCTGTGAAATATAGAAATGTGTTCCCAATTATTAGCAGAACCATCTGGTGACTGCAGTGTATCCCTCTCAGTCAGATGGACTGTTGGATAGAACTCAGTCACGTTTGACACCATCTAAGCAACAGGACTTTTATAATGACCTCACAATACACTGGCTCACCTGTAACCAAGGTGATCGTATTTTGTAAGCCAGCAAGCAGAACTTGTGACTTGACAAACACAAATAGGTCCACAGCTGGGCATATCATAGGTGTCCGCATCACAAGTAACAAGAGTCATGTGCCCCCTCCGACCCTGGTGTCTTTGTTCCTCTTGCTTTGGGAAACATATAACGACTGGTTTATATCTTGCTGTCTTGATTGCTGCATGTGGCTGGGGCCCAAGAATCTATCTCTTCCTGGCATCACTGAGTGGAAAGAGATGGGCACCAAAACTAACTAGCTCTTCAGAGAAACTTACCCCTGGCTTTTCAGAAAAAAAAAAACAAACAAACCAAGACATCTCTTCATGTAAAATAAGCATCTTACAAAACTGCCTTCTCCTCAGGCCCAAGGAGATGGCATTCTGGTAGTCCTGCCCAAGAGGGATGTGTGTATACCAGACTAATTTCTTCTTTGTTAATTCATCTTTTACTGACTCCTAAGTTTATGAGCCTATGCTAATTAGCATGGATAGTTCCCATATTCAGTGACACTCTTTTCTTCTCAATTGTGTGACTGTTGTTGCTATGAGAAAGCAGAATAAAAGATAAAATGAAAAGGGAGAATGGGATTTTATATATATATATATATATATATATATATATATATATATATATATATATATATATATATTCTTTAAACTAAACGCAGAGGATATCTTAGCTGCGCCATCTGTGCTGGCTTAGAGCTGGGTACCAAGCTAAAGATAAATTTAGTTAAGTAAACTGTCAGAGGACTTGGGCACAGGACGAAGTCAAAGAGAAACAGGAAACAGCACTGAGATTCCATCCCATGAGATACATTTTGATGTAGGAAGTGTGGCGGGGGTTGTTCCTTGGTGGGAAGACAGGCAGCGTGATGGATGACAGCGATGCTGGGGAAGTGACAGCAGAACCTGGAGCCCCACCTTGACATTCATCAGAACGGCAGAGCAGAAGAGCCCTTGGCAGAGGCAGCAGCTGGAAGAGGCGGGGAAGGGACAAGGAGACATGAAGCCCCAGGCAAATGCTTCTGGTCTCTCACGGATGCACGGGGCTGCCCTCTGCCTATTGGAGGACTGTGCTGCCAACATGAATACTTGAGGGAATAAGTCAGTGAAGAATGTCTTCCCCAGTGTGTTCTAAGTTGACTCTCTAAAAACCAAGGGCTTCGGCATCAGTAATGAAGAAAGCTGCATACACCTTTTATCCTTCTGTGGTATCTTTCCTCAAGTAGGAGTGGAAACACCAGGTGAGCTCACTTACAATTTCTGCTTCCTAACCAGGGAGCCGTGTTCCCAGGTCGTCACATATATGCTCTCCTTGGCAAGGCTTATCAAGGGCGTACAATACTGTACCAGGGTGTGCTGGGCAGGTGAGATCTGAGGTCAGCAGCTGTCTTAGAATCATGCAGTGGCCCATTTTCTGACACTATTACAGGAGCCTAGGTATTAATAGACAACAGGGGTTTACTTGCAGTTTTAGAAACTACAAATCTAAGACTGGGCAACCCCATCTATCCCAGGCTTGGTAGTGAATGTGGCATCACAGTGAGAGAAACACATGTTGAAGAGATACATGACGAGACAGGAAGCCAGAGAGAATTGGAGCCTGGGTTTGCTCTTTTCTTTCTTTTTTTTAAAAAAAAAATTATTAATTTATTCAGATTACAACTCAATGGTTATCCCATCATTTGTATCCTCCCATTCCTCCCTCCTGCTTTCACCCTATTCCCCTCCCCTAGGTCTGTGAGCGAGGGAGACCTCATCCCCAACTATATGGCATAGGCTATCAAGTCTTATCTTGGTAGCCTGCTTATTCTTTCTTTGAGTGCCACCAGGCCTCCTCACCAAGGGGAGGTGGTCAAATATGGAGCCCCAGAGCTCTTTTCATAATGACTAAGTCTTATGGAAAATCATCAGGTGTCTTGTGAAGACTGCATGGACATTGATCCCACTCAGAAGGCAGCTACCCAATGACCTAATTGCCTCACACCAGACTCTACTGTTTACAGAGTCTGTCATTTCCCAACAGCACCACGCTCCGCTGGGGACAGAGCCTCCTCCAGCACTCCAGGACTCACACCACATCCAAACTACCAAACCCTAGTCATCAGCTGATGGTTTGTGTCAGCATTTGGCCCCAATTGAGATTATTATTTATTATTATCATCATCAATATTATTATTATTGATGCATAAAATGGACCAGTGCCTCCATACCTCACAGGACTGTTGTAAGAAGGAAAGAAGACGGTTCCCACAAACACACAAAACCCAGACTAGGCCCATGGAGCTCTGTGTTCTTGAATATGAATCAAGGCTTGGGGCCTCACTAGACAGTGAGTGTTTCCAATTCTCACTGCTGAGCATCCGGCCATTAGGAGGCAACTGGAAAGGCCTTGCTGAAACACGTTAGACTGGAGTCAAAGTCCTGGAGGCAGTTTTTTCTTTCTATTTTTTTTTCCTCTGATGACAATAACAGCAAGAAGGAGATTTAGCAAAATGAGTCAAATGAAGATGTACTTACAGGCTTGGTGCGACAGAACTCCTCCAAAACTACAGTGTGATAGTGGCACTGCTCTAGCAAACAGATTGAATCTTGACTGACACCCTATCCAGGGAGCAGTGTCAACACTGGCCTGGGGATTTCTCTGAAGATCCTTAGAACATTTACAATCAAATGACCTTCGGTGAAGAGACTCACCCTAGGAGACATTGAGAGCGAGAGAGCGAGAGAGAGAGAGAGAGAGAGAGAGAGAGAGAGAGAGAGAGAGAGAGGGAGAGGGAGAGAGGGAGAGAGAGAGAGAGAGAGAGAGAGAGAGAGAGAGAGAGAGAGAGAGAGAGAGAAGGGTTCCCTCAGTCATCTGGAAAGCCTTAAGAGCAAACACTGAGGTCTCTGAGAAGAGAAGAAACCTTCACTCAAGACCCTTAGCATCAGCTCCTGCCTGTTTCTCACCTATGGCTCTGCCACACGAATCTCACACTTGTAAGCCTCACACCTGCGTGAACCAGTTCCTTAACCTAGACCAGTCACTCTCTCTATGGTTGTCTCTCTGTCTCTGAGTCTCTGGTACATGCCTCTCTCTCTCTCTCTCTCTCTCTCTCTCTCTCTCTCTCTCTCTCTCTCTCTCTCTCTTCTGCCTTTCTTTGAATAACCCTGACAAATACATATATTTAAAGCAAGCACCAAGGTGTCTGTGTGTGTCCATGAGGGTGGGTGTGAATGAATGTACCTGTTCATGTGCATCTGTGTGTGTGTGTTCACGTTATGTGTTTGTTCATCTGTTCATGTTGATGGGTGTGTAAGTACACACCTGGCCAGCTGACAACCTCTGGTGTCATTCTTATGGCTACCCGTCTTTTAATCTGAGATACGGTCTTTTATCAGCTTGAAATTTGCTGATTAGGCTCAGCTAACTAGCCAGCAAGCCCCACACATCCTCTTGTCTCTGCTTCCCCAGTGCTGGGATTATCTGTGCACATCTGGCATTTGTTTGTTTGTTTGTTTGTTAATGTGGACTCTGGAACCTAAGTGCTCATAAAGCAAACACTTTACTGACTGAGCTATATTCTTAACCCCTAACAAGCAGATTTGCTTGTATAAAAATTGCATCTGAGTAAAATCTTTCCAAAAATGAAACTCCAGGCTGCATAATTCCATCTGTATAACAGTCAAGAAACTGTGGACTAATCTGTGGTGACAGAAAGCAGATCAGTGCTTGCCAGGGGCCTGGGCAAGGTGACAGAGAGGCTTGGGGGGAACACGCAAGGGTGATGAATGTGCTTTCTTGCTCGGGGGTGGTCGTAGTTTCATGGGCATTTACAGCCATCAAAACTCGCCCACAGGCACACTTTAATATGTGCAGTTGATTGTATGTCACTAATCCCCTAACCAAATCTTTTATTTTTTATTTAAAAAAAAAAAGAGGCAAAGGGGACACAAAATCCCAAGTAGAAAAATATCTAAAGCTCAAAGCAGGAGGGATCCAGGTGGCCCACTTGGTTCCTGTCTGTTCTGTCCCTGCGGTCCTGAAGCCTAACAGAGAGTGAGTATGCCACGCCCCAAAGCAGGCCCAGGCCTAACGTCAAGGGTTCTGGCCCCACTTCACCTCCAGACAGGTAAGGTGAGAGTAAGGATGTGTCCTTGGAAATATAGTCAATCTGGGCTTTATTGGAGCTGACCTAGGAAGTCAGAGAAAGTCCAGCCTGTTGTCACAGAGCACGTTGAGAGACTGTCAGGGTATCTTGGTGGCTTTTGTGTATCACTAAGTCAGTTTTCAACTGAAACCAACATTTCCCTCTTTAAAAAAAAAGGAACACAGAGTGTTTATCTTTTTGCTGCAATACAGGTACAGCTTGACAGAGAGCACACGCTTCCAGAATTGTTTAAGATGTAAAACAAGGGGCTGGAGGGATGGCCTGCTGGTTAGGAGTGCTTACTGTTCTCGCATAAGACCAGTCAGGTCCTCAGCACCTGCGACAGGGGGCTTACAAGTCAGGGGGATGCAGTGCCCTCCATGGACACCTGCGTATAGGCACACACACACACACACACACACACACACACACAGAGAGAGAGAGAGAGAGAGAGAGAGAGAGAGACAGACAGACAGACAGACAGACAGACAGACACACAGACACACAGACACACAGACACACAGACAGACACAGAGAGAGACAGACAGGCAGACACAGACAGAGATACAGAGACACTGAGACAGAGAGAGAGGGGAGAGAGACAGAGACAGACAGACAGACAGACAGACACACACACACACACACAGAGAGAGAGAGAGAGAGAGAGAGAGAGAGAGAGAGAGAGAGAGAGAGAGAGCGCGAGCGAGAGCACATATATACACACACACTAGAAATAAGGGCTGGAGAGATGGCTCAGTGGTTAAGAGATTCTGGGTTTGATTCCTAGCACTCATGGTGGCTCACACCTGTCTGCAGCACCAGTCAAATCCCAGGGTATCCAACACCCTCTTCTAGCCTCAGTAGACACCAGGTACACATGCCGTGCATAGACATAGGTGCAGGAAACACACACACACACACACACACACACACACACACACACACACACACTAAAATAAGTAAAGAGAGAGAGAACACAAAGTTACTTCCCTCTTGCTGGGGTGAGAAGCAATGAGCGACCTCGAGAAAGAACATTCTATATATATGAATAATGTGTGTGTGTGTGTGTGTGTGTGTGTGTGTGTATGTGTGTGTGTGTGTGTGTATTGTTCACAAACAGCCACCACGTACAGATGGTCACCTTAGTCACTCCCTGCTATAACTAGCTCCTGCCATTAGTAGCTTTTCCCCTCTTTTAATCCACATAATGTGTCTTAGAGTTAGAACTACTTTAGGGGCATTTCAGGTCAGATTCCAGTGCCCAGAGTAAGCAACAAAGCATGTCTCAAAACCTCCTAGAGATAGCTTACTCCCCTGAGGATTAGGCCAAACACATTCCTCCATCACAGAGCAGCTTAAACAAAGTAATGGACTACAGAAAGCAGGGCTACTGGAGCTCCTAGTCTACCTGCAAGGCAGAGAGTCTGGGCATTCGAGATCAAAGTTTTGGACAAGTTGGCTCTCTCCATGGTTTTCCTCCTTGGCTTGCAGATGGCTGCTCATTCACTCTCTGGCTACATTATCTTCCTTCCTTCTAATCTTGTTCCTAGCTCACCTGTGTATAACTGGCATTTTGGATGAAGAGGCAAGTGTTGAACTTGCTCCTGGAAACAGGAAACAGAATCCTGGGGCACAAAGCTGAGAGCTGGCAAAACCATTAAACTTACTTTTAAAGATCCCTGAGCTTTGTGGGTCACTATGGCACATACCTGCAACCCCAGCACTCAGGAGCCTGAGGCAGGCAGATTGGGAGCTCAACACTAGCCTGGGTTACACAGTAAGACCCCACATCAAATAACTAAAAAAGATGTAGGCCAATGTTTGAGAGAGTTTTCTGGTGGGTGATTTGATGGCAGGGTTATTACCTGGTTTTTCTGGGTACTTTTTGTTGATTGTAAATGGGTGTGGCTTCCCAGCTCATGGGACAATGATGGAGCTCCAAGGAGACAATATAAGAAAACCTCTAAGAAAGCTTTGAGAGATGAGAACAGAGCCATATGCCTGAGCGATGCTTGACATTGGCACGGGGTGGGGAGGGGGGTGGGGGGGTAGGGGGCGGGACATGAAGGACAGCATTTCAGATACGCAGCCATGAGACGGTCTATAGGGTATAAAGAATGAATCCCAGGACTGTGGAAGCTGGAAAAGTGAATCCTGCTAGTCAGAGGTGTCACAGACAAAATATGGTGGGTGTCCTGCTGTTTTTGAAAACTATGGGCTTGTTTTAATTTTACAAAATGACAGTGGAATTTGGACGATGATATTATCATTATCAGCAGCAGCAGCAGCAGCAGCAGCAGCAGCAGCAGCAGCAGCAGTAGCAGCAGCAGCAGCATCATTAATACTAAAAAGAAATTAGAGGCTGAGGAGATGGCTCCGTAGGTAAAGTGCTTGGCATACAAACCTGAGGACCTGACTTGGGATCCATAGCACCCCCACACACAGCCAGGTATGGTGTTTGGCATCTGTAATCCCAGCAATGGAGAAAGAGCCAGGCAGAGACAAACAGATTTCTGGAGCTCACTGGCCCTGGCCATCACAGCCAATTGATGAGCTCTGGGTTCAGTGAGAGACTGTCTCAAGAAATGTGGGAGAGATTGAAGAAGACCCTCAATGTGGATCTGTGGCCTTCACATGTCTGTACATATATGCATAACACACACATCAGCATAAAGAGCTATTTTAGTTAATCATCATCATTATTAATGTGTGTGGCGTGAATGTACCTTGCTGCTTGTGAGGAGGGCAAAGGACAACTGTACGGCTTCCATTCTTTCTTCCTACCTCAATGTGGAGTCCAGGGTTCGAGTTCAAGCCAATCACCTTTATCCACTGAGTCGTCTCACTGTCCCATAGGCCTTTCTATAGTCACTCTCTGAAGCGCATACCAAGCCCATGCTTGGCTTTCGCTTTAAGTGCTTTAAAATGGACTTAACCTAGGCTGAGATGGGTTGGGGACATCGCCAAAGCCAGGTAGCAACAGGGCCAGAACCTAACCCTCCCGCTAATTCCCCTGATTTCCCACTTGCATTTAAAAATAATATAAACAAGATGTTATATGTTTTGGAATCTTAAAAACATCTTTTAAAATAAGATTATTGTTTTTCTAGGTTCAAGTTGGGCCTTGGAAGTGAGGAAAGAATTGAGAGAACTTGGAAAGGGTTAGGGAAGGACATGGCCAAAATGAGCAATAGCTTGGGCGAGCAAGAGAAAACTCCCTCACCAGCAGGAAAGAATTTGTTCACTGCTTGCATGGTACGCCCCACAGAGGCTAGAGCTGGTGTCTTATAACTTCTCTCTATGGCTTCTCCTCTCCTTCCCAACTTCCCATCTGGGAATAGCTTACATTTTGAGCTGTCAATCATGTTATCAAACCAAGAAGGAAAGTTCTAGAATGCTTTTGAAAAATAACTTCTTCTCTCTCTCTCTCTCTCTCTCTCTCTCTCTCTCTCTCTCTCTCTCTCTCTCTCTCTCCCTCCCTCCCTCCCCCCCCCTCTCTCTCTCTCTCTCTCTCTCTCTCTCTCTCTCTCTCTCTCTCTCCCTCCCCTGCCTCTCTCCCTCCCTCCCTCCCTCCCTTCCTTTCTTTATTCTCTAAAGTAGACATAAGACACTTGACCATAGAACAGATGCCACTCCTTACTCTGCAGACTCAGGCGCCAAGCCATAGAATGGATGGCAGTCTCCCACACACAGTGTTTGGGGAGACCTCTTCTAGTAAGCCAAAGCCCGAAAAGCCAGCAATGCCCAGGTCCTTGCTGATATCAAAAGGCTCATTTCCACATATCTCTCCGCAGGCTAAAACGACTTCTCCACTTATGGCGAACCTTACAAGTACCCAGAGGACTCTGGACGACGTGGCTAAGCCACAGGCAAGCTCAGAGAGAGCTTTTCCAATATCATCCAAGGCTTTGTGGGCCAGCGCACACAGCACCATAATAGATGCTTTCTGATCCTGCTCACACTGCACCTGGCTCTCCTAAGTATTGGTCCTATTACATTTTTAAAAATAGCTCTCAAGTAATTTGTGTGCTGAACTGGCTACAGGATGGGGAAAAACCCCCACCTGAGTACATTCTCTGTGTTCCCATCAGCCAGAGACCAAGAGCAGCCGAGGCAGTTTGCTCTGAGCTAATTTTCAGCATTAGGGCTTATCAGAACCTAAATTCTACCCTAATAAACGATGAGACAGCAGCCACTCTCTCAGCCACTTATTCAGGTGACCAGGGAATTGGCAGATGAGTTAAATTTTTCCATCGGTGACAACACACAGCTGTTGAGGTCCAAAGATCCCAGGCTCTAATCAGACCAGGTTATATAGGCAGCACTGACTCATTATCTCTGCTTGCCGGATAGGTTTCATCCTGCAGCTGTGGCTGTGCGGGGCCGCCACACAGCTAATGGGACGTTGACACACAGAGACACCAGCTTAGAAGACAGGCAGCGTGGAGCCCTCTGCTACCTTCCAACCCTGCTCACATCCCTCCCTCCCCCGCATTAACTACTATAAAGTCCACACGTGATACTGTTTTCCTGGCTTTATTCTTAAATGGTCCTATTGGGTTGGTGAGGTGATGCAAGTTGGTTGAGGTACTTGCTACCAAGTCCGATGACCTGAGTTTGGTCTCAAGACACATAGGGTGGAAGGAGGGGCATGAGTGTCTGTCGAGCACTGTCCCCTGACCTCCACACGCTTGCGGGGAAGGGGGAACTGCACTGCGCATGCGTGGACGTGCATGTCCGCCCACCCACCCTACAGCACTCGCTCTAAATGTAATAGGGACTACAGAGATGGCTCAGCTGTTCAGATCACTTGCTGCTTTTGTAAAGAACTTAGGTTCTGTTCTCAGCACCCATATGACAGTTCACAACTGTCAAACTCTTTTAAAGAAAGAAACATTGAAAAATAAATAAATAAATAAATAAATAAATGTAATAAAAAACAATGCCACCTGGGGCTTCTGGTTGGCCCACCCTGAAGTGTGTCTTGTGAACTCCATAGTGTCCTCAACATTTGAAGGACAGCTGCGGTAGCCACGAAGCAAGGACCAACCGACCACTCAGAGTGAGAAGTGATGGTGAGCAGTAGCACGGAAGTCATTGAGGAGTAGCAATCCCCACTGCCCCTCCGCTGAGGTGAGTGACGCTTTTTGAAGCCTTGATTTGACGGCACGTCAACGCTCATCTTAGACCGACAGAAGCAGGACCATATTAAGCACAGCGATTAGCAGTTCACAATGTATGTGCCCGTCTACTACTTATTTACTTTTTCAATGCAACATGGTGTGAGGAAGAACGTATTTAGCACTCAGCCTGTAAAGGTGAGGCTTATTGAGGGGCTCATGTGGACTCTCAATAAAGTGCTTGTCTTACATGGATGGACATCTGTGTTTCAGCCCCAGAGCACACATATAAAAAGCCAAACATGGTAGCCCATGCTTGTAATACCAGCACTTGAGAGGTGGAGCTAGGTTCCCTTGGGATCCCTGGTCAGCCAACCATCCTCTATGTTAAGTTGCAGGCTAGGAGAGACCCTGTTTCAACCTCCAAAGTTAACTTCTGGCATGCGCGCGCCAGGGAAGGGGCCTGGTGACGCTCCTTACCCCAGACTCTACAGACACATACAAGACACAGTCATGTGTCTATGCAAGGTCAGCTGATGAGTTTTCCAAGACACCAGGACTAGAGAGAAGAGAGCCCACCCTGGGCTGTGACGCCCGTTCCCAATGGGAATGTGAGAGCTCTAGGAGGGTCAAGGTTACAAAGGCACGCGCAGGAGTTTTCTCTCCACTGCTGTGTTGACACGGCCAGGCAGTAGGCATCCGAGCTTGTGTCTGCTCACCATGGGAACCCGAGTGAACGGCACAATCCCACCTTGATGAGGCATTCTTTTATAGACTTAGTCTGGGATCCAAGAAGGGCAGTTGAGAATTTGCTTTCAGAAGACACTGACTGGGGACCAAGAGTAGATTAATTTAACTGACAAATTCCCCTTCCCTTGTCCATTACTCTCCACCCCACCCCCCGCCCCTGATGTCTACACTGTCTACCCCATGCTTTACAGAGACTCTGCAATGTGGGTAAATGACAATATAAAGGCATCCAACAGCAGAGAATGCAAACTCACTCCTACTTGAAAATTTCATGTGAGATAGGGAGATCCAAAACTCAAAAGCCTCTTCTAAGTAACGTCCAAGAAAGTTGAAGTCCAAAGGAGTCATGGTCCAAAGTTAAATTTCCTTAACACGTACAAGTAAAAGCCCAAAGAAATTAAAGTCTAATTCAAGCTTTTATTTTTCCTGTGACTTGATATGCAAAGGCATGAATGTCCAAAATTTCATTTCCCAATTTCCAGTTCTGTTCAGCCTCAATCAGAGAGGCCTGATGCAAGGCCCCGAGCAGCTGCGGCCCGGGCTGCCTTCCATGAGAAAGGGTGTGGTCTCCTCCATGGCCTCTCATGAGTCTCATTTTTAAAAAGAGTTCAAAGAGTTAATAAAACACATAAGATTATTATAGTATCAGTCTCATATTCCACAAAATATAGAACCACAAGCAATCCCCAGCTGCCAGGGCAGTTATCCGAGGAAAATTGCTTTTTCAGAGTCCCATACTTGGTGCTGCCAGAGGCCTAGCAATATTTGGAAGATGGACGGGGGAAAAAAAAATCTGTGGATTAAACCACAATTTAGGTCCTAAAAATCTCAAATCTTACCCAGGGTTTACATATTTAACAATCAGAGCCAAACTGGGGGTGAACTCTTGAATGTGAACAAGTCATGTGAATCCAAGCAAACCCTCAACCCATCCACGGTTGCTTTCCCTCAGCTCTCCCTCCCAGATGAGATATGAGGTGACATAAAGAGTGGCTTCTGGGACATCTGATCCACCCTGCTGACCTGTGCCTGGCACAGAGACACTGTTGCGCTCTGCAGATCACGTGCCGACTGTGTTGTTGGAGCCCTTGGCCTGCAGTTGCAGCTTCAAGCACAGGTCAGCCCTTTGCCTAAGGAGCAGGCAGGATGCTGAGGCTGGGTAGATGCAACACTGATGAGAATGGATTTAGGTCATCCCCCAGCAACACATCTGCTCAGGAGACTGAGCAGATACTTGGTCTCATTTTCAAACCACTGCAGGCATACCGCCATCGTCCCACCAAGAAAGCCTCCGTGGTCAGAAAGGCCACATGGTGTTCAACCTAGGAGGCTGCTATGAGTACAAAGGGGGAAAGAAGGTGAGATGTAACGTGGGTTGGCTGTGCCAGCAGCAGCAGCATCGTCTTGCAGAGTGGGGGGTGGGGTGGGGTGGGCCCTTTCCCCAAGGAAGTCCTTCTAGATGGGATACCAAGAAATTTCTTAAAGAAAATTGCGGCTCAGAGGTTGGTCTAGGGTTAGCTGATAGATAGATGATGTCATCAGAAATGAACTTGGGTGTCTGCATTCCAGCCAAGGCCTTATCTTTCCACCCTGGTGAGCATCCCCTCCTAATTTTCCTTCCTAATTCCACTCCAGCAGCCTGCACGACGCTTACTGTTCTTTGGCAGTACTTGGGGCTGACCCCAGGGCCTTGAGTCTGCTGGCCAAGAACTCTCCGACCTGCCTGTATCCTAGGCTTCCGGGGTTTTGAGACAAGGTCTCCCTAGATTAGCCCAAGGTTAGCCAAAACCTTGAGATCTTAGATAGGCAAGCCCCACCATGCCCAACTCTGCATTAATTTGAACACCTTTCGACTCCCTTTGTGTCTTTGGTTTCTTAAAAGGTGACGCATATTTTTCTACTCCACAGGTAATCAGTGTTCACCGTGTGACTTTTTTCTAAAATTTGAAGATTACAGAAAAGAATAAAGAGTTGACTGGGCATAGTGACACCCATCTGTAACCAGAATACTCAGGAGGCTGAGGTAGGAGGTCATCAGCCTGGGCTACATACCAACCGTATCTATAAAGAGCCAATGATTAACATATAGATAGATAGATAGTTGGATAGATAGATAAATAGATAGATAGACAGATAGATAGATAAAAATCAATTGCATTTTTGCAATTACAAAGTCCTCTGTTAACTTTTTATTCTATATTTTTCAGATTTGTTTTTGGATATGTATATATTATATAGAAATAAAATTAACAAATATTTTGAGCAGTTACCCTCTTTTTTCCTTTCTTACTAATACGTCTCCCCTTTCCCTCTTTCCTTCCTTCCAGTGACTATGGGGCTGTGTGTTCATCACCTCAGGGAGCAAGAGACAGGGCAGAGGGCAGAAAACATGGAGATTTCACTTTCTGTAACCCAAGCCTGTCCAGAATATCAGCCTCATCACCGCTGAGGCCAACAAATAGTTTTACTCTCTTTCCCAATATTTTCATGTCATATTTCTTTTTTTTGATACTCTTATGACTAGCAGTGCCAAGAAAATATTAAAAATTTGTGATGATGGCATGAGCTCATGGCAATGTCTGACTTCAATATCCATGTTTCCCCCATCAAAAGTGACTGTGGCCAAATTGACATAAATATTCTTCATCTGGTTAAGGAAATTATCTTCATTGCTAAGGAGTTTCTGTTTTCAACTTTTATTAAACATCAGTAATGCTATTGAAAGTTCTCACATGTGTTTTGGTAGCCTTTTCTTTTTTTTTTTTTTTTTTTTTTTAAGAAATGCTTTATTTTTGTTTTATGTACATGAATGTTTGCCCACATGTATTATGTGCACCATGTGTATGCAGTACCCTTGGAGGCCAGGAGAGGTCAGGTTGCTGTGTCCCCACCCCTACTCCCAGCAACTGGAATTGCATTGGTTGTGAGCTGGTTTGAAAGAGTGCAGGGACATGAACCTGGGTCCTCTGCCAGATCAACAACGGCTCCTAACCACTGAGCCATCTTTCCAGCCCCCTGTCTACTACATTAAAAAAGATAAAGCTGAAGGGGAAGTAAAATACTTAAATTAGAGAAAAGGAAAGATCACTTGAATCACTCTCCATGAAGTGTAGTTGGTAAGGAATAAATGGCCTCAGGAAAACTCGCCCCAGGCATGCAACATGCAGGTCAACACTGGAAGGATGTTGGATCCATGTCTTAGCATTTCTTTCTGACACAATTCAGATGCAAGTGCCTACTGACTGAATGACATTATAGAGTTAAGAAAACACCTATGCATTTGCAGGTTGAATCATAACCCCTGCAGATCACTACTATGCTAGCCTTCTACATGTTGATTTTCTCAAATGAAATATTTAAACATGTCTTTGCTTTACAACCGGCATTAACATTTTTGCTGTGAAAGTACTGATTTAGTTTTATTTATTAATTTTAAGTTGTGTATATGTGCACATATATGTGTATGTGTAAGTGTGCATGAGTGCAGATGTCCATGAAGGCTGGAGGTGGCAGATCCTCCTGGAACTGTACTTAGCTATGCACAGTTGTGAGCCACTCAATGGACTCAGTTCTCTGCAAGAGCAGCAAGTGTTCTTAACCACAGAGCCATATCTCCAGTCCCAATCTTGGCATCTTACACACCAACCACAGGACTAATTCTGCTTCGCTATACAGATGATGAATTAGATCAACTGAGTCTCTGTCATCAAACCATTTTCCCCCAGTCCTGATTACACTGTTGCTCTTTATTTAAATAATCTGCTTGAGTTGGTTGGCTAGGGGAGCCAAAAGTAAAGTTGGTTTATATAATTTTTTTTTTATTTTTAGCAGTACTAAGCTTTTTTTTTTGAGAGGCATGAAGCATGTTGAGATAAATTGGAATAATTTTATTATTTTTCTAGCTATGTAACAGGAGAAGATTGTTTTCTCGAAGAAACTTAAATCTGGCTCATGGAATCTTTCAGGCTTGGTGCGTGGTGTGAGATAATCCTTTGACAGCTTTTCTGTTTTACTGATGGTTACTGGTGGTGGAGTTTTATTTCATCTTGTGTCAACTTTATTACTTCAACCTTTTCTCCATAAACAGCCATTATGCTGAGCATTTCAGGTTGATTAGCACTGAGTCGCAGTTCTTGTTTCCTTCTTGTAAACTAACTTAGTATATATTTTGTTACGCTTTAAGTGATTTGATTTCCCTCCCCGAAGTAACAATTCTTGGATTTATGACTAATTTTCCATTAGTATGTCAAATTTAGCTTTTGTCTTTCTTTTTTGTTTTTCTCACAGATGTTCTTTTAAAGAATGGTACAATGGTGACTTTCTATTTTAATTCAAGTGGAATTTGTTTATATTTTACGTGTTAGTAGTGCAGTGATCTGAGGTCTTTAACTTCTTCCTGATGACAGATTTTTTACTACAACCCATTTATTTAAAGTTTTGTAGACGTGTGTGTGTGTGTGTGTGTGTGTGTGTGTGTGTGTGTGTGTCTTCATAGCATGATATGCATGCAGTATTCAGAGGACAATTTGCAGATGTGGGTTCTATCCTTCTATCATTTGAGTCTGGGGGCTCAAACTCAGGTCACCTGTTTGGTAGCAAGCACCTTTCCCGATGAGCCAGCTCACTGGCCTAGCCAAGTGATTTTTAAATGATGATTTATTTTATCTGGGGTGGAAACTTCCTGGTTTGTGGATGATGTCTTCTCTCTTCACATGGTAGAAGGGATAAGGGACATTAAGTCTCTTTTGCCAAGACACATATCCTACTCCCAATGTCCAGGCATCCTAGCACCATCATCATTGTGTTGTAGGCTCTTATATACAAACTCATAATCGATGTGTTGGAAAAGAGGATGTGTCTTTAATATAGAATCTAATCATTATGATTACCTCATGGAGACTCTCCAGCCTTACACCTTTTCTACTAACCAATCATATCAAGGACTGAGAGGGCAGTGCTCTCAGTTCTACTCAACTGATGATCCCTGTGTTAGAGAAAAGCTTTGTTGTCCTATTGAGATATACTCTGTCAGCAATGGCTTTGGATTTTTCTGGCTATTTCTGGGGTTCCCAGATCAACTGATTCTGAATTTCACTGAAAAGAACTAACTGAAGAGCCTCTAATGAGAGCCAAACCACCACTCTGCAGTCTACTATTTCTCTCCTCAGTGCCTCTCCTGGTTTGTTTTTATTGTCAACTTGACAGAACTTATAGTCATACAGGAAGAGGGAATTTCAACTGAGGAACTGCCAAGGTCAGATTGGCCTGTGCCCATGTCTGTAAGAGGTCATCTTGATTGATGACTGATGATGTGAGAGGGCTCAGCCCACTGTGGGTGACACCATCCCTAGGCAGGTAGGCCTGGGCTATATAAGAAAGCCATCTGAGCATGAACCAGAGAGTGAGCCGGTAAGCAGCGATCCACCATGGTTTCTGCTTCAGATCCTGCCCCAATTTATGACCAGGAAGTATAAAATAAACTCTTTCCTCCATTAAGCTGCCTTTGGTTCGAGTGTTCTATCACGGCAACTGAAGGAAAAATAGAACAGAACCCCTAAAAACTGCAATATTCTTGGTATCCAAAATCTCCAATCGTAGGGAGTACCTCCCTGGGTTGAACATTACAAATGTACGCTTATGATATGTCTTTAACCCTGCCCAAATTCTTCAAAGATTCCAGAATTTGAATTGTTTTCTACTTTTTTAGCCTGGTGCAGTTCTTCTAGTTCCCTTTGTTCTGTGCTCCTTGGGCTGAAACAGTTAAGTTAAAAGGTGGAAGCAAATTTCAACGCAATGGCCAGTTTCAGAAGGCCGGGGCGCTTTTCTTTTCTAAGGAAGATGAGCCCACTGTGTCTAATTCTTTAAATACCATGTTCTGTCTCCTTCTAGACGCACTATTTTCTGCACTGGGGGAACTTTTTTTTTTAATTCACTCATTAGATGTCATGTAACTTATTGCTAGTTTGTGCTGTTATGAATGACACTATGTGATAAGTTACGTACACATCTTATAAAAACACACGTGTCTTTTCCCTTTTTCTACGATAAATGCCCAGGAACGCAAGTGGCCAGCTGTAGGTAGTCACGTCTAGCATTGTAAGGCTCTGCTGAGCTGTACTCCAAAGGGGCGGTACTCTCCATTTACAACACTTGAGAGAAGGAAGCACTTTCTCTGCAACGTGGCAAGAATTTGCCACTGCTTTTAAACTTATATTTTATGATAGGTATGTGGTGACTTCCACTGTGGCTCTAATTTACACCATGCTAATTACTAGTAAGGTTACATACCTTCATGCTACCCGTCCCCATCTAAACACCATCTTCAGTACAGTGTTTCTTTATGATTTTTGCTTATTACTAATTAGGCTTGTTTGTATGTTTTGCTGTGTGGTGAGAATTCTTCATCTATCCTAAGTAGTGATACTTTGTTGTGTATATGGCTTCCAAATATCTTCTGTCAGTCTGCCCTTGTCTCTACTCAGCATCTTTTAGGGAACAAAAGTTTTAACTCTAATGGAGTCCAGTGTTTACATTTTTCTTTAAGGATTATTTACACTTGTGATGTAATGCTTAAGAGTGCTTCATCCAACAAGGATATTAAAACTTTATCCTCTGGTTTTCTCAAAAAAAAAAATGCTCATAGCTCATATCCTATCTTCAAGTCTGTAATCCATTTTTAGCTCAAGTTTGTAAAGGATATGAATTTAGTTCTAGAACAGTTTTCCCACCCATGACTATCCAATGGGAACATTCTTTGAAGGGGGGATGTTTTAAATTTTGGTGGAATCTGATTTATAAATCCATCTCAGTTTTCTGGACAGGACTTTCTGCTTCCTGAGCAGTCATCTGTCTGGTTGCTGCTGTGGACTTCCTCTTTTGTTTTGTTTGCTAATAGAACTCTTAGTTCAAGGTTTGCATGTAACATGATCAGTTCCGAGTTTTGAACGTGTTGGGCCAGAAGTAAAGGTTTCCCTCTAACTGATCTTTTTTTTGGAGGGGGGGGGGCCTGTCATCTATTTTAGAACTTTGTTTCCTTATGTACATTTTAGACAAGGTTTACCGGAAGATCTTCTACCCAAAGGTCTTCTGAGGTTGCTAATGCAATGAATCTGCTAATTCAGAAAGAATGAAAAGTGTCACAATACCCGGTTTTCTGATAAACATTCATATCCCTCCCTGCCCCCACCCCTGTTGACTTGGGTATCTCCCTGTCTTTCCCAGTTTTCATACTTATTTGACCCTGCCGCATAAGCCAGCGAGCTCCCTTCATGCTCCAGCGCCCTTCTGTCCGCGGTTTAGTGTGAATGCTTTCGACCGCTCTGCCCTCCTCACGCACATAGTCTTCTGTGTTTTGCATATAATATACTCCTGAGCCCATGTTGTGGTTTTCTCTGTTTTTAATTTCTGAGATTTCATACATGTATACGATAAAAAAATCATCATATCTAACCCCCCCATTGTCTCCCTCAGCTGCCCTCGTGTCCCCTCCAACATGCCCTTTCTCAGCTCTACTTGAGATAATGCATTTGAAGTTCTAAAATCTCTAATTCATTTTTATGGTTCCCCTTTCCCTCCCTAGGATCATAATAATTTTCTTTATAAAGCTTGAATTCTTTATAGTAGCCACTTTGAAGTCCTTTCTAACTTCAGCACCCCTAAAACTTCCGGTCCTTTTCCACAGACAGAGTTCTTCCTGGTGATGGAGCACACGTCCCCGCTTCTGTGTAATCCCCGTAAGTTACTTACTAGATTCTAAATATTATAAATATAATGTTGTTGAACGTCTGGATTTTGATGTCTTCCTTTAAAGAATGTCGAGTTTTACATTGAAAGGCAGTAAAATTATTAGCTAATCTATTTGACCCTTTGTGAATTTGTTTGAGCCTAAGAAGGAAAAATCTAGAATAGCCTTCACTCTGGGGTTGAGTATGGTGTGTGTGTGTGTGTGTGTGTGTGTGTGTGTGTGTGTGTGTGTGTGTGTCCTGAACTGGTTGTGTTCATCAGTGTTACTCCACTCTGACTTTTGAGAACATAAGCAATTTTCAGGTCCTCCTGAGCTTTGCCCATTCATTGCTCAGCTTCTTAGCTCCTTATGGCAGATTTTGTATGGCCCCTGAAGAAACCTTATGCTTAGTTACTGTGAGATTGTTTAGAACACTGACAAAGCCAGAGCGAAGAGAGTCATGTCTTGGTTGTTTCCTTGCAGACATTTTTCTGTTGACTTTTTTTTTTCAAATGAGTCATTCTTCCTTATGTTTCTTGAATTGGTGGAGATATGAGGTTAATTGGGTAGTAAGATTTTTTGGTTTTTGTTTTCTTTGTTCTCTCTCTCTCTCTCTCTCTCTCTCTCTCTCTCTCTCTCTCTCTCTCTCTCTCTCTCGGGCAGGATTAAGCATATAGGTCCATCTGACCTCAAATTATCAATCCCCCTGACTCAGCTTCCCAAATGGACTATGTGTATGTACAAAACTCCACTAAAAACAATGGCTTTTGAGTTTGACTGCAGTGATGTACTGAGAAGAGCAACGGACTCGGAACCTCCAGGCAAAAGGCTTAGTCTGGTCATTTTTCTCAAGTAAGAATGGCACCTATGAGGACCGGTGCTCTCACTCTATGTCAGATACGTTTGTGTTTATGAGCTAATTTCATTCCTGTAAACCTGTTCAGCAGATGAATCTCCATTGTTAAAAGTCTGTACACAAAAGCACCAATCTCCTCTCAGGTATTTGTCCAAGAATGACAAAGTTTTGATTCTTTAGTTTTGTTTTGCTTTTTTTGAGACAGGGTTTCTCTGTGTAGCCCTGGCTGTCCTGGACTCGCTTTGTAGACCAGGCTGGTCTTGAACTCACAGTGATCCACCTGCCTCTGCCTCCTGAGTGCTGGCTGGGATTACAGGCATTGTACCACCAAGCCCAGCATTTCAAACCGTTGATTCTTTGAGTAAAGAAAAAGAAACCAAAAACTTCTAACACAATGTGAGCCAGGCTGGCAGAGACTGACAGAAGGAATAGAGGATCATAATTGTGAAACTAAAGACCACCCAGAGTGATGGGGGACTAGTGCTTTGAACTACCTCCCAGGACGAGAAAGAAAATAAGGCATAATGAATTCCCTGAGCAGTCTTGACTCGTAGTACCTGTTGGCAGTCCGGCTAGGACAGTGTTACAGTTGGTTCAATGCAAACTGTGCCGCACATTCTTCTAGAAAGAGTTCTCTTTTCGTTCGTGGACATTCTCTTCGCTTACAGACAGACAGACAGACAAACCATTCCTAGTGGTTGGCAATAATGACCAAAACCCAGGCTAGAATTTTGCATGAGAACTGCCTCAAAAAGAGGTGTGTTCAACGGGAGAAAGAAGGCAGGGTGTAGCAAAAAACGATTTTGCCATCTGTGACAGATGTCTCGGAACCCTGTGGGCAACATCTTCACGATAGACCAAGACATGAAGTCCTCCCATAGGAAGCTGCAGCCTCCTTCCCCGCCCTGAAGAACAGATCCACAGAACCACAGCCAACCACCAGGCTGGGCAAAGCCTATGATTGATAGTTCTTTTCTCTCTTACACACCCCTCTTACTTTCATCGTCTGAACTCACAGCGTGTTTAATAAAACCCGTGGGAATAGAGAATGCCTTGATAGCAAGAGGCAGAAGAGCAGCTACATTTTCACTAAGCCTGTTCTCCTCACTACAGCCAGGAGGATCTTCCTCCCCTACTCCTCCCCTCCCGCTCCCTTCCCTTGCCCTCTCCCCCTCCCTCTTTCCTCCCTATACCCTTCCCTTGACTCTGTCAAGCAATGAGGAACCCTCAGGCTGGGTGCTGGAAGGGATGCCTTATGGCAGTCAGCCAACCCCAGAAAGAAAGAAAGAAAGAAAGAAAGAAAAAAAAACCTCACTGCAAAGGGCTGAGTGGCAAAGGAGAACGACAAGTAAGGAAGAGTTGACAAGGACCAAGGCCCCTGAGACCTGTCCGTTCTTCTCTACTTCTATTGGCATCCAGCTAAGCCCCAGAAGCTCACCTCTTGCCACCTCGCTTTTCTGACGTCCCTGTTTTCGCTCCTGTATTAAACGTGGGACAGCTGCTCATCCTCTCATTTCCCTCTCCTACCAGATACCACACCCGAAGGAAGAGGGGTGCTGTGTGCCAGAGCCCTTCTCATCCTAGCTGCGTGGAGATGAACAGAGCCTTGCACCTCCCTAAACATTAAAATGTGTGTCTGACAAGACTGTGTCTGACGCGTGCAGATACACATACACGTAGAAGCTAACGGTTCGACCTTGGGTGTCCTGTTTCTCCAGACTAGCTGGGTTTTGTTTGTTTTGTTTTGTTTTTCAAACAGTGGGTCCTGGGAAGACTCAAACTCAACACGTCTGTGCATGTTGTTCCAGGCCAGGAATTAGTTTTAATTACTTGTTTGGTTCTTGTTATGGCGATCAGGGCTGGTCTTGAACTCACTGTGTAGCACAGGCAGACCTCAAACTCAAGATAATCCTCCTATCTCAGTGTCGTGAGTGCTAGGGTTAACCAGCATAGATCACCACGTCCAACGGAAACCTCTTTCTTTCTTTCTTGGAGTCTGGTGAAGGAACACAGGGCCTTGCATATACTAGGCAAGCACTCAGCCACTAGGCTATGTCCTCAGTGTGTGGCTTTATCTTTGAGAAACATTTTCACCCAAGTGTCATCATGAAATTCTACTTAGTTAAGAATGCAACAAATCATTTTGGTGGTGATGAGTGAAATTATGTAGGATTCGTGACAACTTGGAAGAGATAGGCTAAGGTCACCATAGGTACAGGGAGCCAGACTCAAAGGAAGGCCCTTTGTACTCTTGCCAATCGCTACCGAGTTTTAATTAAGTGTGTGGGTGATGTTAAAGAGGAAAGCCTTTTTCCATGTAAAGCTAATGGTAGCAACAAGCAATACGCTGGGTAGCCCTCTGATCATTGCAGAGAGCTCTTGCATAAATTACTTTACTTAATCCAACCCATATGTGTAACAACAGTCACACATACCACGGCAGAAATGTCAGGATTAATCAAGTTCAAATTCTCTCAGACGGTGTTCCTTGGCCTAGCCAGGTCCTGATCTTCTTAGATATATATTCCCAGCACAGAGGGTCCAGGACTGAGGGAGGGGAGAGGTCAGCGGGACCTCTCACACCTCGGGGGGAATGTCTCCAATTTCAGGTCAGCAGGCTGGACTCCCAAAACAGCATGTGTTGCTTCAGGTACCAGCTAACTTGCTTCCTCTGCTCTAGAGAGCTGTAGTTTGGGCAGTGACAGGCACACTGGGAAGGGACATTTGGGGATGGAGGTAGGGGGTGTGGTGTGTACTTTTAATGAAGGACTGAAGTGAAAGTAAGGAGCTTTGACGCAGGCTCATTCAAGGAGGCAGACGTTTCCTGCAGTCCAGACCTAGTAAGAGCCAAGGGTAACGAAGGGAGCCAGGGGCTACCCCGGAGGCACCCAGCCAACCTCAGCTGTGGACTGTGGACAGGGAGCTCAGGGGCAAGTTTCTTTGGAAAACAAGACAAAGGGAGGACTGTCAGGTGCAGGAGAGACCTGGGAGTCAGGCTTTGGCCAAGCTCAGGGGTGGTAGGAGAGGCTCTAATTATACCTCGGGTCAGTAAGGTAGAACCAGCTGATAGGCTGTGTGGCGCAAGGCTTGTAGAATGCGTGATGCAGCCCCGTAGGTGTGCAGTGGCTGGAAGAGCTTTGCTGTCTGTTCCCTAGGCCAATCGCTAGACTTAGGAGTTATCAGGGTGCCAGACATTGTCTCTCTGCACACGATATCTCTGTTGACATCTTTCACCAAGACTTCTGTTTTGAGCAGCCAACTTCTCTAAATCCCACTCTCTTTATGAGATTCTGCTGAGTAGATCTCTCTCTCTCTCTCTCTCTCTCTCTCTCTCTCTTTGTGTGTATGTAATGTATATGTGATATATATATATATATATATATATATATATATATATATATATAGAGAGAGAGAGAGAGAGAGAGAGAGAACATAGCTTTTATTATAGTATAATTGTTCTATTTTTAAAAGATCTATTTATTTTTATTATGCATATTGCTATTTTGTTCACATGTATGTATATAGACTTCATGCGTGTAGTGTCTGAAGATGCCAGAAGATGGCATCATATTCTCTGGGACTGGAGTTACAGGGCATTGTAAGCCATCTTATGGGTGCTAGGAAGCAAACCCAGGTTTTCGGAATGACTGGTTAAGCATTATCAATTACTTAGGCATCTCTCTACCTCCCACAGTTGTTCAATTTTATTAGTTATTTCATCTGTTACTGTGCCTAATTTATCACTAAGCTTGTGTGGAACATAACTGATTCCTTTAGAGCCCAGTATGTCTGTCGTCCTGAGCATCCACAGGCATCTCAAACCATGTTCCCTGTGGATAAAGTGCTTCTATAAGAACATGTGACATCACTGTCTGGGACTGCCAAGGAGATTTCACGTTTAGTGTACCCCCAAAGGAGTATGTGTGTGCTGTGCAGGTAGATTAAACCAGGAAGGTATGTGTGGAGGCCAGAAATTGACATTGGGAGGCCTTTCTCAATTACTTGTGTTGCGGGGGAGGAGGCAGGGGAATGGTCTCTTCATGGTCCTGAGTTTGCACAACCACACCTGGCTGTTGCATGGGTGCTGGGAATCTGGACTCAGGTCCTCATGCTTGTATAGCAAGTGCTCTACCCACTGGCCTGCTCCTTCTCCTTCACTCATTCCTCCTGCAAAGTCATCCCTGATGCTTCCTCTTCCTTGGCTTCTCTAGATTACTCACCATCAGAGTGTGCCAGGTTTGTGCCACTGCACATCTGGAGTCTGTCTTTCTCTCCTCATTTCCTCAGCCAATCATCAAGACACGCCTCGGTCTCTGGCTCATCCACTCTCCAGGCTGTCTAAGCTATCTTTCTGGTTCTTTTCTCTCCTTTCCCCATACATCATGCACAGACTAGTGTGGATGGCTTTCTAAAACCGTAGGCTGGTAGTATCTTATTCCTTCCCACACATGCTATCCTGTCCCACTGCTTATCCAGTGCTGAGGACCACTGACTCCGTAGTTTGCCATTTTCTTCTTAAACCCAGCAACTGTAACTAGGCAGTTTATCTCTTTATGGTTCCCAAAGACTATGGGCTTTTCCTACCTCGGGGCCTTTGCACATGTGATTATTTGAGTTAAACATAATTTCCTCACTTCTTTAGTCAATTTCAACATATGATTCATCTGTCAGTACAAGTTCTACTTCCGCAGACAGTCTGTCCCTAAATCTCATCATCTAAATCACACCTTCGTAGCACTGGTGGCTACAAGCATATAGCTGAGCTGGTTGGCTCAGGGAGAAGGAAAATTGCTTGGAATGTGCTATGACGTCATGCATAGATCCCAAGGAAAGCTGGAAAACAAGCTCATGGATGTTAAGGCCTGGGATACATCAATAGAAATGACAATAGCCAATGATATTTATGCCCTGTGGAAACAGGAATGTGACTGAAACCCAATGGACAGATGTATGGATATACAGAATGAGGTGGATGGACAGATAGATAATGGGCAGATGGATAAATTGGTGGACAGACTCAAAGATGGTAGAGACAGACAGACAGACAGACAGACAGACAGACAGACAGACAGACGACATTTTTGTTTTGTTTTTATTTCACTCCTAGCATACTGTCCAGGGAGAGAGTTTTATTGGTCAAGCTGACACCATGTGATAAGAGAAGTGAGGCTACAGGAAGCCTTGGAGAAGAGCTGCTTACTTTGCAGAAGGGCTGTTTCCGAAGTTGACGGGCACTCCAGCAAAACAAAAAGAAAAGGGAGCTCGATGCCGAACTGGTGGCCATTTCTATTGCAAGACGGTCCGTGTTACCTCTTTTTCCCTTGTAGCACTAGCTACCATTTGTGACAGTGCAATGGGCAAGCGCCCATTTCTTCTTTTCCCTGATACCTTCCAGACTCCTTTGCAATGAGGAAGGAGTCATAGCATCAATTTTAGCCACATGGGATGAGGGGAAATGACAGGTGTTCCTTCAGCTCTTGCTCACTAAAGTCTCCCACAGGATCTGTGCCTCACTCTCTTGGCCACACAGCTGAAGACTAAAGCCATGGAATAGCCTGCATGTTTGGCTCAGTACATAGAAACATTAGGAATGTAACTGAAATGTAGATGGGTGGAGGGAGGGATGGAGGGATGGATGGAAGGTGGGATATAGGGAGGGATGGATGGATGGAAGGTGGGATATAGGGAGGGATGGAGGGATGGATGGATGGAAGGTGGGATATAGGGAGGGATGGATGGATGGAAGGTGGGATATAGGGAGGGAGGGATGGATGGATGGAAGGTGGGAGGGAGGAAGGGATGGATGGATGGAAGGTGGGAGGGAGGAAGGGATGGATGGATGGAAGGTGGGAGGGAGGGAGGGATGGATGGATGGAATAACAATTATAAGAGACAGAGACAGGCAACAAATATGTAGGTATATATAGGCTAGATGTAAAGATACCTAAAATTGGAAATTTTCCTGAATATGAGCAAAATATAACTTTTCTTGCAGTAAGTCTCTGAGACTCAAATTGCTGTATGCCACAGCAGATAACAGCCAGCAACTACCCTGACTGTTAAAAACATTCATTTGATTTCTGTGGTTTAATTTCTGTTTCCTCCAAAAGCCTATGAACATCACAGCACCCTCTACTAGAGTGAGATAAATGGTGTTCAGTAAACAGTTACTGAATAAATTCTCTCCCCCTCCCCATAAACCTTAGAGGGTAAAGAGACTTTACCTCCTGCTTTATCCCTTTCTTCAGGACAGGCTTACTGTTGGCCACTGGGGTCATAGGCAAGAAGCTCTAGGACATTTCTTCCATTTGGTGTCGTCACAAGAGCCTCATGGACTCGCTTAGCACATCATGCAAGCATTAAGGATGTGATTGAAACCTAACAGCAGGTTACCTGTGACGCTACAATCGCTCCAGTCATTTCTTTGTCTTTAAAATGCCATATAATTGCTAATGTAATTAGTAATGTATACAGAGGGGCTTGTGCAATTACTGAGTCCTAAGATCAAGTAATTAATGTTCTGTCAACAAAACAGCAACTGTTTCATTAACAACTGCTTGGATCTGGAAACAAGCATAATCAGATGCAGGCAGACCAACCTAAATCAGCAAATCAACCCAGCTGATTCTGTTAGTCACTAAAATGTCAGCCCCGCAACAGCGAACACAATGGGTCTTTCGTAACATCCTTCTCTGCCTCTCTAAGGCACACGATTTAGTGGATAGAATAAAATAGAACAGAGGTAGATAGATAAACACACACATACACATATATATGGGAGATAGTACACAGATAGATGATAGATAGATAGATAGATAGATAGATAGATAGATAGATAGATGATAGATAGATAATAGATAGATAGATAGATAGATAGATAGATAGATGATAGATACCCAGATATCTGATAGAAATGGCAGACATGGATAGATGATAGACAGATCTATAGATATAGAGATAGATGCATAAACACAAAAACATACATACATACATACATACATACATACATACATACATAGAATAGATGGGTAAACACACAGAAAATTGACAAGTGATAGTAGGGGAACAGGGAACCAAATTGCCCTGGTTTGTTCTCAGCCTCAGACAGATATCGCAGGAAACAGAATTCTAAGAGTCGTGGAGGATAAATGTGTTTTAGCTTAGACTGTGCCGATGCCTCTGTTTTCCTAAAATGATTTTATACGTGATCATTTAATCTAACTGGCATAGTCGTCTCTCCTGGTAAACAGACTTGACAGTCGGACCTTATGAAAAAGAGGTCAGCGTGCGCTGTCTCGTTAAGGAGAGGTGATTGGAACACTTTCACTCTTCTTTCAGCCATCCTGCAGCTAAGTGCCTCTTGCAAACTCCCGTGGTGCCCTGTGCAAGCCTAACCCTCCGTCCTTGCCCTTGGGTCTGCACTCTGGCAGCTCTGGCCCGGGCTAAGTTTCGGATAAACTGTGTTTTACAAACCAGTTTGAATTGGCAGGAGCTGCTTCTGTGGAGGAAGGAAGAAGCTCAGGAGCCAATCCCAACAGCCTACCCTAGGCAAAGTGCTACTTTCCAGTCTGCTCACACTTCATTGGCCAGATAGGTCACATGGCTCAGCCCACCCACGATGCAGGGAAGTCACTGGTTCAATATAGGGAAACTTGTCCCACCACAGTGTTTCAATGCAACATGACTTTCAACTTCTCATTTGTATTGTATGTGCCGGATTCCCTGTTTTCGGGGGGGGGGGGGCGGGGGGATTACCAAACTGGTCAAAATGTTTTGTTACTATTATTGTTGTAGTTGTTTATTCTTACCGCTTAGTGGTTGTCCAGGCAAGATGCTGCTATTTCTAAAACAATAGGAAAAGCACTAACCTGGAAGGTGGGAGACCTGTGTCATTTCACTTTTACTCTTGGCTTAATTATGTGAACCTTAATTGAACCACTGGCCGCCCTTGGCTTCACTGCTAAAAGTAAGACAAGTTGGCCAGGTGAATGTGTGCACATGTAAGGGTATGGGTACACACTTGCATGGCGTCCCTGTGGACATCATAGGACAACCTCTGGTGCCAATCGTCAGGCCTGGAACATCGACCTGGAATATCACCAAGTAAGTCAACTAAGCTGATTGGTGATCTTCTAGGGATCTGACCGCCTCTTCCTCCCATCTCTTCATCACCGGGAGTACAGTGATGCTGGCCTTATTACGTGGGTTCTAGGGACCAGGAGCTTAGGGGCTCATGTGTGCAAAGCAAGCACTGTACCAACTGAGCCATCTCTCCAATATTTGGAATATGGCGTATGTATGTGTGTGCATATATATATATATATGCATACATATATATACATACACATACATATACACACAATGTGAAGCATACAAAAATTCTTGCTGTGCTATATAGTATATAGGAGAAAGGACTGGGAGTCTGCACATCTTCAATAAAAATGCAAGATTTTTTTCCTATTTCCATGTTGATGTTTGCCTAAATGTATGAGCTTGCTGCTGCAGAGGGCCCACCGTGCTTCCAGAGGTGATATCTTATAACAAGTGATAGGGCATGTGTCACAGTATGTCACAGGATAGAAAACATCCGATTGCTTTGGAAGACACTCAGCTCTCACTTATTTAACTGGTCAAAAGACCTGCCTATTCTCCCTTTAGAAACGGAGAGACAGGCGTTACAGTCTAGGATTGGTGCCTGCACATGCTTGGATGCTGCTTTAGACAGCCGTGGCTCCTCCCAAGCAGACTGCAAGTCTTTGAGAACCATCCCCGTGTGACAAAGATCACCTCCAAAGAACCTGCTAACCCTGCACTGAGATGGGAGCTGGGAGTGCAGCCTCTGAAAGCCTGTCGTGCTTCATGCTTTCTTGGCAGATGTTCACTGACTGAAAAATTAAGTATACTTTCTACCCAGCCTATTTTTTAAAAAAATAGATTCTCTCCTACAAAATGGCTAAATTGAGTAAAGGCAGCCAAATGACTCGATTATCATGTCCTTCTTGCATCTAACTGGGTACACAGTTTGCAACTCTATCTTCATGACCTGTAATTGAACAAGTCAGACTATGCCTGTCAGAACTAGCTTTAGGACTGAAGACCTGAGCAATGGAAGGATCTGTGTGTATGTGTTTGTGTGTAAGTGTATACGTGTATGCATGTGTGTGTATGTGTGTATTCGTGTGTATGTGTGTGTGTTACATAATGAGTCAGGCATCAGAAAACACCAGCAAAAATCCAGGGTCAGGGAGAGTCATGGCTGCCTGTCAGCCCCGTGGGAATGTTGGTTTTCAGAGCTGGAGAAGCCCTGACTCCCATGCCAGCCCTGGATCTCTCCCCGCCCCTCCCCACCTCAGAAACCCCGAGTCTGCTCAAAACAAGGCAGACACTAGAGTGGCATCTGCTCCATGAACCAGCTCCTGCCCACCTCACACCTCCTCCTCTCCCTGCAGGCTCACTCAGGAGACACCCACCAGCCCACAAGTTAAAACCCTATGGAGGGAAATCGGGCTCTCTCCTGGAGGAGGAGCTGGCTTCACTTCTGAAGGAAGCAAATGGCAGAGCCTTGTCCATGGCGACTTCCTGCTTCCAATGAAATGGGGCCAGAGGTAGCTGCTTAGGGTGTCTTTGCAACATCACTGCTTAGGGTTCTAGAACAAGGAGAGGCAGGAGGTGTGGCTTGTTGGTTACACGCATGAAGCCCTGGGTTCAATCTCCCACACCACACATAAAGCAGGCATGGTGGTGCATACCTGTGATCCTAGCACTAAGGAGACAGATGGAGGCAGGAGAACCCGAAATAGTTCTGGGCTATCTTCACTTGCCTAATGAGTAAAAAAAAAAAAAAAAAAAAAAACCACACACACCCACATACACACACAAACTAATACAAAATAAATCAGTAGAGAACAAGGAAGAATGACACTAACCCCAGGCATCTCCAGACTATAAGCCGAGTGCTTATCCGCTTACTGAAATTAAGCATTTATTAGAATTCATTTTATGCTGGCCATGTGTTAGTGAGGTATAAGAAATGCTACCTAAGTGAAAATCCCCAGCACTTATGTAAAAAGGCAAGCAAGGTGTTAGCCACACAGTCTCCCAGCTCCACTCCCGTGGTCAGCAGAGACTTGAGGATCCCTGGCCAGCTAGTCTGTGGGAACTGCAAGCTCCTGGTTCGGTGAAACATGGTCTCAAAAATAAATAAATAGGCAGAAAATAATCGAAAAGAACACCTGACACCAACCTCAAGACCCATACACAGACACACGCATGTATGACTGTGCATGAGCACATGCACACACACACACACACACACACACACACACACACACACACACACACACACACGGTGAGGGGAGAAAGAGGGAGAGGGAGAGGGAGAGGGAGGGGGGAGAGAGAGAGAGAGAGAGAGAGAGAGAGAGAGAGAGAGAGAGAGAGAGAGAGAGCACTGTCTCCTTGTCCACAAAGCCCAGCACACTTGCACTGCAGAGGAGGTGGTGCCTCAGAGTTTTGTTTTGTGTCTGTTTTTAGTGACGTGGGGGGGGGGGTGTGGGAGTATGGGGGGGAGTGGGGGGGAGTGGGGGAGAGTGGAGGGGAGTGGGAGGGAGAGTCTCTTGGTCATCTCAACTTTTCCATCGTGAGAAAGGTTATATTTTACTGACTACATTGGAACCCTCTCCCGTACAGCCTCTTAGATCTTTGTCTTACCAAAAACTTGAGGGCTTTGTTTGTTTGTTTTGTTTTGTTTTGTTCTGTGCAGTATCCATGGCTCTAGTTCCTCACAAGGCTCTCCACGAATGGTTTTGTCTCGCTCAAAACAAAAAGAGCCCACATATCAGGTAATAGCCAGTGACCAAGAAACTCCAAAACCCCATGTACTGTCTATACCAGGCAGCAGCATGCACCTTGGCCTATTCTGACATCACCATCACATGGAATGGGAGGCATGAGGTAAGCCAGTGAGCACAGAGGGGTTGGGGACATCCATGGGGTCCTGCCTGGTCCTTAATTAGCAACCAGCATCTGTCTTGTTTGCCTTCCATCCTCCTCTCCAGCACGCTGGACAAATTCAAAGATTTCCTAAGTGGATAGATGAATGGGTTAGACACTACTGGTGAGGACACGGATTCTTGAGCAAGGGATGTGATTTATTTGACCAACAAAGCTGAGCTAGCTTGAGAAATCTGACCCAGGTCTCCAAGCCCCTAATTTGGTATACATCACAGGGGATCAATGGTTGAAGCTGTGGTCAGATTTTTCGAAGAATCTCAGCCTCGCTGCCTTGCAACCAGACTGGATAAACTTATAACAACATCCATCCTGTCCCTGGACATGGCTGACTGTATAATTAGCTTATTTCCTACCCATATGGAGCGGCTCAGCTCCCGCACCTCAGTGGGGAATTCCTCATATGTTGCTAGGGTCGCCTTCTGGGATTACATCTTCAGAGGTGTGCAGGAGGAGGAGCCGGCAGTGCTGATAAATGAATCAGAGAGACAGGAGGGAAGCTGGCAGGGTCCCTGCAGGCAGTGATGGGGGCTGGATCACGGGCTCTGAGCCACTCTGCCTGCCTCTTACCTGTGGGGACAGAGCCTGGTCTTCGGGACTTAAGGCTTAGTGATAAATCTCCATTCGCAAGCTGTGCAATGGGGGTGGGCAGTGGGAGGGAGGGAGAGAGAGAGTGACCAGGGAGGACCCCGGGAGGAGGAAGAAAAAGAGACAAAGATGTCTGGTAAAAGTTGAAGGGCCAGCAAAGCCTCTTTAACTCGGGTTCCGTAAGTTGAGAAATATTTTATCATCCTTGCAAAAGAAACCCGAAAATCAATAGGGCTTGAGAGTTGCCTATATTGATCTGAGAGCCCTAGATGTATTGAAATATTCATGGCTGGATGTATGTGTTCAGACGAGACGCTGGGGGTGGGGCCTGGCTCCGAGAGTGGGGAGGTGGGTAGGTAGATTTCTAAGTAAAAGCTGTTCGCATTTTCATTAAAAATACATTAATTCTATTAGTTGGACTAAAACCTCACACTTAAAAGGAAATGAGCTTGTTTGTCAGGAAAACAAGCCACTGGCAAATCCAGAAGAAGAAGAAGAAGAAGAAGAAGAAGAAGAAGAAGAAGAAGAAGAAGAAGAAGAAGAAGAAGAAGAAGAAGAAGAAGAAATCCACATTTATTTATTGCTATTTAATAGCAGAAGAGCCAGGGGGAGTTGATAAAATTAGCGCTCTGTCCCCAGGGGGCAGGCAGGGGGTTGCTTTGTTTGCAAGGCCAATTTGGTCACCGAGGCTTTGATCTTCACTTTGAACATTTGAGCAGGCATGTTAGTATCACTCATTTCACAGGAGGATTGGGATTCAAGCTTCCCCCAACAATCTAAAAAAAAAAAAGCGGTACATTAGAAGGGGGATCGTCTACCTGTAGTCTCCAAGTCTGAATACCCTTGATACTAATTTGATATGATGCTTCCCACCAGATGTGTCTACCTGAACGCTAGCCGATGCCCAGGAGACCATGGTCCTGCTGGAGAGTATTAGACCTGGATTTCCAAACCCCTTGGAAAAAAATGACTGGATGAAAGCATTCATAATTTAAAATCTGCATATAGATATGACATATGTTGCAAATATTTGAGAAAATTCATGCAAGGAATTGAACAACAACAACATATGGGAAATTGGTTCCAAATAACAAGGCGGAATTAAAAATAATCTGTTACCTGTCGCTACCCTCTCCTTATACTCCAGGGCAACCACAGACAGAGATGGTGACAAACCCAGCAACTGGGGGGAAAACATGCCCAACGAGGCATCTCTCTGCGGAGCAAGCACTGGGGGGTGGGGGGGGGACCAAAGGCAACGTGGGGGCTGGCTCGAGTTCTGAAGGGTTCATCACTTCTTTATGATCCAGGTGTAAGGCTGATTCCAAAGACAAAGCAGCCGTCGTGGAAATGTGCGCGTGGGCGTGCCCATTCTCTTGGGGGAGTGCCAGCTGTTCTGAGCAACTTGTGCCCACTTATGAAGGGACAGCAGGTGCCCCCGGTTGTTTTGGCTTCAATAAAAATCAGGTGAGCTGGGAGTGTAGCTAGCTCGGTGGCAGGCCGTTTCCGTAGCAAGGCACTGAGTTCCATCCCCACAACGCAAAATCAAACAGATAAATAATATGTTTTCTTACACGGACAGGGCTAGAGCTCTGGTCCAGTCATGAAGACCTGAGTTTGAGCCCCAGAACCTATGTGTTAAAAAAAAAAAAAAAGGTCACACATGGTGGCACACACTTGGGAGGCGGTGATAGGGGCATCTCTAGGGCTTCCTGCACAGTCAGATGAGCCTCCGTGAGTTCTAAGCCAATGAGAGGTTCTGTCTCAAGCAACGAGGTTGATGGTGCCTTAAGGAGCGAGCTTGTCATTTAGTCTTAACCTGTGCACATCCCCACCCCACCCCAGTCTCAATCTTTCTACACACACAGACACAAACACACACACACACACACACACAAACACACACACACACACGGACGTGTGTGCGCACACACATATATACACGCACACATGCACACATGTGCACACATGCATGCAGGCGCACACACGCACGCACACTTACTATGCCAGCTCTGGCTTCCACTTGCAGTTATTCCCAAGTGCCAGGGAGGCCAGTTTAACCCTCTCGTTCTACTCCTCCCTCTGATTTCCACAATATGGCTGTCGTGTACCATCAAGAAGGGCTGTCGAATTCCCTCACTGCTCAGAGGTCCTTGGAGGGCCTTTTCTTATGGGAGGAATCAAAAGTCTGCCAGAAAGCCAAGAGTGGTTATAACTCTGCTGCCTCTTCATATGAATACAGCCACCCACCCATCACGGCTGCGCCTCCTTCCTGCTGTATTTACAAAGTGCTCTCTAACCCGCTGCCCAGACCTCCTTCCACAGCAGGGTAGCATTTGGATTGTTATGCCCATAAAATAGCCAAAGGAAGGGCAGCACAGAGACGCTTTCCCAGGGTCTCACAGGAAGAGCCTGGCTTAGACACAGATCTTCAGACCCCTAAACCACGGCTGAACCAACGCACTCTTCCTCCCTGGCCCCCTCTCTTTCCTAAGCACAGAAGATCCAGCAGGGTCCATCTATCCCCCCCACCCCCCCCCCCCCGCCCCCGCCACCCCCATCCTTCTCCTTTCCCATGCATGATTCTACAAGGTGCTCACAGAACACAGCCAGATATAAACCTCTGCAGCTAAGTGTGAGCAGTGTGTGGCCTGGGCTGATGATTCTACATGTGCATGGTGCCTTCTGTCCCTCATCCATGTTGCTTTCCCTTATAGGTGGCTTGAGGCAAAAGTGCTCTGAATTCACAAGAGGTTTGGGTTTTTTTTGTTGTTGTTGTTTTTTGTTTTGTTTTGTTTTGTTTTTGGTTTGGTAGATTTTTTTTTTAATTATGTTTGTGTTTGGTTTTGTTTTTGAGACAGGTTTCTCTGTGTAGCTCTGGCTGTCCTGGAACTTACTCTATAGACAAAGCTGGCCCTGGGAACTCACAGAGATCTGCCTGCCTCCAGAGCATGGGGATTAAAGGCTTGCATCATCATTGCCAGGCATGATTTGCATTTTTAAAAACCACAGTCTTGCTTTGCAGTCCAAGCTAGCCTTTAGCTCAGCAGCATCTTTTCTTGTTTCTCAAGTGCTGGGCCTGAGCCACCAGACCAGCTAATAAACGGGCTTGATAGGTATTGTCTAAAGTATGGCCATTACTGCTTCAAGGTATGGTTAAGGAGGTTTGTTGTTTTGTTGTTGTGGTTTGTTTGTTTGTTAAAGATTTATTTATTATGTATATAGTGTTCTGCCTGCACGTACACCTGCACACCAGAAGAGGGCACCAGATCTCATTATAGATGGTTGTGAGCCACCATGTGGTTGTTGGGAATTGAACTCAGAACCTTTGGAAGAGCATTCAGTGCTTTTAACCTCTGAGCCATCTCTCCGGCCCCACGGAGGAGAAGGTTTTTATTGTAGCTATTATGTGAAGCATATATCCAGAGGCATCTGGAGGAGTCCAGAGCAGGCAGAGAGAGTGCGACACTGACCAGGGCCAGCAGACTGAACTGGACCATGAGAGGAGGGAGGTTGGGAGAGGCACAGTTGTGGAGAGAAAGAGAGGAAGAGTTAAAGAGTGTGGGCCAAGGAGTCTAAGGGAGAAAGCCAACAGGGAGCATGTGGCTGAAATGGCAGGGTTATATAGAAACGAGAGGCTGGGGGCGGAGGCCCATGGGCTGGAGAAGTTTAGCGTAGGGGTCGGAGTCAGGATGCCAACATACACTTTGGTATGCTAACAGGCCACCACAGACAACCACTTGTCCCTTCTGACAGATAAGGCATTGGCTCCTTTGGTAGAGGGAACCAGGGCCCAGAATTTGGGAGAGTGGAGTTTCCTTCGGATCTGTCCACCTTGTCCATCACATAAAAAAAAATTACTGAAGAGGAAGGAGTTTGGAAAACCAAACCACTGTGTTGCTATAAAAGACTCCTAACTGGGGTTTGGTCTTCCACATTTCCAGATGGGCTTCTTCTCATCCATCATCCTGGACACTGCTTCAGGGTTCATACGGACACCAATGGATACAGCATCAGTAGGCTTAAAACGTCCTACTTTCTTCCTGCTGAGTGGAACATAGGTAGCAGGTGTCGGAGCATCTACAACTCTCCCTGAAGACAAATGTAGAATGTATTATGCACATATGTCACTGCGCATCCGTTCCCCAGTGATCTACATGCTAGAAGAGTTTGCCGCAAACAACACAAAGACCAAGCTCTTTTCTGGGGCCTCTGGGGCCCTTGTGGTCATGTCTTCCCTTGTCTCCTGCTTCATACATGTGCTTTTAATTTTCACACCCAGAGTAAACCCTGAGTCTCTGATCCAGGCCATATAACTACTTTTCTTCTCTCATCTGTCTGTCTATCATCTATCTATCTATCTCTCTATCATCTATCTATCTATCATCTGTCTAAGGTCTCATGTAGCCCAGGAAGGCCTTGAACTCACTATATAGCTGATGATAGCCTTGAACTCCCAATTCTCCTGCCTCCACTTCCCAGATGCAAGGGTCTCTCTGAGCCTCATCCCAGATCCAGGGTGGAAGGGCAGAACCAACTCCATATGTGTCCCACAGCACGTGCACATGCACATGTGCATACTAATAAGAATTATGATGATGATGATGTGTAAAGGACCAGTGGGTATAAATTAACATCATATCATTTTCTTCTTTTTCTTAGGCCATATCACCCTTGGTGAGAGCATCTAATAGCCAGAGAACAGACTGCTGAGACACTAATCCTTAGCATCCTCATCTACCCCTCTATGATTCGGTGTGACACTAGGCCAAAGTCCCGACTCTAATGTCACGTGTCATATTCCACTGCAGTGACCCTAAAGGAAAAAGGATGTCACCCCCTATTTTATATTGTGTCCTGGGAGCTTCTTGTACAGTTGTTCCTGAAATCCACACAAAACTTCTGTGAGTCCATTATATTTATTAATAATAGATGATTAAACAGAAGCCCAGAAACTTTAAATAGCACAACCTATGTCACAGGCAAACATGCAGGGTTTACATATAATTTGCTTACACAGTTCATTCTTTATCTTGGAGAAATTAAGTATGTGCGTATGAGGGTTGTTCATGTGACTGTGTGTGTGTGTGTGTGTGTGTGTGTGTGTGTGTGTGTGTGTGTAAGCTGTGGATGTATGTTTGCATACCTATAGAAGCCAGAGGACAGCTTCAGGTGTTGTTCCTCAAAAGCAGCTACCCCTTTTCACATTTATTTACTTACTTTGTGTGTGTGTGTGTGTGTGTGTGTGTGTGTGTGTGTGTGTGTGTTGTGTTGTAGTGTCTGTGTATGTGTATGTGTATGTGCATTCATGTGCATATGCTTACAATGGAACATGTTTAGGGGTCAGAGAACAGGAAGGAGTCTGTTCTCCCCCTCTGGCATGGGTTTCAGGCTCAAAGTCAGGCTGTCAAGTTTTGCAGCAAGTGCCCTGCCTGCCGAGCTACCATCCCACCAATCCTTACTGTGACTTTTTTTTGAGGAAAAAAAAGTCTCTCGTTGCCCTTAATCTCACCAATAATCCCAGGTGGTTGCTCCCTGGGCTCTGCAAACTGCCTGCCTCTGGAATTACAGACACATGCCACCATGCCTGGCTTTATAGTGTGGGTTTAGATGATTAAATCATGCCCTTGTGTTTATAAAGCATATCTCCAGTGGCATCTCCCCAGTGCCAAGGAACAGGAGACTGCATCTAGTCACAGCAGCCTCACTCAATATGAGCCTCACTCGCTCAGGGTTCTGGGAGTGGATACAGTCTCCACCACCCACTGCTGTGTGGGCTTGAACACCTGGTGACTATTTTCCTGAGTAGGATGGAGAAGGTATTGCTGAGCCCTTCACAGCCGTACAGGAAGAGCCGCATGAGTCACTGAATGTGACAAGGATAGAACATCCTGTCAGGGCCACATGGTTACCGTGATCACTTGGTGACCACATGCTCCAAGTGAAAGATGACACAACTAAAAGTGAATTCAGGTGTTGGGCTGCGTCACATCCCAGAATGGTTAACTCTACCGTGACTCTAGGAAGGACCATCCACAGCTCTGGTTTAGAAACCAGTGATTGACAGGCCTCCTCCACTTGTGACACTTTGCCGTAGATTCACTTCCGAAGCTACAGAGAAACATTAGGATAATAACTTGAACCAGTTTTCCCCGACAAAGCCCTCTAAATCCCCTTCGTCATCAGTATGCTGGTAGGCACGTCTATTTAATATGGATTCCTTCTCCTCTTCCCTCCTGGTGCCTCTCCCATGCTCACATGGATTCTTCTGTGTTTTCATTAAGAATGCTTTCTAGTCGCCAGCCCCCCCCCCCCAAAACCGACTTCTCCATACGGTGGCATCATTTCTTGCAGAGACGAGTCTTCCCCTTCATGACCATTCACAAGGCTCAGTTCAAACAAGAATTAACTTCCAACCTTCTTGCCTCAGATACAAACGGAAAGGTCAAGCGCCGACACTGGAGATAGCATCCTGCCTGGGTCTGTATGTAAATTGTGAAGATCTTGAGGGTGTCTGGCTGGGAGTTTTTTTTTCCTCCATTTGTTTTATTCCTCTTGTGTTCTAATTTGGTTTTGAAAAAAAAAAGTTCTAGCAGCTTAATAAATGTCTCTTGGCTATCCGGGAGGAATAACATTAGAGGCTGTGTCTGAGGGAGTGTGGTCAGGTGACTGGTTTTATTAGGGTGTGTTATTTTGGTGTCGACAGATAAAACGTATTTAACCAACTTTTATTCAGTTTGTGGACTAGTGTAGGGGATGAATAAAGTTAGACCCTCACCTTTGAGAAGATCAAACAAAGATATTTGTGGAGTAAATCAATATTTTCCTTGTGTTGTGGGAGCTGTAAAAACTGCAAGTGACAGGAGGAGAAAAAAAAAAAAGAAGACAGAAAAGAACAATTTGCTGTTTCAGAAAAGGAAAGAAGGGGAGACAGAGCCAAATCCCTGGGGCTCTCAGGTTCCTTTCGGCCAAGATGAGCCTAGTCAGTGAGTTCCTCAAGTAAGAGAGCCTGTTTCAAAGAAGACAAGGTGGACAGCTCCCAAGGACTGATGCCTAAGGTGACCTCTGGGCCTTGCATGAATGTGCATACATGTGAAACCACACAAACATGCACAGATGCATGCATCTGTACATAATACACAGGTGCATGTCAAAAGGGGGGGAATCGAAGGAGAAGGGGGTGGAAGGAAGGAAGCTGAGCATGGTGGTAATCTACCACTCAAGAAGCTGAGGCAGGAGGATCACGGGTTGGAAGACATAGCAAGACATCTACTAGATAGATAGATAGGTACGTACGTACATACATACATACATACATACATACATACATTCATACATACATACATTCATACATACATACATAATACATACATACATACATATATTCATACATACATACATACATACATTCATACATACATACATACATACATACATACATACATACACAGACAGACAGACAGACACTCCACAGACAGGGAAGACTCTTCCACAGTCTGAAGCTTGAGGACCCTGAAGCCTGGGCAGGACTTTCATCGTGATGACAAGAGACACACTGATGGGCAGGGAGAGAAAGGAGTAAAGGAGGGAACAGGGAAAGTGTCATTGCACAACCAGAAGAGAGAAGGACGCGGCTTTAAGTGGACAAGATGGCTGAGTTTTCTTTGGACAGACTATGGAGGTCCTGACACCAAGACACAGCCATAAAACACCAGAGAACCACTTCCTTAAATGACAGCAATGCACTGGATACAGAGCTGCTCCAGCCTAAGCCGTGGACAGACTTCGTTTAATGGGAAAAATGTCTTGGCAGACCCACAGTGTTGACTTAACACATTTTTATTATGTTTTGCACAAACATAAAACTGGGTAGGACATTTTGTGAGTATCAAGCATCTGTAAAGTCAAGTTCACTTAAGTAGATGGAAACAAAACTCACAGGGCAATAAAAACCCATCAATTTAGAATAACCAACAGTGTTGTTTGGCAGCAGCGGAGGTGCCGTTCCCAGCATAAGCAGAGTGCTGAGGACTACCGCCCAGTTGCTTTGGAGCTTGGAATGTCTACACTTCTATGTGATGTGATGACTAAATTTCCCTATCACTTTCTTCTTTTAAAAATGACTGGAAACTTAAATTCAGACAGCATGCCTGACAGTATTTAATGTCAACTTTATGAAATGCATAATTTATCTATTAAGCCTGACTCTGTTCTTTTAGCCATCTGTTGGGGTATGTCGTTTCCATGACGTGAAATCAAAGTCTTCATTTATTTAAAAACATGAGAAATAAACACCATAGCTGATGACTGTCTTTCGGTTATAAATGATCACTGGAAAATCCTATCACTGTATTTATGAGTGTTATGAATTTTAATACAAATACAAAGAAGACTGGGGGTCATAGCTGTCATTATCATATAAAGACTTTTCATGCAACTCACATATGAGCCCAACACATGTTCCTTGTGTACCCACCTCCACAAGCATAAACACAGTCCCAGAATCATGGAACCACATGCACTCATTTCAATTCCAAACATAGTCTAATTATTAAAAATAATATAATATCAGAAAAATAATTATAACAGTATCAAAATAAAAACATAAATACAAAACTTCATAAAGAACTTGTAGACCCTTATGTGATGTTTAGCCATTCCCAGGAGGTGGCTAGGAGTACTTTGAGGAGGGATGAGCTACGGCAAGGATCCTGTCCATCTCTGAAGCTCTCCCTATAATGCACGCTGGTCATAGGGCTGTGGAGATGGCCCCGCCCCGCCCCCACCCCCCACCCCATCAGTATAGGATGCACTTCACAAGTGTGCGGAGCAGAGATCCATTCTCTGAACTCATGTGCTTGTTATCCTGTGCTATGTTGACATGGGAGCTGGAGCTGGGCAGGTCCCTGGGTCACCTAGCCTACAAGGCAAAGATTTAGGACAATGAGAGACCCTGTCTCAAACCAAAAGTGGAAGGCGCCTGAGGAATAACACCCAAAGTTGCATTGATCCATATACACACACTGCGTTTACACACACACTCACACACACACACACACACACACACACACACACACAAACACACCACTCATCTTGTCCCTCATTCTCAAGCTTTTCTCTTCTCTGGGAGCCCAGAACCCTGTCCACGCAAAATCTACTCTTAGAAAAGAGCAGGGTCTTGGACCTTCAAGTCAAACCATGGGTTTACGCCATATTACTTCTTACAAGGGCAGTTTGCAGTATGACTGTGTCCTGTGTTTTCACTTTCTTTTCGTTCCCTATTTTCAATCCCTCATGCAGGTATTCCTGATATTAATAAATAAGTGCAAGGGGGGGGGGAATGTTTAGTGGGAAAAGAAAGAGGAGCTCAGGGGCACAGCAGGGAGGTGGTGAGCCCTCGGGACATCTCAACCCTGAACATCTGGAGCCGGAATCACATGAGTGATGACAGCAAGAGTCGCACAATTATAAACTGGGCAGATTTGAAAATTGATCCTGAATCAAACAACCGCTAATTTTCCTGGTCCCCTCTGGCAATCATCCTTTCAAACTATTCAGGGTTTTTAAAATATGAAAATAAGGAACCTCTGGCGAGCCCCTCTTCGTGCCCGCTTCTTCCCCTCCCACCAGCTTCCCTCCCCTCTTCTTAGAATCCCTTCTGGTTGGCTATCTATATTCAAATTATACTCTGCAAGCTGCTCCCTGAAGAAGTTCAAGAAAAGCCCCCCACCCCCACCACCCCCAACACACACACACACACACACACACACACAGTTGCTGCTAACCTGTAATTGCTTGCTGTATCTTTTGCTCTGTTTGGAATAAGTGGTGTTAGCTTTGCCACTTGGACTAACCCTCAGGAATGTGACCTGTCATTATAGAAACTTCTAAAAATATCGTCTTGCACCTCACAGCTTCCGCTCTGGTTTCATGTGATTCCTCTTCAATATGTTTTAGTTGAACCTGCTAACCTGCTCTGAGAGGGGGGGGGGGGGAGGGACGGAGGGGGGGGGAGGATTGCTGGCATTGCCTGTCGCCTGTCATTTGCTGTGTGTACCTCCTCTAGAATGCAGGTCCCTGGATAGTTGAATAAAAATGAGAAGGAAGGAATAAAAGGACGCCTTATTGACACTCACAGCTCCCTCTGCTCTCCTGTGATTGTAGTTGAGAATTTGTTTCTCTGCCTTTTTTCAACTAAGGCACCCTGGAAAGGCCACAGTTACTGAAAAACACCCAGCATGCAATGCTGTCTTTATCTGCTTTGAGATACCGTAACCGAATAAGCGAGAGTGGGTAATGTGTGGACAGCAGAGGTTTAGGTTTCAGTTCTGGAGATGGGAGAGTTCAGGACCAAGGGGCCTGCCACATGGCAGAAAGCAGGAGACAGAAACAAGGATATTCTTGTGAGAAATATTTTCCCACCATAAGCTCCCTTAATAATAGTATTAACCCTTTCATGAAGGGACAGTTTCTCATGACCTAATGACCTTAGAAATCCCAGCATCAATAGTGTTAAACTGTGGACCAAGTGCTGTGGGGAGTGAGTTTAAGCCATAGCATGTACCTGGCTATTAAACACCCCTCACAGGACCAGACACTGCATTGTCTTGCATTGTCTACTTAATGTTAATGGTTAAGGCTAAGGGTTTAGAAAGCCTTTGGTACCTCTTGTGGGCACCCTTGCTGCACCTCCATGACTCAGCCGTGTCTAACAAAGGTCATTACCTGGCTTCTCATTCAAGTCCCTTCTAGGGAAACCAGCTCGCGATGGGGTGTCCACAGGGCAGAAGGGGCCCAGTGCTTTTCTCTTTTATGTTCATCCCAATAGACATGTTCTGTGGATCTCAACATAGGCCAATATCTGGATGGGCTAGACAGTGGAAGGAGAGTGAACAGAGAATTATTGTCTGATGGGCACAAGACTTCAGTGAAGGAAGATGGAGAAGAGTTCTGAAGATGAATGGTAGTACCGCCAATAACCTACGAAACTACGAAAGCAAGTTTTACATTGTGTGCATGCCACCACAATTGAACTATTTAAACTTTACTAGATAATTTAGATTTGTATAGACCAGTAATAAACTGAGTTTATTGGTTACACCTCTAGTTCTAAAAGACACAGTAAATCAGCATTAACCCAGGGTAGGCTAAGGCAAGACAAGCTACTGCCACAGTATGAAGCCCTAGAGACTTAGAGTTGTGTGTGTCCTACTAAATAATATGCTCTACAATTAGGAGAAAATTGGGAGAGGGATCTTTAAACCAGGTTAATATCATTGTAATATTCTCCCAATAAAGGGCCTTTCAGAAAAAAAAATTTAAGTGCCCCCAGTACACTGGGTAAGATGCAGTCTCCATCCTTCAGAAGTTTATGCCAGAGGATGTGGATGAATGAAGTAGGTGATTTCAGTATGATGTGCTAGCAGCATGTGAAGCCTATGTTCCTAATGTCCTGGGGCAGCCAAATATCACAAGTAGGACTCGCAGACTCCAGAGAGTCCCCCAAGGAGATTTCAGCAGTCGACAACAGACAACTACTCCATGCACCAACATTATGGGTGCTATGAGATATGTCGGAACAGTTCACTTGTGGTGGAGAGAGACAGCACACTGTCAGCTCCGAGGCAAGCATAGGCCAATGGGAGGGAATGTCTCTTTTCCCACAGAGCAAGGAGGGCCCAGGGAAGCTGGCAATCAGGACAGCCCCAACTTCTGACATCCCAGCTGGGTACTTGCCACTATCTGGTAAGTGAGCCATGAAGGAAAAGGACCCTAGAGAGCTATGTACCGGGCCCCTAAAACTTAGGGTATGTAGCAATACTGCGTATCTTTTGCTTCTTGTTCTGAGAGCTTGTAGGTAGGACGTCTTCTCTAGTCATCAGAACCATCAGAAGTTGAAGGTGATGAGGTATCATGCACCCAGGAAGAACATGGAACAAGTACCTCCTCTTCCCAGCTCTCAGTGGTACCCGTGAGTACAAAAGAAGAGACACCATGGTATGTCCAGCCTGGCCATACGGAAGGACATGTGGGAGTCCCACCGGGTGACCTCTCATTATTGTTACACACAACTTTATTCTACCTTGTATACAGGGCATAAGGCTTCCACCCCCACCATGCTACCTAAGGCAATTTAGTCTTACGTTTTCCATAAGCAGTTCTCTGCTCACTCCATCTCTTTCTGTCACGCCTGTGTCCCCTAAATCTGGGCCTCATGGCTGCCATAACTCTTTTCTACTCTCATGCAACCAAAGCAGGTGTTCGTGGTAATACTCTGGCGCTGCCTTTGCATGCTTTTAAGCTCTTGGGTTGTAACACGGTTGTCATAAAGCACAGAACGTGGGGTGAGGGCACAAGACATCTATTGCAGCTCAGAGGAGGAGTGGGCTCTTGTCTGAATGAAGGGCCGTGTCCCTCACCTGCACAGCCATGGTGACAGTGTCAACGTTAATAGCTCAGTTTTATTGAGAGCTTAAACCTGAAGGGCCTGGTGCTAAGTACCTTTCACATACTAGCTCTCAATTCTCAAGAGAGTCAGCTCACCACCAGAGACACCCATGAAAATGACTCTAGAGCCCTTCCTTGTGACACTCACATATCCCCTTTTCCAGTTTAATGATGACTATTATTTTTATTAACTTCTTTTTACTAGTGAGGGCATTTAGAGCCAGAGCGATTTAATAACTTGGTGGAGGATTATCCACACAATTTGAGTGACTTGTCCTAGAGCAGAAGGCAGTAGCATAGTGGGATGGTTAATCTCCATTGTCATGTTGATTGAATTTGGAATCACCTAGGAGACACACCTCAGGATGTGTCTTTGAAGACATTGCAGGGAGACCCACAGACAGGGTAGGTGGTACCATCACACAGGCTGGGGGGCCCCATACTGGATAAAAAAGAAAGGAGGAACTCTGCTGAGCACCTGGCATAGAGGAGTCCTAGCTGCCACACTATCCCCACCACAATGGATCACTTTCTCTTAAACCATGAACCGAGGGCTGGCAACAACAGTATCCAGCAGACTCAGCCTACATGGGACTTGAGACCGAGAAGAGAGAGCAATTTAGGATCAGATATTTAAAGGCTACATCTACATCCAAAATCAGCTGCATTAACAGAGGAAAGAATTTCTACTTATCTGCCCAATTGAATTTCAGACATTTTCTAGAAGATTCTCTGATGCTCCAGTTTGAAATCCACATACATTAGAATACATGTGCAACATTAGACAGTTGGGAGGCCCAAGGGTTTAAGGCTCCGCATTCATGATACATGTGCGACACCAGCCTGCTTTGTTCACAGGCTAACATTTAAAGAATGGGTAGTGCCCGGTGTGAGTCGGGAGGGCAATGAGTTAAGCCAACCTGGGTGACTTATCCAGGCCTTGTCAGAAAGGGATGGAGATATGGGTCAGTGGTAGACTGCTTGCTCAGCATCATTATGCCTTAGTTCACGCACACAGTACTGAAACAAACAAACGTAATGATAAGTATTAAAATGCTCAAGCCTGGCGTGGTGGTGCACACCTTTAATCCCAGCACATGGGAGGCAGAGTCAGATGGATTGCTGTGAGTTCGCGCCCAGCCTAGTCTACAAAGCGAGTCCAGGACAGCCAAGGCTAACACAGAGAGACTCTGTCTCAAAAAACCAAAAAAGAAAAAAAAATGCTCTTATTTTCTCAGTGTGGTCTGATGAGGGAAAACATGACACCTAAAATAGAGAGTATTTTCTTTACTCAAATAATCAAGAAGAGAAGGAGGCACAGTGATGATTTAACTGGGTACCAGCAGTTTTAGAAAATGTTGAATGTTGGCCCTTAGGAAAGTTTCATAGCTCACATTGAGGTTATTATGCCAATTAAATAATAGTGAGATTCAAGAAACCTGACCTGCCTATTTTAAAGAAACTGGGGGAATAATTGTTCTAATAATTGGATAATTATTGAGTGATTTCTATGATTCATATGTATATTAACTTAAGACATATGTATATAATATATAATATATATGTTTTAAATGGATCTGGTACTCAAAATGAAGCCCCCCCCCCCAAGAGGTACAAGTGTTATTCTTTTTATGCCCAACTCACAAATAGAATAACTAAATGTGATAATTGGCTTTCTGTTACCGTAACAAATACCTAAAATTAAGTGCGTACAGGGAGGAAAGGTTTACTTGGCTCCAAACTTCAGCCCACTGCTGCTTGGCCTTGCTGCCTTTGGCCCTGAGACCAGACAGCACAGGGCGTGCAAAGCACATGTTGGAGGAAGATGCTCACGTCATGGCCGCTGAGTGTCAACATGAGAGAAGGCGCAGGAACTGGACTCTCTGTGTTCCCTTTGAGGGCATGCCCACATTGACTTAACTTCCTCTCCTTTGGCCCTAAATCCTAAAGCCTCTGCCAACCTTCCAAAAGTGTCATGAGTGGTCTGGAGAACATGTAAAATTCAAAATATAGTGCTGAGGTTCCTAACCTGAGCTAAGCCAACTAGGAGACAAGGCTCATATCCAGCAGGCTGGATCTTAGCCTCCAGGCCTTAACTAATTTCTGTAAGGCGTGTGTGTGTGTGTGTGTGTGTGTGTGTGTGTGTGTGTGTGTGTGACAAATGTTTCACATAGGACACTAAGAAAGCACACCCACTGCTAGTTTAACCTCCTTTCTTTAATTGTTCCTGAAGTGCTAAATTGTACCTCTGTGATCAAACATTGCTTCTCTGAAACTTGGCAACCACTAAATATAGGTGCCTAAGGCTCTCCAAAAAGTTAAAATCACTGCACAAATGTTGGTATTACTGATTTTTACTGGCTTGAAACAGCATTCTTTTAAAACAGTGCCTGAATAGATGATATTGATACCCCCAATTCAGAGCTGAGTTTTGCTTGTCCAAATAACACTCGACACGGAGTGCTATTGGAACACCTTACGTAATTTCTTTGAGCCCTTCCAAAAACCCAAAATATGACTCGATGATGTCAGCCAGAAAGATGATATTAGAGAGAAAAGGAGCTTTATAACTATTTCCACTAAAAACAATAACTCTATCAAATCTCCTACCATCCGAGGGTGAAGTCGCTTTCTCAAGTCAAATGCATCCTCCAAGAACAAAGTCTCACGAGGATGGCATGCCACGGGCAAGCATGGTGTCTCCCAACAACACTTCCTGGTAGGTTACCCAACACGGTGCTTCAGGCAAGGATGGAGATGGTCCTAGGATGCAGCCTCTATCAGAGAACTACAGCACCCACCAACACTGTTGCCTTAAAAAGGTCACAATGCTTAACAATATTATTGCCGACATCACCCCACCCTCCACCCCCCGAGAAGTGGATCCATTCTCTGTTAAAACACCATAGTGGTTCCATCCATCTGTTTAGAACCTCTTGGCAAACAGTTTGGCTCTATGCTAGGCTCAGAGTGAGAGCCGCTGTAAACTGACCTGGTGAACTCTCACCCTACCCCGGAGCCCCCACATTTAATATCCTGAGCTACAGGACAGGGAATGAGGCTTGTGTCAGAACGAGCCAGGACAGAGGTCAGCTGGTGAGGAATGTCCCCAGGACCCTGCACAGCCAGCTCAGTTGGGGCTGGTGCAGAAGGGCGGTGATGAGAACCAAGACTGAAGGCTGCAACTGTTGGAGCCCTGTTATCTGAGCCAATGTAAACACCGAACCACAAATACTTCCCCTTCCTCCCCCAGGGTCCAAATGTCAATTGCTTCCAGCTTCAAAGTTCGGAATCCCCACCACACCTCCCTTTGATTCAAGCTCGATTGGAAGGAGAACAACAGGTCTGACTCCATCTGTGTGGTGCGGAGTCGGCTAGCTGAGCAATTAGAAGATGCAAGGCGCACCCCAAACCTGGATCTCTAATTCACCCGAGAGAAAAAAACTGGCCATCTACCAAACGACCACACAAACAAGAGGTCGACCTTTCAAAAGGCCATCCTCGAGGTGGGTGGGACCCAAGACAAGCTTTCCTGGGATGGCTTAAGGGGTGCAAAGGATGTGGTAATGCTGAGCCTGATGGCCGCTGGGGTAAGGCCTCCACCTGGGTACAGGGATGAAGGGCAGAGCAGTGTCTCAGTTTTTCCTTGCTCTTCTTCCCGATCGGCACAGTCTTTTGACCATATTTTACCACCCCTTTTTATTAGCAAACTTATCCCAGCCCTTCAGTGTAAAAGCAGCTGACCTAATGATCTGCTCTGATCAGTCTGCCAAGTGTTCAGCCCGCTCTAAGTACTTTTTGGCATGGGCGTGAGGGTTCTGAACAAATATTTTCAGTCATCTATATTAGTCTACATCATGTGACTCTTCCTGGGAAGACATAAAGAGACATCCACTCATGCCAGACCATTGGAAGACCAGACCATTGACAGACCAAAGGAAGGATCCTATCCAGGTCCAGCTTAGAGAGCCAGTGAGTTGACTGGGGGTTACTTATAGATATCTGCATCACCCAAAAGTCTCACCCCAAGGATAGATGACTCACTAACAGTGGCACCAGAGGAATCCCAACCCCCAGCCATGCTCCCCCGTTTAGTACACCCCCACAAGAACTGAACTGAAGCAGGATTCTATTCAGAGTAGAAAGGAGGGGTGACTGGACTCACAGGCGAGGGTCTAGTGATCTTCCCCGCCCCATCCATGACAAAAGAATACTGACAGCCTCAGTAGCATTACTATAGACCTAACCATCACTGCCGGCTTCCATTTATTTCATTACCATGACTGCAAGATCCTTGGTAGGCCATTATAGTTACTGCTTCATGAGGACTCTGGGCCTCTTGTGTTCATAGGAAACAGCTCCAGTTCTGTTTTCTATTATTACAACAATATACACAAAACAGAGAGGTCAAATATCCAATAAAGGATGGCACCTGCCCTGAGGAGGGCTCCCTTGGTTGTATCATGGAGTGGTGAGTGGCCTTATGGTAGAGTACATGAGGAAGGGAGGTGTTACAGGAGTCAAGTATGAAACCAGGGACAATCAGGGTTCAGACTTGTTCTTCTGTAACAACCCTACCCGGGGCCCCTGAGAACTACATAGCTTCTCCTGAGGACAGTGCCTGCTCCCTACCTAACCAACTCCAACCAGGTCCCACCTATTAAAGACCCTTCCCCCCGCCCCCAACGTCACTCTATTTATCAGCAGGCATGTTTTATTTGCATGTATGTCTGTACACCACATTTGTACAGTGCCTGAGGAGGCCAGAGGGTACCAGGTCCCCCTGGGATCAGAGAGTTACAGATAGTGGTGCTGGGAGCAGAGGGTGCCGGGTGCTCTGAAAGAGCAGCCGGTTCTCTGAACACTAGACAGTCTCACCATTGTCTATTCTGCGAGTTGTAACGCTGAAGTCCGACACTGGCTTTTGGCAGTCTTAGATTCTTTATCTTGCTCCAGCAACTGTGACTCCAGCCACAATGACTTTAGGTGTAGTCTAGCTAGGTCTGAACGGCTCCCCGCTGCTTTTTGTAGCACTCGTTCTGGGGTGGTGGCGAAGGGGAACATGGGAGCAGAATCCTTTAAACACATCCGGGCAACCCTAGCCTCATTGTGGTGGCATCTCCCCGCATCCCCAGTCCAACCCTGTCTCCAATGCTGACTTTTCTTTGTCCTGCTCTGATTCCGGCTTCATTTCCATAACAGGCTTTTTTTTGTTGTTTTTCCCTCTCCCGGGCCGTATTTTCGTGATACATAATTTCCCTCGGGTTCATAGGTTGGAATCTGACCTCTGTTTTCACAGGGCTGTGTTCCTGGCAAGGAAGAGAGCGGTTTGCTTTTTTTTTTTTTTTTTTTTTTTTTTTTTTTTTTTGGTGAGAGCAACTTGGGGGCTCATCGGCGCTGCTGCACTGACCCTTCCAGCCTTCCAGGCACCGGTGCTGATCCCCCCTCCCCACACACTAGCGCCTCACACATTCCTTCATTTTCAGAAATGAGAAAGTGCTTGGCTCTTTATTTCTTAGGATCCACAGGCAAACGAGAAGTGTCTGCAGAAGGAAGGACAAAGGCTTGAGGGGTCTGAGGAGCCTGGATCCCAAGCCTGTTTTAGTCACAAGTTTATTGAGTGTCAAGGGAAAGATTGGTGGAGATCAAACTCTTCATCTGTGGAAGGAGAAGACACACATCTGTGGAAGGAGAAAACACACACACACACACACACACACACACACACACACACACACACACACACACACACACCGCTTCAGTAGTGGTTGCGATAAAGCAGGGGATGGCTTAGGACACACGCTGGTTTTCTGTTCTTGTCACACCCTGTTTGTCTGCATGGGGGTCCTCTCTCAGGCTATCCCTTTTCCTAAAACCTCTCCAGGCTTGTTCCCAATTCAAGACCACCTGGTTTAACTCTTATTATTCAGGCTTTAGTTTACATATCATTTACATATCCCCAAAGAATCCACCTCCACCCACCCACCCCCTACCCTGACACCACACTAGGTCATACATCCTTTTTTGTATGTCTAGGGTGGTCTAGGTACTTTCACATTTTATTCCCTTTTTTTAAAATTTTTTTATTTTTTATTTCACATCCTCTCCTGGGATGTCCTATCACAGTGGTTATTCTTGATTCTTTGGGCTTTTCCGTACAGTGATGGTTTCTCGGCTTTTCCTCGTTTTTCGTGACCTTGACAGCACTGAGGCTGCTGGTTCAGTAGTTCACAAGCCATTCCTTAGTTTGCATTGTGTCTGTCTGATGCATTCATGGAGCTGACGTTCTGGGTTCTCATCACCTTCTCAAGGGTACAGCTGTCAATCGGACCTACCCATATTGAAGTTGACATTGGCCATCTGCCCAGGGCAGCTTTCCTCATGTTTCTCTGCTGTATTTTCCATCCCCATGTTGTTCTCCTTGGCTGTTAGTCACCATGTGCAGACCATGATTAGGGAATCAAGAGTTAAGCTCTTTCAAATAGGATGCTTCTACAGGAAAAAAAAAATACTGAAAAATTTCTACAGGGAATATTTTTCTTCTCTATTTATAAAATTTATAAAATTGTGGACTAATGTATATTTGCCTAATATTTTAGACATAACCTAAACTTCAAGCTTTATTCCAGTTTTGGACGCAGAAAACTCCTTCAGTTTGGCTCTTGTGTTCTTTTAGTATATATTCGTCTGTGTTTGTATATGTTAGTGCAGGGTGTGTGTGTGTGTGTGTGTGTGTGTGTGTGTGTGTGTGTGTGTGTGTGTGTGTGCAGGCATATTTCATATATCCCTGCCTAGGCCCTAAGACCAGCCATCCCTTCTCAGGGTTCTAATTCCTTGTGTTGGAGGAGTTATTAAAAATACTGCATGCCAATGTCCTCACTGTCACTGGGGTATCTTTTAGCATCAAATAATCCACAGACATATACATATTAATATTTACCTCTAGACATATTTTTAATATTTTAATTTTAAAATTATTTTAAGTATGTGTAGGTGTGTGTGTGTGTGTGTCTGTCTGTCTGTCTGTGGGTGTGTGCACATGAATGCAGGTGCTAGACACAGAGGCCAGAGGAGCTGGAGTTACGGTTATGAAGCATCTGACGTGGTGCTAGGAACTGAAAGTGGGTGCACCGGAGGAACAGCAAGAGCTCTTAGCCGCCAGCTGCCAAGCCATCTGCCCAAACCCATTCTTTTGTATTTATATTGAGCTAGAAAGGAGTTTGTATTCCTATATCAGGCTGACCACAAGCAATCGGACTGAGGTAGCTTTGGCCATGTTTCTCCATTCTACGTATGTTTCTATGTTATTCCAACCTATAAATCTTTGGGAAATTATAAATATATATAGTCTCTCTGTATATGTATATATTATATACTTTATAGAGAGATTTATATATCTGTATACATCCAGATCTCTCTTTCTCTATACATAAATTATATTCTATGCACAGAAAATTCCATACAAAATTAGATAGATAGATAGATAGATAGATAGATAGATAGATAGAGTGTTTTGTGTAAAATTTTGCGCAGATGACATTGTGTGATGCTTGGTCTTTTACTGGGTGTTTTCATTTAGCGTTCTGCGTTTCTGTAACCATCTCTAACCGCTCACTGCTGAGGGCTACCGTAACAGCTAGTGGTCTAGGAAGGCTAACCATATGTCTCAGTCTACCTGGAGTAGTCCTTGCTCATACCCGGTAGGCTTGGATCACACTCATTGTCTCTTCAAGCGAAATGTCTCAATTAGACGATGAGTTATTCTGCCATCTTAGCTCTATGTCATGGAGCGACTCGAGAGTCTCGCACCTCACGTTGCGTACACTCTAATGATCAGTGGCAGACTGAACATAAGCAGAGGGATTTCCTGTAGTGCCACATGGAGAAAGAGAGAAAACTGTAACTGACCTAAGTAACTGCAGGGTTCTTAGTGAGTCATGCGGGCATCAAGACCTTGTAAGGAAGCAGGGGAGGAACTTCCCTCCAAGCTGAGGCAACAGCAGATGCAGAAACCTAACACAGAGACAAGGGGGTCATGTTTGAGGGAGGTAACGGAACTGGAGGAGAACGGCATGCAACGGGGCTGGCTAGACAAACTGTGCTAACTTCCAGGACAGCCAAAACCGCACAGCGAGAAATGCTAAAAGAAGGCAAAGAAAAGCAAAAACGTGTTTTAGAAACCCGCATCTTAGGTTGTAACAGTTTAAAGTATAAAGAAGGACCCAAAGTGATACGTACGGAGTTTTCCAGAATAAAAGGAAGCTGGGGCCAGTGAAGTAGCTTGGAGGGTAAAAGCTCCTGCCACCAGCCAAGCTTGACAACTTGAGTGCAATGCTAAGGATGCACATGTTAAAAGGAGAGGACCAGCTCCTGAAAGCTGTCCTCCGACCTCCATGCACGCTCTGAGAAGCTGCACTGCCTGTGAAGAAATGAGGATCCATTTGACACCACACTTAAATTACAGCACCGAAGGCAGATGGTAATGGAGAAATATTTTCAAAATGTTGTAAGAAATTATCCTGAAGCCTAGAATTTTATACCAACAGCAACACCCTTTTATATATAAGCATGTAATAAAGCTATTTTATGCACACACAGCCTTGCTGCAAATATCTCTTTGGAAACACTCCGGAGAAAGCAGTCAAGCCAGAAACACAGTCAACTCAGCAGTGTTGTGTAAGGTAAATGAAGAGCCATAGGCTTATGCAATTTAAAATACCACCTGGAATTAAAATTCTAGATTATATCAGCCAAATAGAGATAGAAAGTGGCATAGAAAGTGGGGGAAAAAAGACAAATAATTTCATGTATGCATTGACATGCACTGATTCAAATGAAAAAGTCAACTAATTAGAGTCAATATGCACATCCTGATTGATAGCGCCAAGAATTAAGAGTGATGCGACATTAACAATCTATTTCTGATGTTTATTATATTACAGACAGATGCAGAGATAAACACATTAAGTTAAATTAAAATTCTTAGTTATTATCTTAAAGCGTCCCAAAGAATTAGAAATAAAAGGCAAGATCTTTATCTTTATCTTCAAGAGTTATTTATTTTCATTTTGTGTATATGAGTGTTTGTCTGCATGCGTGTATGTGCACCACTTGTATGGCCCAAAAGAGGGCATTGGATCTCCTGGGTTGTAAACTACCATGTGGGAACCCAGCCAGGTCCTCCAGAAGAGCAATATGCACTCTTAACCTCTGAACCATCTCTCCAGCTCCCCTAAACATCCTTATCTTTATAAAACCCTAAAACAAACATTATATGAAATGTTTGGATGCAATTTTTGGAATTTTGTGAACGCGTGTCTTTTAACACCTAGAATAAAGTATGCACTTTCTCCAGTATGACTGCTTTAAACAGCATTTACTATAAAATGTTGAAGATTAGAAAGGACAAGAGTCAACATTGTCATTGTTTGTTAGGCATCTATACGGCAAACAAACAGGGGCTGTTAGAATGGGCATGAGGCCCTAGTGAGGCTCCTTCAGTACTAAATCACCACCACCAGTCAAAAACAAATTAGAGCTGGCTATGGTGCTGCACACCTTTAGTCCCAGCATCTGGGAAGCAGAGGCAGTCAGATCTCTGTGAGTTCGAGGCCAGCCTGGTCTTGGCAGTGAGTTCCAAGACAGCCAGGGCTATGCAGAGAGACCCTGTCTCCAAAAAAAAAATGAATGAGAGAGAGAGAGAGAGAGAGAGAGAGAGAGAGAGAGAGAGAGAGAGAGAAGAGAAGAGAAGAGAAGAGAAGAGAGAAAAGAGAAAAGAAAAGAAGTTAGAAAACTGGGTGTCTTCCTCAATGAATTTAGTAAAGTATCAGGACTCTGATGACTCAGGAAATAAAAGCAAGAATTGATCATGGGACACAGCAGATTAAAAAGCTTCTACACAACATAGTAAGCAATCAGCAGTTAAGGGACAACACACAGAATGGGAGAAAATCTTGGACATATTCATATAATAAAGGATTGATATCTATACTATATAAAGAACACAAAAGGTTAGTGTGGGAAAGACTGTAAGCTTTGTCACAGGTGAAAGCAATCTTGGCGGGCTTTACCCTTGGGCACCCCATGGATACCTTGAGGTAGACTGAGTGGAGCCATCCTGGGCCTGGAATTCAGGAAGCAGACCTGGAGACTCCACCTGCACTATTGTTTTTCTAATTGACCCTCAACGGGAGAAGGAGACCGCCCTTAGCGTGACCCAGACAGGCAGAGAGGAGAGAGCAACAGCAGGTTGAGACCCAGTTGGAGCGCACGTGGATCAGCCAACAGGCTGGACCAGTGTTGGACCCTGGAGTCCAATTCAGGAAGGGGGTCGCCGCAAGAGACCACTCAAGTCACACAGACTGGAGGTATATGTAAAATTTATTACTGACACATCAGAAGTCTCAATTGTTGATGTGTCAGGGTCCCTCAGCACTCGGGAGGTGAAGGACCCCGAGTAGCTGTTACAGGCTAGTTTTAAAGGCTAACACCACAAAGCAGGTGGGGTTGCTTATCAAGTTAGACCATATGGACATTAGGACATCTGGCATTGGGAAGCTCTTTGTGGGGGCTTGGGTGTGGGTCTCTAGAGCGGTTACTGGAAACCGTATGAGACCTCTGATATTCGGGAGCTCGCATGTAGCTATTCTGGGAACTAGGGTGGAACTCTTGAGGCTAGCAGTAACGAGAACTGGGAGAAGCCTCTGGGTAGGCAGGGCAAACAGCGTCTTACATTTTATAATTTTACAATTTCACACCAGCACACAGGCCAGAGACACCTAAGGACCCGTCCCGTGGAACCGATACCGAAGGTTCACTCTTTTTTTTCCCTTTAACCTTTTTTCCCTCTTGTATAAGGTAGTTGGGTTGTATAATAAAGTTTAATTGTTAAGAAACAGAGCCTACAGGTTAGCCCCTAAGCTATAATAACCCAACCAGTTACTGAGATAATCTAGGCCTGGTGGCACACACCTGTAAACCATCAATGAGAAAGCAGAAGCAGGAGGGCCCTAAGATGGAGGTTAGTCTGGATTACATAATAAGATTGGGGCCAGCGTGGGCTACATAACAAGAGTCTGTCATAATCAAGCAAATACATATTTAAAGACTTGAATAGAAATTTTGCAAAAGAAATACAAATGGCCAATATATTTTTAAATGCTCAGCTGGGCATGATGGCACATGCCTGAAAATCCCAGCACTCTGGGAGGCAGAAACAGGCCGATCTCTGAGTTCAAGGCAAGCCTGGCCTACAAAGTGAGTCCAGGACAGCCAAAGCTACACAAAGAAACCTTGTCTTGAAAAAGCATGCCAGACTAACCAACCAAACAACAAAAAAAAAAGTGCATACATAGAGGTGTGTCTCCTAGGTGATACCAAATCTATCAAGTTGATACTTGAGGTGAACCATCATACCATTGAAAGTTAAATTCTGTTTAAGGTGCTTAAACAATAAAAAATATTGTAAAGATACTCAGAGAAAGAAAGCACATTAGAAGATTCTGCATCACCAAAGTGCAAGAAAATTCTGAAAGAATATATGCCAAAAACATTAAAATATTTCTATTACAGAAGGGACCTTATAAATGATTTTAATTTCAACTTCATTCTTTCCACCACTGCAAGTTTGCTACATGAACATGTACTTGTTTTATGATAAAAAATATGTGATACATTAATTTTATAAATCATATTGGAGAAATGGAAATATAAATTTATTGTCTCCTTCCTCCAATGCATTCATATTGAAATATATTCAAGGAAAATGTAGTCTGAGGAAGCATTAATAATTTATATATGGTGAGCCTGGCGAAGTCTAAGGATTTCACTGGGCTTCCATTTTCATTCTAGTCCCCTACTAATTGGCACAGGTGTTCTAGCTGGAACCGAGAGCCCTGAACTTCAGCAATGGATCCAGCGGCCCAAACTCTGCGAGTTGTTCGAGCAAGCTGAGTTGCTCATCATCATAATTATACTGGGAAGAAGGTGCTGGAAACACTGGATTTCCATGTGTCAGGGACATACATAAATGTGTACTTAATTCAGCCTGGCACATTGTGTGTAGTTATCAAGAAGTTTCTGGGGGGGTGAGTCTGTAAAAAACAACCAGAGAATCATTATTCTCAAGCACTTTATCCATACACTCATTCCTTCATCTCCAATAGGTTTTTAAAATTTTTATGATTATTTATTAACCGTGTATAAGATGTCCCATGAGATGCTAGTTACTTGAAGGGGGTGGAAATACAAAAATCCATCCCATGGAAGTGGTAAGTCTCTCTCCCTCTCTCTCTCTCTCTCTCTCTCTCTCTCTCTCTCTATATATATATATATATATATATATATATATATATATATATATTGCACATTTGTGTATATATGCATATGTGTTATTATGATTGGCCTTCCTCTCTCCATACCCAAGACTGTCCTAACAGAAGACTCTACCAATGTGGATAGAAGTTACTAAAAAATTAAGAAATAACATTTAAGAGTAGGGGCTGAGGATGTGTCTCAGTCAGCAGAATGTTTGACTAGCACCCATGAAGTCCTAGGTTCAAATCCTCATGCTGAGTAAACTGGGAATGGTGGTGCACACCTATAATCCCAGCACTTGGGAGGCAGAGGCCTGGGTGTCAGGAATTCCAAGTCATCTTCAGCTACCTAGTGAGTCTGAGGCTGGTACGGGCTACATGATATTATATAAATAGAAACACATAAAGAATACTATCACAGCTATTTACATGGTATTAGATAGTATAAGTGATCTAGAGGTAATAGCAAGTATATGGGAGGACAGAGGAAGGGTCATATGCAAATGTTTTAAAAAAATCTTATACAAGGGACTTGAAAACTTGCATGTTTTAGTATCAACGTGGAGAGATCTGTGAAACTCCTGAGGACACAGGGCATCCATCAGGTGTCAGGAACTAGCTGCACACAGGTGAGAAAGAATGCTGTGTGACCTGGGTATACAAGCATGATTGAATTTTCCTCCAGAGCACAGTGTCTCTGTGTGGGACAACTGAGGAAGAGGACGCTATTTCAGACTCTGCCTTTCTTCATGCCAGTATTTTCACTTTGCTCTCATTTTCTTCTCCTGTGCCTGAATTTCTCCATCATTGATTTCCATCTCTTCATCCATTTAATCTACTTTTTCTGTAAATTGTTTAACATATGTCTTTAATATGAAGGAAAAATTTCCTTTTGTAACTCTTTAAAACACAATTTACTACTTAACAGAAAAAGTAATTGGCTATATATTCCTGGCTTTATAAAGTCTAGAGGGGTAAGATGTATAATGATATATCAAAAAAGAGCACTGGCATATTTAGCATCTATTTTAAGAATTTTGGGAATTCCAACATCTTGCCACCATTCATTTGTTCTCTGCATCTTATGAGTCGCAAGACCCGGCTTACTGCCAATCTCCATAATGTTTTGCTATACGTTGAACATTAGGTCTAAAATATCAACAGAAAACAAAAGATATGAGCAGGTATAAGTTGAGGAAAGGCTTGTCAGCTTGACTTACATAGGAAGAAAATTGGGGGTAGGCTGTCATGTCAATTTCTCTAGATAGCATTGATGTTGTAGAAGATTTTTTCTCTCCCTTTTCCAAGCTCTATGAATAATGACTTATAAGAATTAACTATTATTTACAAGTACCTAAGCCATATAGCTAGGCTCTTCTCTGACTAGGTCATAACTTAAAATAACCCATTTAAACTAATTTACATTCTGCCGCGTGGCCGGTTACCTGAACTTGGGTACCATGCCATCCTTCTCTTCACATCTTGGTGGCTGAATCTCATGTGCCTGCCTCTATCCCAGAGTCCCTTCTGCCTCCTGGATGCCCCACCTATTTCCTGCCTCAGACATAAGCCATGGAGTTTTTTTAAATCGATAAGTACATCCATACAATACACAAAAGACTCCTTCTTCACACTGGGATTTGAATGTGGGGGAATCCAGGGAGAGTGAATTCTGTCTGGCCTGAGGCCTCCACTTCCTGGTACCAGCCTCCCTTTGTAATTCTAATCTCCATGAACTCCCTTAGACTGTTCTCACTACAATAGACTGTACTCTTTCAAGCAGGAGATAAAATAAATCCTTCCTCCTTTATTGCACTTCTGTCAGATATTTGGTCACTGAGGGGAAAGTACCTCAGAGAGAGGCTCCCTATTGGGGTGCAGTCAAATTTTAAGGAAAGACAACTGTGCAGATAAGCATCGATGGGCTAGAGTGATGGTTGGCAGACTGCTTGCCATGTCTGGATCCCCAGCACACACATAAGTCTGGGCACAATGGCACAAATCTGTAACCCCATCACTGTTAAATCGGATGGACTGAAGATAGTGACTACTTGTAGTTCATTGGCCAAGCAGCCTACCTAGCCAAGTGATCCCCCGGTTCCGTAAAAAAGACCCTATCTCAAAAGGCAAGTTAAAGAGTGACCTAGAAGAAAGACATCAGAACATCATTGACTTCTGGCCCTCCACAAGCATGATATACAGATTCACACACACTTTTACATGTATGTGCACATACATGCATAACTATGTACACACACACACACACACACACACACACACACACACACACACACACACATTGATGGGCATGAGGCAGCCCTAGTAGAACTAATGAATTGAGAGGTGTTACAGTTTGAATGTCTTGACCCCACATGCTCATGTGTGGACAACTTGGTTCCAGACAATGAAGCTATTTAGACAGGCACTGACAGTGCAGAAGGAGACGCTAGCTGGAGGAAGCCTGTGACTGAAGGCATGTCTCTCAGACCCGCATTTTTTGCCTAACCCCTTTCTGCCTCTGGCTCCTGATTGCCTAGGGAGGAATGGCCTTCTCCATGCCTCAGGCCCACAGCAATGAACCAACCTCCCACGAATCAAACCTTTGGGACTTCAAGTCCGAATAAATAATTTCTCCTTTAATCTGTTTTGGGCTTTATTTATTTATTTATTTATTTATTTATTTATATTTTGTGTTTATGAGTGTTCTGTTTGCATGTACGTCTGTGCACCACATGCATCTGGTGCCTCAGAAGGCAAGAATGGGGCCTTCAGATCCCCTGGGACTGGAATTACTAGAGACGGTTGTAAAGAGCCACGTAGGTGCTGGGAATTGAACCCAGGTCCTGTGCAAGAGCAGCCAGTGCTCTAACCACTGCTCATCCTGTATAGCTCCCTTCCAGCTGTTTTAGGAAGCGTCTGTCACAGAGAAAGAGAAAAATGACTGACAAGAGAGTTGAAAACACTTCCCATAATCTAATATAGAAGTATTTTGTTGTCCTATCTCGAGCAACTCTTTGTGCTACCACACTTCAGTGAGCACTGAAGGGCAGGAGCAGGCCAGCTAATGGGTTGAGTGTAGGTGGAGAGAGCAGACAGGTATGTAGAGACCTCACATGCTAAGGTAAGAGGCGCCTCGTTGTATGAGATGCTATGTTATAACTAGAGCAATCAGCAAAGCCCCTGGTCCAAGAACTGAACAACTAGAAGACCAGAGAAGCTTCTCCTTCCACGCTCCCCCTGCTAGGAGGCTTTCCCTGTTTCCACTGACCGGCCTAGCATGGAGTGTTGTAGGACCCACAAGTCAACTGTTAGCCTAATGCGTCCTTGATTTAAATGCACAGTGTCCTGGGCCAAAGCACTTGATTTGTTTTCCCCATGTATTCCTACGGTCTAGCAACAATCAAGGGTTGCAAATATGTCATTAGTATGAAACAAAACAAGAAGAAAAGCAATTGGGATGGAGCAGAAAAAGGGATAGTATGATGTTTCAGGACACTGTTTATTTATCAAGATTTTGAAATCTAAAATTTTGCTTTTCTTCAGGCTCAACAGTCCATCAGGAACCAAAATAATTTGAGCTTCCAAATTCCTGGTTGAGGGTCTTTCTGGAAGCCCTGGGTGGGCATTTTCGCCATATCACTTATCGCTTGTCTCATGGCATTTGAAGTGGTAACGTAAAACCCAGGGAAGGGGGCCAGTTTTTAATATCCAAACCACCAAGTCTAAATGTGGGTTTGTGAGCCTCCGAGGCTTCATTAAAGGAAAGGGTAATATCAGCTCAGACCTCACCTGAACCCACGAGACATCTGAATTCTGATTTATGATCTAGGCTGGACCGGCATAAGCAATCAAGAAGTCTCATGTTCCATTGCTTTTCAAAAGTGTAAAGTAACAGGAACAGGACCAAACTTTGCTCAGTTGCTGATGGAATGGCCCGTGGGGTCATGGGGGTAGCTAGAGGTCAAAGGAATAAGCCAGAACAAGCTGTATTTTTTTTCTCCCTTAGGTTTGTCACTGAATGACTAAGTTATTGCGTTTAGATTCCACTAACTTTCTGAGAATCTTGGGCAACAAAGACAACGTTCCCTCATTTAGAAGAACTGCTTATGTCGGTCCCCAAGGCCAATGGGGACACGTCTGCCTTAAAGCAGGCAACAAGATACAGAGATGACAGAAAATGGGAGTGGTCTATGTTATGCAAGCTCTTTGGAGGTGCCCATCCCTTCCAACTATGAGTATATGCACCTGATTTTAAAAAAAGAAAACTATGTTCACTTTTTAAAGGTTCATTTTAAAATTTCTGTGTTGGGAGTAGATTAATAAGTGGGCTCTCGCACATAAGAGTCAAAGTGTTTAAATGTAAACAAGATCTTACAGTGTAAAAAGTATTTTCACATATACAATCTAGTTAATTCTAACAGCCTTTCTGTGAGCTTTCTTTCTACAGAAGCACATTCAGGTTTAGGGGTGACAAGGACATGGATAAAGAAAGGGTGCTTTGAGCCCACATATCTTGGTTCAAAGCCCTTTCTCTGTGGCCTGGCTGACACTGAGCAGCAAACTGAGCCTGAGGATGCCATGGAGATCCAAGGGTGCCCTTCTAGAATATCAACACAGGATAGTTACATGGGATTAGGGTCGGGCAAGTTGTTAAGAAAACACAACTCAAGAGTGACTTAGCAGAGCTTGAATACAGGCTCAGTTGGTAAGTACCTGGGTTCAACCCCCAGCACCCACGTCAAGATAGGATGTGTATTCCACATAAGTGTTCCACACTTCTCTTCTTCTTCTTCTTCTTCTTCTTCTTCTTCTTCTTCTTCTTCTTCTCCTTCTCCTTCTCCTTCTCCTTCTCCTTCTCCTTCTTCTCCTCTTCCTCCTTCTTCATTAATATTTATTTAATCATTTTACAGCCTGTTCGAAGACCCCTCCCTTCTTTCCTCTCAGCCCCACCCTCACATTCCCCCTCCTTCCATTCCCTTTCCCCTTCTCCTCAGAGAGAGTTACCAACCCACCCCGGGACATCAAGTCTTAGCAGGACTAAAAAGCTTCCTCTCCCACTGAGGCCAGACAAGGAAGTCCAGCCATGGGACAGGGATCCAAAGCTAGGCAACAGAGGCAGAGACAGCCCTGGCCCCCTGCTCCACTTGTTAGGGGACCTGCATGAAGAACAAACTGCACCTCTGCTACACATGTGTAGGGCATGGCCCAGCCCATGCATGCGCTTTGGTTGGTGCTTCAGTCCCTGTGAGCCCCCATGGGCCCAGGTTAGTTTACTCTGTAGGTCTTCTTGTGGTGTCCTTGACCCCTCTGGCTCCCTTCTACTCCCTGAGTCTGGCCTATTGTTTGTCTGTGGGTCTCTGCATGTTTCAATCAGCTGCTGGATGAAGCCTCTCAGAAGACAGTTAAGCTGGGCTCCAGTGCTCCACACTTATAATCCCAGCACAGAGAAGATGGAAACAGTTTGGTCTTTGAAGCTTCATTGACCAGTAGAACTAACCTAATTGGTAAGCTCCAGGTGTCCAGGAGTGACTTTATCTCAAAGAATTAAGTGGGGGCTGCAGAGACAGTACAGCCATTAAGAACACTTGTGCAAACCATAAGGATGGCCATTCAGAGATGCCAGGCCACACAGAACAAGCTAAACATCCCATGAATGCTTGTAACTACAGCTGCAAATGATTTGGTGCCCTGTTTTGGCCTGCATCTGAGGCATGTACAGGCATACACACTTGCACATATATTCAAGACTACATTTCCTGATGCCTAAGTCCAGATTTTTTGTTTGTTTGTTTGTTTTGTTTCTCTGTGTAGGCCTGGCCATCCTGGACCAGGCTAGCCTTGAACTCAAGATTCACCTGCCTCTGCCCCTGCCCCTGCCCTTGCCTTTGCCTCTGCCCCTGCTTCTGCCTCTGCCTCTGCCCCTCCCCCTGCCCCTGCCTCTGCCCCTGCCTCTGTCTCCTGAATGCTAGGATTAAAAGCATGTGCCACAACTGCCCTGCAAGTCCAGAATTTTTATACCATTCTGAGAGGTAGGACCTACTTTTATTTCACATAACTGAGGCCCATGGAGACAATGTACCCAGCCTAGATCCCGCACACCAATCAACTGGGCCTTGTTTTGCTTTGTTTTTTGAGCAGTCACTTTCAGTGAAGTGAGCATGGGCCCCACAGATTTTGTAATGTCAGAGAATGTGAGTTGTTCTACATAAGCCTTGTCCCTTAGGCATCTCTTTGCCCTTCTTGAGGACAGATTCTGTGGATCCTTCTATAATATTCAATCCAATTCAAATTCTGATTTGGGCTCATTATGGAGATGGCCTTCCAACCTGGGGCTCCCCAAGCATTTAAATGCTGTGGCCCCCACTCTTTTCTACTGTTAAGAACCATCTTTGAAACAAGTCCTGCTGAAACCCCTGATCTGTGGGAAGAACCTAGAAAAGTTTATTTTGCTGCCAGTGCACATGGCTTTGCAAACAAGTAGGCTTCTTTTTCAGGTCAATTAAACTTGTGTTCAATAAAATCACGCCAAAGCTGAGAGGGCTGGGGATGGGGCTTATTGATTAAGTGTAGGTGACACCTGGGCAGAGGCTCTCCTTGCTGAACTTGATTAAAAATCACTTCCAAATCTGAATTTCCACAGAGCCACATCATTTTCCACAGAGCCACCTCATTTCCCACAGAGCCACATCATTTCCCACAGAGCCACATCATTTCCCACAGAGCCACATCATTTCCCACAGAGCCACCTCATTTCCCACAGAGCCACATCATTTTCCACAGAGCCACATCATTTCCCACAGAGCCACATCATTTCCCACAGAGCCACATCATTTCTCACAGAGCCACATCATTTCCCACAGAGCCACATCATTTCCCACAGAGCCACATCATTTCTCACAGAGCCACATCATTTTCCACAGAGCCACATCATTTCCCACAGAGCCACATCATTTCCCACAGAGCCACATCATTTCCCACAGAGCCACATTATTTCCCACAGAGCCACATTATTTCCCACAGAGCCACATCATTTCCCACAGAGCCACATCATTTCCCACAGAGCCACATCATTTCTCACAGAGCCACATCATTTTCCACAGAGCCACATCATTTCCCACAGAGCCACATCATTTCCCACAGAGCCACATCATTTCCCACAGAGCCACATTATTTCCCACAGAGCCACATTATTTCCCACAGAGCCACATCATTTCCCACAGAGCCACATCATTTCCCACAGAGCCACATCATTCTCCGCCGTCCCCATCCACCCTCTCCCCTCCCTACCTGCCACCCCTCCAATCTTGCTAAAGATACTGTGTAAGTGGTAGTGTGTTGAATTCAAAGACCACCTGCGCCTGGCGTGGACCAGGGTACCACTGCAGAAAGTGTTAAGTGTTTCTCTTTTTCTTCCTGTGAAGAAATAATGACATCCCAAGAAATAATGACAAAGAACAGAAGCACTTGATTTAACTAACGCGGTGGTGGGAGACAGGTCCTCAATCTGTTAGCTTTCAGTACCTAGTTAAACGTAGTTGGGGCTCTCAGCTCACAGAAGTTACTTAAGCTGCCAGAGCCTCCGATTCTCAGCTCATAAATGGAGATAACAATGCTTGTCTCACCCAGCACTGCACTAAGTGAGGCTTCTCTCGTTAGTGAGACAAAAATCTCATGAACACGGATGGAATGTTCCAGCCACCCAGCTCACCGTCATATGACTTAGTAACTGGACAAGCATGAGGTCACAACGTCCCCTGATTCTTTACACCTTCCAGAAAACATGGAGAAATAAGAATTTCAAAAAAAAAAGTAGATTTGGTTGTTTTGTGAGGAAATTAGTATGCACGCCTGCATCGATAGCTCCATCTATCTCTGATATGAAACATCGAGCAGTGAGTGTGGTGGTACACGTACATCAGGCTAGAGCTTAGGAGTTTGAGAAAGAGGTTTAGGATAGCCTGGGCAAGGTACTGGGTTTGAAGCTAGCCTGGGCTCTCTAGTAAGGCCCTGTCTCAAAACAAGGAAGCAAACAAAACCACAACCAAAACCAAACAAAACCATTCAAATGTAAAACTTCACAGCACAGATCTGTGCTGGAATTCTGACTCTGTCCGTGCATGTAACCCACCAGGGAGTGTCAGCTCAAGTCTGCACCCAGTTTCCTCATCTGGCAAATGAGCATGAGGCTGCCCTCCTTAAAGGGCAAGGCCCCAGCCTCACACCAAGTCCACACATGGCAGCAGTGATTTTCATTCATAGTTATCATCACTGGGAGGGAGGCCCATGCTACTCATCCAAAGTCACAGCGAAGAGATAGCAGACAAGAAAGCAATCCGAGCTCATCACAAAAACAGCAGCGGCTTCCTTAGACTGATTTACACTCATGAAAACCGGACTGTCTCCACGGGCACATTCTCCCAAGATGTCTCATTATGTGCTTGCATTGAGCATCTATGACCGCCAAGTTCATGCTGTTGGATGGTCCTACACAAAACGGAGGAGAGGCACCAGCCTGACCTATTCCTCCTGGGAGGCACTGTGTTAGCTACTGCACATGTTACTGACATATGTCAACTATGTCTGCTGCTGCTTCTGAACACCATGAAGGGGGAATGAACCCGACTGCGTGTTTAACACTTAAGGAAACTGAGGCACACACACATTCAATGAACTGCTGACAATAAAGAAGAAAGCCTGGACTCAGACCAGGCAGAGCAGTCTACAACGCCAGGACTCGGTCTCTCATCTCCATCAGCTCTGGGGGCTTCCTACAGAATTGGGGGAGAGAAGCCAATCTGTAGTGGAAGTGCAGTTCTTCTTGGGAGTGTTAGGAGAAGCCAAGCTGTGAAAGTTCTAGTAAGAGTAATGCTATGTTCTCTAGTTTATGAGTTCCTTCCTACTTAGCATCTTCCAAGGCCTTGAGAAAAGGAGTAAAGATCAGAGTGTTGACAGTGAGGCGAGTCCTGAGATGCACGGGACAGACTGCAGTTTTAGTTGAGCGTGCTATCTGCAAAAGTGCTGCCATTGTTTTTCCTTCTTTCCTAACTTCCTCATCTCCTTCCTTCCTTCCTCCCTAAGTCACTTCCTCACTCCTTTCCTTTTTTCTTTCTTTTCTTCCTTACTAATCTCCCCTTTCCTAATTTAGTTCCTTCTATCTTTCCTTCCTCCCTTCCCAACTTCCTTCTTTCCTAACTTCTTTCCTTTCTTCCTAATTTCTTCCCTACCCCTTTCCATCCTAACTTCCTTCCTTCCTTCCCTTTCATCCTCTCTCCCTCCTTCCTCCTCTCTCTCTCCTTCACTCCCTTTCCCCCCTCTTTCCCCCTCACTTAGCCCCTCTCTCTTTCATATCCCCCTTCCTTCTTTCCCCACCTAAAGCTAACTCAGGTACATACCTTACTTATATAAGGAGAAAGTCAGAAACAGACCGTGACAATACGTTCCTATTGGCCAGGAGGAAAGGACTGTGCTCCCCTAAGTGGATGAACGTGAGTGTCCTACTGAGGGATAGGGAAGCCTTCAGGCCAGTGTGGCACCTGACTTGTTCTGTAAGCACATGCACACATGTGCACATATTAGAAGAGGGTCAGACACTTCCTCCAGGGTCCAATTCTGTCCAGAAGGTGTAAGCGAGAGAACACGTATGAGTCGCATGTATAACTCTCTCATTTAATTGCTAAGCTTACAAGGAATCCTATAAGGCGGGGACTCGTTCTTGTTTTTCATTTTATACAAAAGCAAATAGACTTCTCTTTAAAAAAAAAAAAAAGGTCTCAATAAGTAGAACTAATTTGAATTTGATCTTTGGATGATTTTAAGTGAAAACAATTTTCATTTATAATGAATGCACCAGAATGTTGGTTACCTTTCCTGTCACCCTGGCAAAATTTCTGACGGAAGCAACTTGAGGGAGAAAATACTTACTTGGGACTCAGCGTCCAAAGGTTCAGTCCATGACAACAGAGAGGGAATGTGAAGAGGCCCAGTCCGTGGAGTGGGATGGGAAGCAGCTACGGCTCACACAGCATGGATGAGGAGGCAGAGAGCACAGGCCACGACCAGAGGCCAGGATAGCCATCAAAGGCCCATCAATTCTTCCTCCAGGTTTGCCTGCCTCCCATGACAGCCTCACCAACCGAGGAGCATATGTTGAAACACACAGCCTGTGAGGATATCTCACCTTAAGCCACAGCACTTTGTCACATGCCTGCCACAGACACATGACCTCTGCTCTCACGGTTGAACCACAGGTGGGCTATTCCCTCCACCTTTAATCCTCAAAAGACTGGATTAGGCAGGCCAAGCAATATTTTTTTTTTTGGCTTATAAAAAGAAATACTTGCTGTTTTAATGCCTTATAATGATAAACCTGTTCTTATGTTATTTAACACAATAAATATAACACAAAAATTGAAAAAAAGAATGCTTTATTTCATAACTCAAATCATTCATAATTTTTTATCATAAAAACATTCACAGAAACCTCTTTGACTCTAGAATTGCCAGCCTCTACTTTCCTAAAGTGATATTAAATTATACAGTTTCATGGTATTCTTGGACTTGACTGGTGATGGTAATTTCTCCTTCTGTCTTAACTTCTTGTAGAGATTGTTATCATGGCTGCTTGAAATGAAGCACCAAGCAATATTTTTAAAGCTACACACCTATTTAGAATGGCAGGCACAGTTCTAACCCAGGCCTCTAGGACTTTAAAGCCATGACATTCGGGGCTCGGTGACATCTCATCACAGAGAGTAACCACGCCAGGCTTAATGCATATGGACCAGCAATAGGGGTGAAACCTGGGCCATCCTCAGGGTGTGTCTTTGTGGAATTTGTATCAACTGAGAAAGGAATGGAGACTGTGTCAGTGTGGGGGCCATGTGATTGGAAAAACAGCTTCTAGAAATTAAGAAGAAGAAGAAGAAGAAGAAGAAGAAGAAGAAGAAGAAGAAGAAGAAGAAGAAGAAGAAGAAGAAGAAGAAGAAGAAGAAGAAACCAACTAGTGAAGAAGAAACAGAAGTTTCCATAGTGCAGCTGTGATGGTGTAGACACAAACGAGCTAAACAGAAAAACAGGCAGGGTCGGCTACAGGAATCTGTCCCCTAGAAGCTTCCTGAACTAAAAGAGAGGGAACAAAAGAAAGACCCTCAGAGGACTTAGGGTCAGCTTTGATAGACACTGAAGAAGCCGGGATGAGAAAGGCATTTCTGGAGGTTACTTTGAAATGGTATCTTTAAAGCAAATGAAGAAAGAAAGAGAAAAAAAATGAATTAAAAACAACGAGTTACAGTATATGACAGCCAGCAGACCACGGCCACATCGGCCTCAGTTGTGACCATACCTGTGTGCTGTTATTCCACAGACAGGGTTTCCATGTTTCAGACTGACTTAAATGACAGGCACCTGGCAGCCCCACCCCACCCCTTCCCCACCCCCATCATTGTGGGAGACTAGGTAGGATTCCCAAAGCTGCTCCCAGCCTTAAGGTGCCCGGCTGACCGCTATACTATTTTTGTGAGAGCAATCAGATGAACAGAAGCAAAGGGGTATAGAAGCACGGGGCAGGTGGCAGGAAAGATGTCCGAATGACGGGGAAAGAGAGGAAATGTGTAAAGTGCATCTGTATGTACATATGGCTGAAACTGGAGTTGGATTAGAAATTACTCAGAAGCTAATTAGCGCTCCGAGAGAATCCCTTTGTCATAGGCTTGATCTAAGCACTTTATCTCCGTGAACAATGGGGCCGGGCTGCACTGCCTTAGGCTAGTGAGTAATGGCCTGGGCCATCTGGGGCTGTTCTCCAGGACCTGAAGCCAGGGGGAAGCCTCTCTGCATGGGACCAGCACCCCCATGGAAACTCTCCTTTTGCCCCAGGCCCCTGCCGGTCAGGAGTCTGGATCTTCGCACAAGGAACAAGACGTCCCCAGGAATACCCTGAAGTCGCTATCTTAAATGCTTTCCTCTCTTTGCCTTTCCTTTCTTTTTATTTCTCTTCCTTTACTGTTAACACTACGACACAATGACAGATTACCGCACTGCTAGTCTTTGCAGGAGGGGAAAGAACAAAGTATTGCATGGTGGAACGGCTCATGGCCCAGCTGGGCAAAGACAGGCCAAGCAGCCACAGCTGAGAAATGCAGAAAAGGAAAGAACAGGAAGGAAACGTCTGTTTTGGTTCACCTTGCTGGAGGTTGAAGTCCAATATGGGTTGGCCCCATTGTTTGCGGAGGAGGGAACAGTGAGGAAGAGCACTATGGCCAAAGTGTGTGGCAGGGAAAACAATTCTTCTCAAGGCCACCAAGAAGTAAAGAAAGGAAGGAAGGAACACAGTCCCACAATCCCCTTCCAGGGTATCCACCCCCCCAATGACGTAACTTCCTCTCGCTAGGCCCCGCCCCTCTATGCCTCAATAGTACCATGGTGACACACGGGCCTTTAGGGGGCGTGCAATCAAAGCCCAGAGCGTAGCCAGCCTTTGCTTGCTACTTTCCCATTCTGTGAACTTGGTCCTTTACACACATGTTAACTATCTTTCTTCCAACAGTGCTGTGAGTCAGGTCCTGCTTGACTTTCACCTTCAAGGTCAAATACAACATAAGCACCTGCAGCCACACAACCTGTAACAGTAAAGTTGAGTTCACATCAAGAATCCTGGGGCTGACCTTCCTAGTCAGTACAGTTTTTGTCTTCCAGTCATTTATTCTTACACCCACAGAAAAGCATAGCTCTCCCCAGCCTCTTCAAAGAAGCTTCCTTTAAGCCATAGATAAAGAACCACAGAAATCGACAGTGGATCAAAAGCAGAGTCATAAGCTACCATAAGGTTCCTATCCCAGGTGGTGTATCCACAACGCAACCCCTGCATCTAAGGCCCAGAGAACATCAGCAAAAAGAGAACAGAAAGACGGAAAGATGCAAAGGACCAGGATACTCTGAGGCTGTATCTTTTATATATATGACAGGGATGCCTCACCCATGAAGTCTCAACAATATGGTTGCCTACACGAGACCCGCATGATGGCTGTACCAATCAGAATGCCAGGGGCATGGGAAACATTTCATAAGGACTCACCCCTAAATGAAGAACCCTAAATGCAGACAGTCAGCACCACCTGAAAGTTGGAGAATAGATTTTTCCCAGGGACAAGACCACGAACAGGTCATCCAAACCCCAGTGGTCAGCCCTAAACACAGCTACACAGGAGCAACACTAAATGGAATCAGCAGGATATCTATCTTTATCTAAATCTATAGTTATATCTATATCCATATCATTATGCAATAATAATAATTATAGAAGAAGAAGTAATGGACCTAAGAAGAAAAAAGGCAAGATGAGGGGAGAGGGAAGGAAAAATTATGTAAGTACCATGCGCTTATGCATGAAATTGTCAAAAATTTAAATATATATTTTTTTAAATTCTGTGGCTAGAGATGTCCTAGATGGCTTAGCAGGTAAGAGAGCAAACACACTGAGCAAGCATGAGGGTCTGAGTTCAAATCCCCAGCACTCACACAAGAAAAGAAACAGGTGTGGCTACATGTACTTGCAACTCCAGCACTATATGGGACAGAGACAGGAGGACAGGAGGACAGGAGGACAGGAGGGAGGACAGGAGGACAGGAGGACAGGAGGATCACCGCAACTTGACAGCCACCACCCCAGCTCCAGGCTGTGTGAAAGACCGTGGGGTGAGCATGCCTCCCTCTGGCTGCTGCATGGGAGGCATAGGCACACACATCTGCACACTTACATGTGCATGCACCACACATGCATCCACACAAAGAAGTCTTCCTTGTGTCTTTTATGAGATCTTCTAGAAGAAATTAATATGTGAAGAAGGCTTTATTCTTTGATTTAATTTTAACTATACACATAACATAGAATTTCAAGTAGTACGTCAAGGCTTCAAAATGAAATCTAATGCCTCTCCCTTAAGACATCCCCTGTTCCCACACCCCACAAGCAGCTATCCGCAATTACTTCCCTGTTGTTGCTCTCCAGCCAGGTATTTTAAAGCGAAAAGTCTGCACGGCTTTCCTCAACTCTTCAGTTTCATGGACTCCCAAATCATGGAGACGTATCGCTTTATGCACAATAGTGTCCTAACCTCAATATATTCAGTCAAATCAATAGTCTCTGCCTCTCAGTGTGAAGATATTATTCACCAAATCCTGTAGACTGGTCACACCCTACTTCCTGTAACAGTGCCACAATGCCCTCCCCTCTGTCTGGAGTTTGTTTATGTGCCATTTTGTTTGTCTAGTTTTCCACGAATTATTCTCAAATTAAGTCCCTATTCTCCCCTCCCATTGACCTGTGAGTGTCTACTTAATATAATTGAACATACCCATTATACTCATTATTTCATTTTTCATGAAAAAATATTCTATTTAATGTAATACATTTTTATTAATTCTTTGAGAATTTCATACATGCATGCATGTAAAGTAGTTCGATCTCTCTTCTCAACACCCCCCCACCTTTAGCTAGCCCCTCCCAGTTGCACATTCTATCCTCTTCTCCCAACGTCCTGTCTTCCATTTTCTTTAATAACCTTTAGAAATAGCATGATATTTTGCGATATTTTGTTGCTTCTTGCTTCTCTCTGGAAAGTTTTCTTCCTAGATATTTTTCCCAGATGCAGTTCTGGACAAATCTCTTCAAGCCCTCTTCAGTTTGTTATTTATCTTCTCCCCTGGTACTGGGACCCAAGTGGCTTCCTGAAATGATGTCAAAAAAACACGACTCTTCTAAAAAAATGTACTTTCTCTATTTTCACAAATAAATAACCATGAATAAGTATGAAATTCCCAGTTGCAAATAACTTTACCTCAAAAAAGCTCGAGACCATTTTCTGCCCATCAATTGTTTTCTTTCAGAGAGGTTTTCCTAATGTTGTATTTCTAATGTTTAAGCAACATTATTTATTTCTACTGTTTTAATTTCTAAGAGTTGTGTTTTAATCTGCAAACACACACATTTATTGTATCCCACCTTATGATTATGATGAACTACCTCACCTTTTTCTTTTGAGGAACACTTGCATTGTTATGTTTTGACATTTTCTTCTGTTTTCTACCTTGTCTCAGCTTCCTCTGAGCAACATTTTTTTTTGTGATTATTAATGTCTCTTCCACACTGCTTTTTAGTTGTTGCTGTTGCTGGTGGTGGTCGTGGTGCTTTTTTTGTTTGTTTTAAGGCAGGGTTTCTCTGTGTAGGCCTGGCTGTCCTGGAACCCACTGTGTAGACCAGGCTGCGCTTGTACTGAGAGATCTGCCTGCCTCTGCCTCCCTAGTGTTGGAATTAAAGGAGTGCACTACCAACATCTGGCTTCCATGTCATCTTTAATGTGTTTACTATCACTTTAATTAGACTCTCAGAGGAGGCTGGCTGAGATAAACTCAGTGTGTTGTTTTCCTTGTTCAATCAAGAGTTCATTCATAGGATTTCATATCAGTGAGAAAAATCTATATTATTCAATCAGTAGCATGGAGGTGATTATGAAACAAATTTGGATTTCTCTGTACCATTTATGAAAAATAAATTTTAACTTGAAAAATTAAAAAATTCACACATGTGTTAATTCAGTGTCCTAATTGTGAACATGTTTTAAGGACACCAAATAGTACAAAATATATAAAGGGAAGTTACTAGATTGGAACTTTAAAAGTCTAAAATTTCTGAATGACAAAATAAAACAACTTATAAGTGATTAGACATTCATTTCAATATAGATGATCAACATAGGATTTGTAAACTTGAAAGAAACGTCAATGAGTGACACAGAAAAAGAACCCAAATTTAAAAGACAGGAAAGAGTGGTTCATGAAAATGAAATATAAATGATAAACAAATGATTACAAATATAATTGATACTTTCTGATTAACACAGCATAGCTCTGTCCTAAGGGCTGTTTTTTTTTCCTTAAGGGCAATGCCAATAACTGACACAACACAGGATAGTGATTATTTTCTGGCCAAAGTATTTGGCTCAGCTTCCTGCAGAGCGAAATGCCAATCTAGTAATGGCAACTTAGCATAGCAATCTATTGAAGCTATTAAATGTTTAGTATGCCTAACAACAACAACAACAACATTCAATTTCTAGAGATTTTTGTTAGTAAATTATGTGTATACAATGGTTTTCATTACAAACTTATGTATTTGCTACTTTAGTGTGCATTGGTGTTTTCTGTGCAGGTATTTCTGTGTGAAGGTGTCAGGTTCCCTATAACTGAGGTTTCAGACAATTGTGAGCTGCCATGAGGGTTCTGGGAATAAAACCTGGGTCCTCTAGAAGAGAAACTGCTAAGCCATCTTGCCAATCATTACAAAATTATTAGCAGAAATGCTCTTTATAATAATAAATTATTATTATGGAATTACAATGTGATAAAATATAGTCTTTTTCTTTCTTTTCTTATTTGTTTATTTTTTGGTGGTATTGTGACTCAGGACGTTATACATATAAGCAGGCATCTCTAAGATTTTCTGCCCCTTCCTTTCTTTCCCTCCCCTCCCCTCCCCTCCCCTCCCTTCCCTTCCCCTTCTCTCCCCTTTCTTTCCCTCCCCTCCCCTCCTCTCCCCTTCCTTCCTTTCCCTCCACTCTCCTTCCTTCCTTTCCCTCCACTCTCCTGCCCTCCCCTTCTCTCCCCTTCCTTTCCCTCCCCTCCCCTTCCTTTCCCTCCCTTCTCCTCCCCTCCTCTCCCCTCCTCTCCCCCTCCTTTCACTCCCTTCCCCTCCCCTCCTCTCCCCTTCCTTTCCCTCCCCTTCCCTCCCCTTTCCTCCTTTCCTTTCTTAGGATCCTATTTCTTCGGATCCCTAAGATCCGTTAGATGCATTCCCAGCCCACTAGTCTTTAGTCTTTTAAGAACAATCGTTTAATTGAACACTTTTTGCCATAGGAAAATATTGGTTATATGGTGCAAATGAAACTAATAGAACTATAATTTTCCTATTAAAAAAATAAAACGACTCTGATGAGGAATAAAAGTATCTGTCCACATGCACAGAGGAAATATGTTGTCCTTACCACCATAACAAAATCTCTGACCAAGTATCTTAATGCAGAAGGGTTTATTCTGCCTCACAGTTTTGGAGACTCTCAGTCCATCATGGAAGGGAAAACATAGAGGAAGGAGTAAGTAGAGGGGTCTCTTCACACCTGCAAGGGTCAAGAAATAGCAAGCTCAGATTTGGAGGGAGACTAGGATATAGCCCTCAAAGGCCCTGCCCTGGAAAGATGACCCTCACCCAGAAGAGAGCTCAGCTGTGGATCAAGCATTCAGACACAGGAGCCCACAACAAAAGGTATTTCTAGAATATTCTACAAAGAAGTTCACGGAACACCACAGATTCTCTAGATTAAGGGCATTTGTCTCTAATGTATCATCACTTTTGGATTTTCTCTGAAATACGCATATTTCTTTTTAAATTAGCAGAGAAGCAAAATATTTTTTATTAAAAAGATACTTTATCTAAAATAGTACCACAGTATAAAACACTTAGGAATTAGCTGAAGAAGAAACATACTGAGTCTAAGTGAACAAACTTTAAGGGAAGGGTACATGGAAGATTTAGGTCAGGGCTCCATTGAGAAATACATGACTATAGGGGAAGTTACAGTTTTTAAACCGATCCTTTAGAGTGCATTCTGTTCTCTATTCATATTGAAATAGGTTATTTTTTTTCCCTTGTTTGTCATGAAGTCCTATGGGAACCTCAGAGTGAAAACGAAAATGTATTGTCTTTTTAGAGAACTTCAGAAGCGTAAAGAGAGCTCCAGCCTTAGCCTGGCATGGTGAACATGCTTATAATACTAACTCAGGAGCCTGTTGGGAGCCTGAGGGAGGAGGAGGAGTTCAAGGTCATCCTTCCCTACATAGCTAATTTCTAGACCAGCCTGGGATACTTGAGTTAGTTTTCTATTGTTATGATAAACCACCATACTAAAGGTTCTAGAAGGAAGGTTTTATTTGAGCTTACAGTCCCAAAGCCTAAGAGTCTATCACCATTATGGTCGATGAGCACAGCATGAGATAGCCCTGGTGGCAGAAACAGCGAGCTGAGAGTTGAACCAGACGCAGGGAAAGAGACCTGGGGATGGTACATGGCTTTTGAAGCCTCAAAGCTTGCCCTCCAAGGCAACACATCAGCCTCTCCAAACAGCACTCAAGAAAATGAGGGATGTCTTATTCAAGCCACCGCTGTCCGCCTTCCCACAGTTTTATTAGCATTGAACCTGGACCTCTGTGACTTCGGAAGCTGGGTTTACTCTGTTTCATCATAGGGTGGAATTATAAAGCTGGAGCTGAGCCTGTGAGCTAGGATTGGGTAGGAAGACAGAGCTTCGCACAGGAAGCAAGATCTGCCCTGGGCCTTGGAAAGGGGTCTGATATGGTCAGATAACAATTAATGAGGGACCCATTGAGAGCGGTGCCCCAAGAGGGCTTTATAACCTTCCCCAGCGCCATGTCTGCCTGCATGCCGCCATAGTTCCCGTTATGAGGCTAATGGACGAAATGTCTGAAACTGTAAACCAGCCCTAATGAAATGTTTTCTTTTATAAGGAGAGAATGGGGGCAGGGGAAGAACTTTATAGCTTTGATTAATTTCATCAGATAAGAAGAAAGATGGAAAATTAATGTCCATCTTCAGAAGTTATAATAATGAACAACAAAGTAAACTCGAAGAAAGTAGAATTCCATGGTTAACTGAAGAACAGACACTAATGGAGATGCCCATTCACTCCCCCCCCAAAAAAAGCAAACAAAAGATGAATAAACAAAGGTAATCAATAAAGGTAAAAGTCTATCCTTTGAAACTAAAGATGGAATTTGTAGGGGAGGTAAAACTTTTCAAGAAAATAAGAAAGCCTTAAATAAATACTATTATAAGTTGCAAAACATAATGTCAGCATGAAATATTAATATTTTTAAACTTATATAAAATGGGTAAATTCATAGAAAAGTTTACCTAACTACAACTAACTTAAAAAGAAATAAACATCTGGAAAAAAACATTTATTAAAGACATTTAGACAATGATTTAAAAAGAAATTACCCACACTAAAAGTGCTGACCCAGGGAATTTTATAGGATCAGGAAACACATGTAGAAAGACCCGTTCTAACAGTAAAAACATAATGCAGAGAAATGGTTCTTATTTTCATTCTGTGAGAACAGCATAATTTTCATTCCAGACATGGTTTGACATGATTCGGAGAAAGAACTATTACACTTACGAATAAAAACACAGCCCTCATAAATGGGAGATTTGAAAAATAAATTCAACAGTACTTGTAGACCATTAGAGTGGAACCAGTAAAGGCTTGACATGACAAAGCAAGTGGTTTTAATAACTTAAGAAACCAGGGCCAGGGGGTGTTAAGATGATGAAATGTATGTTTGAAAAAAGGAGAGGGAGACGAACAATGCGGATACTTTTGAGTGAGTGAGATTTATCCGGAGCTTTTCCGTGCTGCCCAGGGACGGGTCCATACCGCGGACGTTGTTCTTGATTCCCGTATAACTTAAAGGGAAACTTAAACACAATGTTCGGAGCCCTTGACGTCCTACGGATGAAGGAGGAGGACGTCCTCAAATTCCTTGCGGCAGGAACCCACTTAGGTGGCACCAACCTTGACTTTCAGATGGAACAATACACCTACAAAAGGAAGAGTGATGGTATCTACACCATAAATCTGAAGAGGACTGGGGAAAAGCTGTTGTTTGCAGCTTGGGCTGTGGTGGCCATTGAAAGCCCTGCTGACGTCAGCGTCATCTCCTCCAGAAACACTGAGCAGCGAACTGTGCTGAAGTTTGCCGCTGCCACTCCCATTGCTGGCAGCTTCACACTCCACACCTGGGACCTTCATCAACGAGATATCCAAGCAGCCTTCAGGAAGCCATGGCTTCTAGTGATGGCTGACCCCAGGGCTGACCACCAGCCCCTCACAGAGGCCTCTTAGGTCAACTTGCCCACCATCGCTCTGTACATCACAGATTCTCCTCTGTACTATGTGGACACTGCCATCCCATGCAACAGTAAGGGAGCTCACTCAGTGGGTCTGATGTGGTGAATGCTGGCCTGGGGAGTACTCTGCATGCGTGGCGCCATCGCCCGTGAGTACCCATGGGAGGTTATGCCTGACCTTTTTTTCTACAGAGACCCAAAGGAGATTGAGGAGGAGAAGAAGCAGGCTGCTGCTGAGAAGGAAGTGACCAAGGAAGAATTCCAGGGCGAAGGGACTGTGCCAGCTCCTGAGTTCACCGCTGCCAAGACAGAGTGGCAGACAGGTCTGAGGGTGTGCAGTTGCTCTCCTTACCCATCCAGAAGTTCCCTACTGGGGACTGGAACACCTAGCCGCTACTGAGCTAGCAGCTTCCACAGTGCAGGCCACCAAATGGTATGGAGCCTCTACTGAGTGGTCCTGAGCTGTTCTGCAGACTCCTAAGCAAAGAGGGGGGGGGCGGGAAACGTGGAAGGAAAATAAAGCTGAGGGAGGGAAAGAATTATCAGGGGGCTGGAGAGATGGCTCAGTGGTTAAGAGCACTGACTGCTCTTCCAAAGGTCCTGAGTTCAATTCCCAGCACCCACATGGTGGCTCACAAGCATCTATAATGTGATCTGATGCCCTCTTCTGGCTGCAGGTGTACATGCAGGCAGAGCACTGTATACATAATAAATTTAAAAAAAAAAAAAAGAATTATCAGGAGAGGGCACATGCCTTCTTTTGCCACCAGAAATTCTGATGAAATTCTGATCATGCATTCAGTGTTATATTAACACAGGAATGAACAACCCAGTTACAGAATAAACTAGAAGAACTAGAAATGGATTAGGAAAGAAAATTGGGATGGTTGATCAAAGGCATGCATATATATATATATATGCGAGTGAGCAAAGCAGTACGTGACATAAAAATGGGTGAAAGATGTAAACAGGCATTCCAGAACAGGATGTCACTGATCTGCATTTAAAGTTCATCATTAGCGATCTAGGGGACGTCAATCAAGGCCCAAAGGAAAGATCATTAAACACCCACTTAATTAACTAAAAACAACAAAACCAGCGCCAGAGAGAATATGAAGTTACACAGGTTCCATACACTGTTGTAGGAGTAAGCTGACAAATGCATTGTGGGAAAGCTATCTCTAAAGCTAAATATTCATGTGTCTTACGACCAATAACTTGACTCCCCAGCACACCCCAAGAGAAAATGTTGCACTTCTACAACATAAAGCATACACACCGTTCCCAATAACAAAAATCTGAGCTACTTAAAAAAATAGAAAGGTAAGCAAATAAACTGTGGTACATTCCTACAAGGAAGAGCACATTATGAATCTACAGATATAAATTACTATAAACATTATTATACATTTCAAAAGGCTTCCAAAATTACATTTGGTAGATACAGTTGTTATAAAATCAAAGCCAACAAAACTACATATGTGAAGAGATGGACACATGGGTTCCTACACTGGAAAAGGAAAGCCATGCCATGAGTCAACAACGGTGACATGATATCACGTGGTACACAATAGAATAGGAAGGGCCACAGGACTGATCGACTGTATGTGGGTCATATGTAACATCCTGACTTTCATTCTGAGCTGTAGTTTCAGAGATATTTGTTGCAGAATGGAAACCAATAAGTAAGTGTTGGGCCATGCAGGGATCCATGCTGAGGCTGTATCACAGACTAAAGACAATTACTAGTCCATTTAATCATAAATAAGGAAGAGCTAGGAGACTGTATAAGTCTGCGAAACAGCTGTACCCACAACTCTGAGATGAAGGAATCATACTATATCTGAACAAGTCGCCACTTGCCCATACCACACACTCACAATGTCCTCTGTGTGGCAGAGAATGTACATTTTCCACTGTGTTTAATGTGAATTCATTTGTTTGGATGTTTCAACAGATGCACAGCATGAAGGACTTTCAGTAGGGGAAGAACATAGTCACATTCAGAGAGCAGTTAAGACATTTAGCCTGACTTAAGTAATAGGAAGCCTCAATAAATAAAATTGACCAAAGGCAAAAGGTACTAATCCTGTGTAAAATCCAGATCATCATTCCAAGCAATGTGCCATATTCTTTTCTTTCTCCCTATCTTTCCATCCAGAGGGTGTGAAAGGTTTTCAGGGCATATACCCAAACTTCCCACTTACAGTATCCATCTACCCATCATCTATTCTCATCCACCCATCCATCCATCCATTCATCCATCTGTCCATCCAACCTCCATCCATCCACCCATCCTTCAACCCACCCATCCATCCATGCACCAGTCCCCCCTCCATCCATCCATCCATCCATCCATCCACCCATCCATCCATCCACTCATTTGTTCATCCACATATCCACCCATCTACTCACCAATCCATCCATCTATCCATCCACTCATCTACTCATCCATCCATCTGCTCATTTGTTCATCCACATATCCACCCATTCACTCACCCATCCATTCATCTATCCATCCATCCATCCATCCATCCATCCACCCACCCATCCATCCATCCACTCATCTGTTCATCCACATATCCACCCATTCACTCACCCATCCATTCATCTATCCATCCATCCATCCATCCATCCATCCACCCATCCACTCATCCATGTGCTCATTTGTTCATCCACATATCCACCCATCTACTCACCAATCCATCCATCTATCCATCCACTCATCTACTCATCCATCCATCTGCTCATTTGTTCATCCACATATCCACCCATTCACTCACCCATCCATTCATCTATCCATCCATCCATCCACTCATTTGTTCATCCACATATCCACCCATCTACTCACCAATCCATCCATCTATCCATCCACTCATCTACTCATCCATCCATCTGCTCATTTGTTCATCCACATATCCATCCATCCACCCACCCATCCATCCATCCACTCATCTGTTCATCCACATATCCACCCATTCACTCACCCATCCATTCATCTATCCATCCATCCATCCATCCATCCATCCACCCATCCACTCATCCATGTGCTCATTTGTTCACCCACATATCCACTCATCTATCATTTATACACCCACCCATCATTTATTTTATCCCATCTCAGTAAACACATGAGAGTCTTGACAAACAAGCCAGTTTCTTTCTTTTTTTTTTAATTATTATTTGAGCAGCGACTGCACATTTGAACGTATTTACCTCCTCTTGTTAATAGCATCATTCAATCACCGTTTAGTAGCTTCCAAGTGAGAAGATTAGAAGTGCCAAGGGAATTGCGCACTCTAACCAGGAAATGTGGGGTTTTTAGTTCAAACAGGATTTGAAGGAAGCTGGGAAGCAACAGCTGAGAAGATGAAAGATCAGATCAACGCCTCCCTTTGAAGTAAAGACTCCTCAGACTGTGAGAATAACAGTCTTCATTACTGCCAGAACTCCAAGTGGCTGCTCCTGCCACATGCTTTAGGACGTATCATAAAATCCATAAAAAATATCAACAAGATGCTTTCAAGTGACACAAAACAGCTAGAGTGCCCTATTTGCAGGGACACTGCTGTTTAAAGGCAATTTGCTGGATTGCTTTCCATCTGGGACCAAGGCAAGTGCCTTCCAATCTCCTGCTCTCTTTCCCTCTCTTTCTTGCTCCCTCCCTCCCACCCAGTCTCAAGTAGAAACTCGGGTTTTTAATGTTTCGTTTCTGCCTTCCTTTGAGGGCCACAAGGAGAAAATGAAGCTTTTCTTGGCTTGCTTCTCAACTCTCCTCAGAGATTCACAGACAAAAAGATTGCTTTGGGAAAATAATAATGCCAAATGAGCATTAAAATAATAAATGGGTTTTCTGGAAATTAGGTTCTCAGAGGTCATGCAATTAAAAGTTAGGAGGAAAACACACCTCGGGCTTGATTGGAGGAGACAACGGAGAGCCAGGGCAAATATTTCCACCACACTTAAAGTTCCAGTCAAGGTTTTAAGTGTGGGAGCAAGTTGATTAATCTATTTGCATACTTCCAGGGTTTGGTAACAAGCCAGGATGCAGCATAATTTCATAGCTCCGATTATTAATAATAATGTGGAAAGTGATTAGAATACTGAATATCCAGGGGTCACAGCTGGGCACCAGGCGGACATGAGTCAGCAAGGCAACATTATCTGAACAATAACAAACAAAGGCTTTTCTGACCTGAGATGTGTAGATGCCATCCGTTCCCATGATCCACCAGCCTTCACCATCCCAGCTAAGATCAAGGAGCTTGCTTCTAATAGACCATCTCCATATGGACTGCGAGGAAACTCAGGACTCGCGGCAAACAGACTGAGCATGCTTCCAGGGCTAAATTTATTCATACCTCCATCGGTAGATTCTTACATTATCTGCGAGTCTTCTCAGTGCTGTGATAAAATGTCTGAGAAAAGCAACTTACAGAAGGAAGGGTTTCTCTTGGCTCACAGTCCGAAGGCCCAGTCAGTCCGTCACAACAGGGAAGGGCACGAAGCAGCTGGTCACATAGTATTTGCGGTACATGCAGAAAAATATGCGTTTTCCCACCTTGATAAACTAACTCAGTGTAGGGACTCTAGCACAGAGGTTCCCTTGCCTACGGAATGCAGCTACCCCCAATGCACCGGGTCTCCTTACATCAATCAACAAGACAATCCCTTCAAAGACCACAGGCCAATCTGGTCTACAGAATTCCTTGTTCACATCCTCTTCCCAGATTGACAATTGAAACAACCAGCAAAAATACCTCTCCTTCAGAGGCCAAGTTCTGTCTGTTCCTCGCTATGCACCTCACTTCTCACTTGGCCGTTAGGCTCCCTGGTCCTGGCTCCTCTTGCATTCTATGTAGACTATTTTCTTTTCCTAGAACTGGCCATCTGATTCCTTCTTCCCACCCATTAGACATTTCCTCACAAACACAAGATGAACCTCTCGTTACCGTCTGAATATCTGTTTCTTTCTAAACTCATAAGCTGGCATCTCAACCCCCTCTCCAAGAATGTGGTCTTAGAAGGTGGAGTCTTTTAGAGGTGAATGCGTCATGAGTGTGGATCCTACACCATAGGATGAGACTAGCATCCTTATAAAAGGGGCCCAAGAGAGACTTCTCACTTCTCCTATGATGTAGGGACTGAGTAGAAGACAGTATCTACACAGTGGGGAAACAAGAGCCCATGAAGATACAGACTACCTCAGCCATTACCAGAGGTAAACTTGTCTCAGAAGTACAAATTCCAGTAGTTTAATAATTTACTAATTATGAATGAATTATTAATTTATTTCTCACATAAGACTTTATTGGTCCCTTTGGCTGGCAAGAACTGCTGGCCTAGCCTTCTACCCTGGCCACAGCTTTCTCTTCTGGAACCTCTCTCTTCTCACTGCCATCTTCCACCATTAACTCTCCTCCACCCTCAAACACCACTTAGCCACAGAGGCATAGAATTTGGGATATGCAAGACCCCTAAAAATAGCTTAGTTCATAACGTTCTGAAGTCAAGGCTCATGGACTTAGATACTTCGCCACTGTGAGAAAACTGTGATAGAAGAGACAGTTTGAAGCTGCTATGTGAGTTATCGCTCCTGGGTATTAGCAGTGTTCATTAGCAAACTGAAGTTTCTGAGAATTTTTCTTAAGAGGATGAGGTTAAAATATTAATTTTTTTATAACAAATGTATGCATTATAATATAAATCTGTGAAATAGATTGTGTGACCAATAAGGTCTTATGTGAGAAATAAATTAATAATTCATTCATAATTAGTAAATTATTAAACTATTGGCATTAGTGTTTCTGAGACAAGTTTACCTCTGGTTAATGTTCTATATGACTATTATTCCCTAATACTCTCTTTGGAAAATGATGATGCAAGCTTAAACCCTTCATTTTGTACAACATATTACTGAGACCCCCCAGAGTCTGCTGTTGTGGTTTGGCCAAGATCACCCAGTAACTATAGTGGAATGAAAAGAGATCCAGATTTCAGTTTGAGAACCATTTCTCTCGTGTAACCAGATATTTGACTATAGACAGCCAAATATCATTTAGAACATCAAGTCCTCACGTGTGAGGTGGGGACTCTGCTGACTCAGTCTCAGTGTTCTCATAACTGAGGTCACAATTAATCGATAATTTTATACTGAGGCACTGTATTGCACTTGGGCAATCAGGGCTATGTGCGTTTCCTCTAGACTACTAGCCCAGTGATCCGTGTCTTACCTCATCCTGGCTTCCAAGCTCTCCCTTCTGTTAGTCCCATCAGTCTTATGCCACCTTACCAACTGTATGTCATTTCATGTCTGTGTGGCTGTGTCATTTTCAAGATAGATAACGTACTTTCTACTTTCTTCATGGCTCCAAGCACAACGAGATGTACACAGGAAGTGCTTGTAAAGCAGTAAATTGATATTTTTCTAAGGCCATTAGAAAATGGTATTCAATATACAGAAAGAAAAAAATTAATTCCTAAGACAGTACTCAAGACAATCCAGTGCCCTAAAACAAGCAGAAGAAAATGAGATAATTTAAAAGTTTGACCTATGGAGTGAGGGAATCGAATGGAAGGGGATTTTTTTTTGTTGCTTTCTTTATGAAAATCTCTAATTGTATTTCATGAGAAGTCTTTGCAATGCGAACCCTCTATATATAGCTCTAAAATACTTTAAGTAAATATACATGAGCATATATATGTTCTATAAAAGACTCATGTTGACAGCTATAAATCCCAGGAGGACTAGAAAATATTGAGCTTTCTTGTTTCCTTGGGAAGACATGAGCAAATGTCTATTTATCTCAACTAGGAAACTAAGAATAGATGAGAGAAGTAAGTCCCCCCAAGTCCACCCTATTGAATCAATGAGTTTATTGGGGTTACTTACAGGAGCATGGTGACACAAGGGCAGAGGCATCACCAAAATACCATCCCAGCAAGGGTGGCAACCCACAGAAACCACATCTTCAGAGCTCCCTGCACAAGTGTTAGGCAGCTCAGTTGCTTAGAGTCTTCTCCCCACTCCCTTTATCTTCCATTCTTATATAGCCTTGGCAAGGGCCTTGTGAACCTTGCATGCTTAGCAGCTTTCTGAGACTTGTAAGTTTTGTTTACTTTCTGAGCCTTGTAAGTTTCTTCCCAGTTTCAGGGAAATAGCTCAAAATAATGACAAGGGAGACAGAGAAATAGACTGACTTGGGGAGAAGAGAAAAATCAGTGTTCTATGGTTAAGCACTCTCCAGTGTGTGCAAGGCTAGGTCTAAAAAAATATTTAGTCCGTATGTTACTTTTACACATATATGAATTATGTTGTTATGGGGAGAAGCGTTTGGTCCCAATTACCCAAAGCTTGTCTTGTCCCCCTTGGCACCCTGAACTGACATAAAGATGTAAGAGTAGAGCATAACCAGACAGAGTACCACTTGGATGGGAGGATTGGCTCAAAACCACATAGTATCCAGGCCCAAGGAAGAAGGGCTGGGCCACAGGCTGCCTTTTGACTCCAGGAGACAATACCCAACCCTGTCTCCTTACAGGCAGGCAGACGTCCCTGCAGCCCACACGGATCAGCTAGAGAGAAGCCGAGTTTCCTGAGGTGACAACGGTTCTGCTGTCTACACTTCAAGATTTCTATTCATAGAAAGTCACCTCCATGGCAAAGAGGTGAGAATGGGTGACAACAGCATTTACCATTCCTCTGCCTGACTACCTTGCTTCTAACCAGTAATCCTGCCCTACACTAAGTACTCTTACTCCAGTAGTTCAAAGTTGATCCGCATTGCAACATTCTGCCTTTGTGTGGGTAGAGGTGGAAATCACCTACTTCCTTCTAGGTCCACCAGCCTAGCAAAGTTTTTTTGTTCACTTGTAGATGGTACGCAATTCAGCGTGGTCCCCCAGGACCACCAGATTCCTGGAATTCCCAGCAATGGATAGAACTTTCCACAAGGTAACGAACCTACTTGTAATGTGTCCCAGGAGATGAGCAAGATCGTCCAGCAGCGGCTCTGAACCTGTGGGTAGCGACTCCCTTTGGGGGTTGAAGGACCCTTTCACTGGCATCACCTAAGACAATCAAAACCCACAGATATCTATATTATGGTTCATAGTAGTAATAAAATTATGATTATGGAGCAGCAATGAAAATAGTTTTATGGCCGGGGGTCACCACACCATGAGGAACTGCTATACAGGGTCGCAGCATTAGCAAGGTTGAGAACCACTGCCCTATAAGAACATGTTTCAAACAGACCAGCTGATATACCCGGCCCATTCTCTACCTCTTGGCACTGAGCAGAGAGGAGTCTGAAAGATGCCACCTTCTAGAAAAGGTGAAGTAAGATGACTCCAGCACCCAGAATTTTTCGGCTATCTGGACACTGGCGCTGAGGATCCTGGAATAAACTTAAAATATATTCACCAAAACAATGTGGCAAGCTAGTACAATGTTTAAAGGGGGTGCGATCACGAGCAGGATCAATTTCAGGCTAACTGGCTACTTTCAGTGGCAGTACATCTGACAAGAATGTTTTAGCTGGAGTTGGGGCTTAGAATTGTCAGAGTGAGGGATAGAGACTTACAGGTGAAGACTCTGAGCCTTAGAGTGTCACAGTACAAAGATGGAGGGAGGTCGCACAGCCATGCAGTGGCCATGCTCAGCCTGGACCCGGGTATCTGCCCCTCAGGGTGAGGTTAATAAAGCCAAAAGCAGGCTCTTCTGATGGATCCGGGGATATGCTGTTTGCTCTGCTTCTGGGCTAAAGGGCTACCTCACATACTTCAGGCTCTTCTGTCAGCCCCCAGACATGGAACATGAAAATGGATTTGTTCAAGGGGTAACCCTGAGATTCTAAGCCTTAGCACCTTTTAAAATGAGCAAGTGACACGGTGCAAGGTAAGATGCAACCTCTGCAAATGAATTAATTAGACTTTTCAAAAAGAGCAAGCCGGCACGCTGTGGTGTTTTATTACAGTTTTCTAAGTGGTAATAGAAAAAGAATCACTTGATTTTAAATTCTTTTCCCCAAGGTATATAAGAAATGTGGAAGACAGAGGCAGCACCACCACCACCACCACCACCACCCCCGTACAAAAATGAATTGTTACTCTTGCTCAAGAATCTGTGTTCTCAGAGCCCCTCAGACTCGCTTTGGGAAGTTGAAAGGGAGAAGAACATGTAAGGTGGAGAGCTCCAGCCATACCATAATCTAGAAGTGTGGCACATCCTTGGGTGGTGCTGTGCTTCCAAACTCTCGTGGCTAAGAAGGTTGAATCACACTCAAGGAAGACACTGAGCATGACCCTGGCACTACCTTCTGGGTAGCCTACCCTGTCTCCTTCCATAAGACACTTGGTCTTGGAAGTGTGTGATGATAATCTTGGTTGTCCATTTGACTGGACTGAGAGTCACTTAGATCCATTAGGCAAATTTGTGGGTGTGTCTACCGGAGCACTTTATGAGATGGCTTGCATGTGGGACAGCGCCTAAAGGAGAGAGCTGAGTGTGAGCAGCAGCCTCTGGTAGGCTGGGGGAACCAATGCAACAAAACATGAGAGTAGGAGGAAGCCCACTAGCTCAGGCTTGCTCTTTGCCTCTCTGCTTCCTGGCTGCCACAAGGTGAGTTGCTTTTCTCCACTACGGGTTCCCATCAACGGAGCCAAATGATCAAGGACGGAAAGCTCTGAACCTGTGAGCCAAGATGAACCGTCTGCCCCTTTATTTCCTTGAGTCTATTTGTCACAGTGGCTGAAAGCTAGCTAAGAAAGCCAGACCTGAGCCTAAGCACAGCATTCACATTAGAGAGAGAGAGAGAGAGAGAGAGAGAGAGAGAGAGAGTGTGTGTGTGTGTGTGTGTGTGTGTGTGTGTGTGTGTGTGTGTGTGTGTGTGTGTAACCTGAAGGTAGTTTGATTTTGTGTTTTTAGCATGCTGAGCCCTGTCATATCAGGTCCGGTGAGGAAGTCTCCACTGGTGGCATCACACAAGTTCTGAAAAAGCTTCAGATTTTGGGTCATTTCAGATTAAGGATGGCCAATCTTACATCCAGCCTGATAAATCTACCAAGGTGAGTAAGGCAGCCTGCCTTTCAGGGGGCAATGGCAGACTGTGTGATGGGGAGCCGAGCAGGAGGTTCGGGTGTGTAAGAAATGAGGAAGGCAGCATCAGCAGCAAGACATAGACACATGAGGACATATCTATATGCTGTCATCCCACAAGGTGCTAGGAAATACAACCAGAGATGAAAGCACTGGCTACCTATCACCTCACCCAGTCTCTCTCTTGATGCAGTCATACTCCTTTACCTGGGATCCCAAATGTAACTCAATGTGGGTCCAGAAGTCAGAGTCACAATTTGAGTCTTGACTTCATCGTGTGACCTTGGGCAAGTTTACTATTTACTCTCTGTGTGCCTCCCTGGCCTCATCTGTAAGGGGGCTGATGAGAATAGCCACCTCTTAGGTGTCTCGCTAGAACTCAGTGACTATATAGAGACAGCCTTCCTGATGGCGCCAGCATGAGAACTGTCCCTCTGTAGGCACAGGTGGCCCTCTGATTACAATAGAGTCTTGTCACCAACAGAAGATAGCATAACTTGGAAAATCATTAATACGCCTAGCCTATCAGGCAGCAAAGCTAACCATGGTGCACTCTCAACTACGCGCTATGTCTGCGAGCCCAGTGTCACCAGGACATATCACATGCCAATAATACCTCAAGAAAAGAAAAAAACACAATATTCTGTTTCTACTGAATGCCAACACTTTGGCACCATTGTGAAGTGGAAAATCTATAAAGGTAACCGTCAAAAGTCAGAAGCCATATGTGTCTGCATTGGACTGGCTGAAAAATTTGTAGAGCCTGACATATGAGAGAGGGCTGATTGAGACACTTGCAGGGGTTGTGTTTTAGAGGGACTTCAAGGGCATCTCATCAGGTCATGTGGCTACATTGTGGTCACAGGGACACATGGACACACACACACACACACACTCACACACACAAAACTCACACATCACCCAACACCTCTTTTGTACAAAGAGAAGGACGAGGAAGAAACTGAGCACACCAAAGATACTGGGAAAGGGGAAAAAAACTCTTCTGGAAGCAACTACATTTATCTGAAAGTAATTAGGTAAATTTTTACTGTGGGCACAAGAGAGAGCTTAAGAACTAAATGCAGCTCAATTGCTAAGGAAAAAGGTGTTTCGTTTTGCACAACTGAGTTTGTTTCTGCACGTTTCATGTCCATGAGCAGGAGCAAGAGATCTCGAAGTCTTTCCGATCCCCAATCCTGCAGCCCCTTCCTTTGACACTGACCTTATGCTCTAACTGCACTTCTCTTCTGCTGCCCCCCCCAACTGTGTCATGGTAGTGGACAGTGTCCCTCCTTTTCAGTCATAAAATGGGTCTGACATCTCTTCCTCTGGTCTCAATGAGCAAGAGGTCCTATAGAGCATTCAAGAATGGTGACCTTGAGGTCATGAGTAAAGTAAGCATGGTGGTACCAAACTTTATGAAAATGGGAGATGAAGACCAACTTGCCTTTCCTAGAGATTAGAGCCCTACCTATATTGTAGGGGGCTGTGATGCATACGTGAGGTAACATTTGTAAATTGCCAGAAATTAATGGCTAGAGGGCCATGGCATGATTATTCCTCTTCTTCTTTGGGGCAAGTTCTTTCGGTCAAACCCAAAGCTCACAGAGTCTCTTTTCTTCGGGGATAATTTTATACCTCTCAAGCCTAGAAATGCAGGTCACTTGCCATGTCCACCCAGGTCACTTGCCATGTCCACCCAGCATTTATGTGGTTCTAGAAATATGAAGTCTAGTTTCCTCACTTGGGTGGCAAACGTTTCAACCACTAAGCCCTATGCCAGCCATTTCGATTTTAAATAATAAAATAAATGGCTGGCATGATGACAAATACTTATAATCCCAGCACTCAGGAGACTGAGACAGGAAGATCCAAGATCTATGGGCTATATAATGAGACTGTGTTTCACAATAATGACAAGAAGAAGAAGAAGAAGAAGAAGAAGAAGAAGAAGAAGAAGAAGAAGAAGAAGGAGAAGGAGAAGGAGAAGGAGAAGGAGAAGGAGAAGGAGAAGGAGAAGGAGAAGGAGAAGGAGAAGAAGAATTAGTAGTAGTAGTAGTAGTAGTTGTTGTTGTTGTTGTTGTTGTTGTTGCTGCTGCTGCTGCTGCTGCTGCAAGTGCTCAGGAAAATACCATTCCTTTGTAATAGTTATTCCTTTGATTGTAAGCTTTCAGAGACTCTAAGACACAACCACCTATGGAGGTGTATAAAGACACCTCTGAGAAGACGAACTAACACTTGCCCCAATTGGGGAGGCTTGGGTAAACTGTGCTAGAAGGTTTTCCCCAGTAAAACTGCTGAGTTTTGGGAGAAGGTTCTGGAAGGATGTCAGAAATCCCACTGGTCAAGAGCATTGCACAATTACCCCAAGTTTTGGAGACTGTCCCTAACCATCTATTCTTTTTTGTTTTTTTAATCTCAAGTGATTCCATCATTCCCGCAAAGTCAGGTTCCTGCACACTATTAAGCCCCCTGCTTCTCGAAGTGTAGTCTTGGACACATAGAGACACCATCTTTCTGGGTCTCTAGGATGGGCCAAATCCTAGAGTCTCCCAAATCCGAATCTGCAGTGAAACACGGCCTCTGACACAGTCTCTACCTCTCAGACTTATATTGTGAGGCTTCACAGAGCCCACACACAACAGGACATGCTGGAGAATGTCCTGGCTGGCAATCAAGAGCTCCCCTATCTCTGGCTGCAAAAACTTTGGCAATCTCTAGACCTCAGTTTCCCCCCCTGGCAAAACAGGATTTGAGGCTAGACAATCCCCAGCTTCATTCTGAGTAGATACATGTGGCTTCCCTCCAGCTCAGCGTCAGCTTCATATGAGCCTCGGTCCCTTCCCCCATCCCCAGCTGGGATCCCCAGGGTGTCCTGCTGAGGAGTCCAACCCAGGAGCGACTGAATCTGGCAAGGGCTAAAAATTAATTCCCTTCAAATCAATAATTTGCAATTAAGCATGGAAGACACTAAAGCCAAGGGGGGCAGGCTTCTGGAAAGAGGACAGCTGAGCACTCCTTCACTGCCTTTGGAAAGGGGGGCGGGGCAAGCCCCAGCTCCAAGCAAACAAATGAACATTCCGTTCCATTGTTCAGGGGGAAAGCTTGCACAGGGACTAAGTGGTACTTGAGGAGTGAGAAGAAAAGATCAAGAGCTCATATCAGCAGGAGTCAATGCCAGGAGCTAATTTGGTTTCCACTGGGCTCTTTGCTTGTACACTTTGTGCAGCTCAGTGGCCCCATCCCAGGACTCCTGGGTGCTCTGAAGCCTCTGCGTGGCTTCACAGTGTGCTGGCTGCAGACAGCACCCACCCAGCTCCTGAAAGAATTGGAAACCTGCCGGGGTTCCCTCCCCACCCTCAGCAGCAAGTGTCAGACCAGCCTGGGCGAATGCCAGGCGGGCAGTGCCAACGTGGAGCACAGGAGATAGAAGCAGGCAGTCCCGCAGAGCCAGGATGGCACCGACAGTTGATGCTATACAGTGATAGCTTCAATCCAGGGCTCGGAGCCATCCTGTAGGTCTCTAGAGATGTGCAGGGAAATGCTGAGATTCTTGAAACAAAACTAAAGTGCGCTTAATTGTAGAAGTGAGTGAGTGCTGGGCAGGGCTGCCACGGGTGGGGTAGGGGTGGAGTGGGGGTGTGCATAGGGATAGGGTTAGGGATAAAAACAGTGAAGAAAGCAAGTGCTGCAGCTCAGAGGAGACAGGAAATTCAATGCATGGGGACTAGGAAACAAAACGCAGATCTTTTGCATTCCCCGAAAACCACAGGAAAATGAAGACAGGGAATACCAATTTTTTTTTCTTCCATAAGAGTTAACAAATGATTCATATGTGAGTCCTTATAAGTCAGTAAGACTCAAGAACAGAGATGGCAGGAGAAAGGAATAACATTTATTAAGACCTGCTGTAGGGACCTTGGAGGCGGTTCACTTGGTAGTGAGCCTTGCAAGCGTGAGGACCTGAGTTTAGGACCCAGAACCCAAGCAAATAGCTGGGCATGGTGGCGGCATAGGCTGGTAATGCCAGCGCTGAAAAGATGGTGCCAGACAGGTCCCTGCAACATCTGTGGGTCAACCTGTCTACACTATAATACAGGAGCCAAGCTAATGAGAGACCCTGTCTCAAAAAAGAAAGTGGACAGTGCCTGACAAACAACACCTGAGGTTGACGTGTGGCTGACCCCTGGCCTCTACAGTCACAAATACACACATGCACCTACAGAAGCACACACACACAGAGAGAGAGGTGGGGGGGAGAGAGAGACGCGTCCCCACGGTTATTACAGGGCCTGGTGGTCCACGGTAGATCTTCCTGAAATCTTCAGGGTACTTGAAGACAAACTTGACCATCACCCTTCTTCTCGAGGCAGGAATGCTTTTCAGGCAATTGCTTGTTCAATTCCAAAAACGCAAACCAAACCCTGCTCTTTATAAAGCATTCACTTAAACATGGAGATAAGACAGCAACAACAACAAAAACCAAGCAAGCAAGCAAGCAAGCAAGCAAGCAAACAAACAACAAAAACCATGTAAAGCAGAGCCTCTATTTATAATCTAGTCAGGAAAGCAAAACCCATGAAGGATAAAAAGGCTCAATACAACAAGTGTTAAGCATCAAATGGGTAGACCAGCCAGGACATTAAAGGCAGTTAAGAGTTAGAAGTCACTGGTACCATGAGTGTTGAAAGGAACCTTGAAAGAAAGCATGCTTTGAAAGGCACGAAGTGTGGGAAGGATACTCCAACAGGAGAGGGCAGCTAGGCAAAAGTCACAAAACTGAAGGGTACAGTGGACCTGCTGGCTGTGCAAGATCACATATACCCATTTTTTAAAAAATCATATTTGAATTTTTAAAAAGAAATAAAAAGGAAAATGTATGTTGTAGGAGGCTTATTGTAGATAAAAGGGAGATCATAGTTAAAGGCAAGGGCATAGGGGAGAGTCCAGAGTGGATGCGACTGAACTGTGCCGTGTGGGGAGAGGGAAGAGATGAGGACCAGGTACATCAGCCGAGAGGCCCAAAGGTTCAAAGAGAGTGGGTACCAAAAATGGTTGGATTATACAGTGAAGGGCAGCCCAGCCTCCTGGACTGGAGAAGTTTAGGGTAGGGTGTAGGGTATGCCAGCCAGGATGACCCTGTAATAGGCAGGGGCTGAGGGCTGCAGGGAGAACCTGGTGGCCAAGTCTGCTTTGATATATTAAATAGGCACCTAGCAATATCACAATAATCCTAAATGGAAAAAAAAAAAAGGCTGGCTTTGCAGACCCTGTGATTCAAATCTTTTCAACTCTGAAAGGATTTCTAACCCTAGAATATTCTTTAAAGGGACATAGGGAGACCCAGCCACTCCACAGTTACTTGCTTGTTTGCCCTGGGGTGGAGCATTGCAAGATATCTACAGCAGCTTGGTACACTGCTGAGATAGCTGCCTTCTCCAGGAGATGGGGTACCCGTGTCCAGTACCCAGCTGTACTCCCTTACTATGTGATGTGGAGCCCTAGGCTGAGTGTTTCACCAACTGTACCCAGCTGTAATCCCTCACTGTGTGATGTGGAGCCCTAGGCTGAGTGTTACACCAACTGTACCCAGCTGTAATCCCTCACTGTGTGATGTGGAGCCCTAGGCTGAGTGTTACACCAACTATGTTCTACCAGACCATGGCTACTGCTCCACTGTGCCCCAAAAGCTTGACTGAGAAAGCTCCAAGGCACTTTCTTCTAATTAACTGGAGTTGTTTCTCGAACCTCGAGACGTGAGTCACCTTCTCACCTTCCCAAACCCAAACCCAATAGGGAAGAAGAAAGAGATGGGACCAGAAGCCACAGCCCTCTGTGCTAACCTGCCATATCTCTCTTTTCTGAGTTGGGTGGAGAAGAAGGCGGTAAGGCCTGTCTGTTCTACAGCCTCTGCCTTCTAGAAAAGGAGAGATGTTCCATCTTCAAGGGGAAAGCCTGATATGGATTGCTTATACTCCAGAACATTCTAACAGACCCTGCTCTAGACAAAGCGTTGACTGGAACAGGTCACAGAAGACACAGGAACGCTGCCTTAGCATCCAGGCAGCCATGTTGTGAGGTGCATTGGTTAGCTCCATGCTCACTTCCAAAGCACTTTCTTCTTTGGCTTGTTTCTGCTACGGCTCATGCTGCTCCATCACAGATGTGAGATCTGAGACATATTTGCATGTTGAAATGAAAGTGGAGGAGCTCACAAAATTGGTTTATGTTTGAGACTGTGTGTCCCTGGATGAAATAGGCAAAAGAATCTGGAAACGAGACTCAAGCTGGTCACTGGAGCCCTACATCAGCACTTGGGGGAGAACTGAGTGCAGGTACACATCAGGGCAGAATTCTAGTATTTCTGCACACACAAACCAAACACAATGGTGACTGTTTCCTAACACAGTCCGTTAACAAGACCCAGCCTTCATGATGTCTGATACTCACCTGAAATACTCAACTCCCAAGCCATTGAGGAAAATGAGGGTTCTATGCAAATCCCACTCCCACTTCTGTGTCTGGCCCCCTTCTGTGACTGAAACCACAGAAACAGAGACACACAGACACACAGACATACAAACACAGACACACAGACACACACACCACACAAACACACACACAACACATATAACACACACACACATACACACACACACACACACACACACACACCAGCTTCACACAAATTAGATTGAGACATTTCTGGAAAAACAATCCCTGGTTCTGTTTCCATGGAAGCAATCTTATGTCCCCAGTGGCAGCAAATGGCAGGCAGCCGGCGGTAAGGGAGCCCCTGGGGCCGCTGTGGGCCTTCTCCTCTTTGCCAAGCCAGCAGAGTGGGCTATAGGAGAGTGGGAAGCAGGGCTGAGCCTCACCAACAAACCCAAGCCTCCAGGGAGACAGTGGACCCCAGCTGTGCCTCCTCTTTTGGGGCAAATGTACATCTGGGCATTCTGGGCACAGCTCCAGCCAATCAGCCAGGCTGATCCCCCCTCAGCTTACCACAAAAGGCTGCTCACTCAGAGCAGATGGCTGCTCTGAGCCTGAGCCTAAACCAAGATGGAGGCCACCCATGGGGCTTGGGCTGCAAAAACATTTGCTGCTCCAAGCAAATAACCCCTGGATTGGAGAATGTCCCTAACTTCCCTCAGATTCCAGAGTACCCTAATTGTGGTCCACGCTCTACTGATGGTACGTGGGACAAGGTGAGGCAGCTCACGGAAGAACACTCTTTAAGACATATTGGCTGCAATAGTGACTATGCCTATATTAGAGAAACCATGATGTGTGATTTCATGGGTAATTACAGTTCAGTTTAAAACCTAAGGAGGTGTTAGTGAAGTTTCTTTATTTGTTAAAATTAAATAAACCACAGAGTAGATATTTATAGATATGGACCAAAATGGAAATATGCACAAATAGGGCTGGTGAAATGGCTTAGCCAGTAAAGATGCTTGCCACCAACTCTGACTATGTGAGTTCAATCCCCAAGACCCACATGGTTAAAGGAAAGAACATATTTCTGAAATTGCCCTATGATGTCCCCATGTGCTCTATGGTAAACATATGTATGTACACACACACACACACACACACACACACACACACACACAGAGAGAGAGTAATAAAAAGTATATTTAAAAGAGTTAAAACTGAGTAGAAGTAAAACTTGAGAAATGTTAAAGTTCTTAGTGTCCTATTTTAGGGCTAGACAATTGTCAAAGCAAAAGGAAAAGTTCTGGAGGTGGCAGGGTCAAGATGGAAGCTCTGGACGGGGAGGGGATCCCACCAAATAAACTTTCTTAAGGACAATCATGGTGGTAAGTTCCCTTTTCCCATCTTACTCAGTCTCCAGTATGATCCCCAGGTCTTTGCCAATGCTCTTGGCAGCTATGCCAGCGTGGACACACACGTGACTGACTTCCAGTTCTAACCACGGTCCCTTCCCCTAAGTCAGTATAACAGCTACTTTTCTATTGCTGTGATAAAAGTACATGACCAAGGCAACCTGTAGATGACAGGGTTTATTTGGCTAATGGTTCTGGAGGGGTGTAAGTCCATGATGTCAGAATAATAGCTGAGCACTCACTCACATCTCAGACAACAAGCAGGAAGCAGAAGCTATGTGCCAGAGACAGCACATGGCTTTTGATAGCTCAAAATCTGCTCCCAGCGACATATTTTCTCGAGCCAGGCTACTCCTACTAAACCCATGCAAACACTATCACCCCCTGGTTTCCAAGTTTTCAGATGCTGAGGAATATGGGACACATCTCATTCAAACCGTTATATTCCACTCCCTAGATCCCATAGTCTCACAGCCATATCATAATGTAAAATGGATTTAGTCCAACTTCAAAAGTTCCCCAGCCTTTCACAGTATCAACATTATTTTAAAGAGAAAATTTTCCTCTGAGACTCCAGGTCATCTCTTAACTGTAACCCCTTGTAAAATCAAACTGCAAATTGCATAATTGTAGTGTACAATGGCACAAGATATACATTAATATTTCAGGAGGGAGGAATGGGTCATCATGAAGAAATATTGAACCTACGCAAGACCAAAACCTAGCAGTGCAAACTCCACGTCAAAGGGCTTAGATGCCTCCACCCTTCCAGCTTACTCCCTGCCTCTCTCTTGGGCTGATTGCACAGCCTATGTGTAGCTTTCCTTGAGGTTGATCCCCAAGACAATGCAGGGGTCACTGCCATAAGGTCATACAATGGCCTCTCCAGACCTCTTGCCCTCTCAGGGTCTTTATGTAGGGACTGCCCTGCTGCATACCTGGTCTCAGTGGCTCTCTGAAACCATGGAGGAAGAAGACTCTACAGCCCCTTCACTCAGATATCCTTCATGACGCTAAAGCCAGCACAATATGGACGAATGGCAGTGTCAAGTTCAGCTCCAAGGTTGGGGTAGAACCAGTACTCCCTTGAGTCCCATTTACAACAGCTTTTGTGTCTTTTCTAAGAGCAGAAAAATGCCTTAGGCCTTTTCCTTTCACAAGTTGGCAGCTTAGTGGGGTGGAGTCTTCCTTTCCCCCACCCCTAGGGCAGATATGGCCCTTCCTTCGTGGCTCTACTCTCCCTAACTAACAGTTGCAGCCAGTCTTTCAGTACCCTCCTTGGCAGTAACACTCATCTTGCCAGCATCCTTTTCTTTTCCAAACTGTACACTGTGTATTTCTTGCTACCCCACTCGTTCCTTTTCACTGTAGACTTGCATGAGAGTGATTACTAATGACCATGGGACAGAGCCAATATTAAGGCTGTCTTGAAATCTCCTCTTCCAAAGAAGTCGGTCCATTACTTTTAAATTTAGTCTCAGGCAAGTCCTTAGGGCAAGGTCAGAAAGCAGCCACATTCTTTGCCAAAATATTCACAAGAACAGTCTCTGACCCAGTTCCTAATATTGTTCCCTCTGAAACTGCTTAACCTGGGCCTCCGTGGTTCACATGACTCTCAGAGCTACTGTCTTCCCAGCTCCCAATATGGTGGTGCACTAAGCCCCGCCTGCAGCATTCAGGTGCCTTTCTAGTCTAAAATCCCAAAGTCTTCCCTATTCCTCTAAAACCAACATGACGTACAGCCAGGACGTACTACCATATCCCGCTCCCTGATACCAAGTTCTATCTCAGTTACTTTTCTATTGCTGTGATAAAACACCATGACCAAGGCAACTTACAGAAGAGGATTATTTGGTTTAGGGCTCCAAAGAGACAAGAGCTCACAGCTGTGGAGTAGAAGCAGCCAGCGGTTAGAGGCTGGAGCAGTGGCTGAGGGGGGCGGGGGTCACAACTCAAACCACAGCCAGGAAGCAGAGAGGATGCACTGAAAACAGGCTCTGGACGGTGACACCTCCTAAATCTACCCAAACAATGTCACCAACCAATCCGGACGCTTGAGAATATGGGGGAAACACCTCATTGAACCCACCACAGCCAGTGATCCTGGCAAGCCAGGCTACACAAAACCGAAGGCTGGCCAGCTCCTCTCACCTCACATGTCACTTGCGAAGAGAAGTCATCTCCTAGCCATGACCACATATCCCAAGGCCCCGGCGCACCCAACACACTGTGACAATAAAAGTAGAAAAGAGAGAGACCCTTCTACTCCTCGTCCCACCTCCACCCTGCGTCACGTGCTGTTCAGGACCGTAGAACAAGGTACCACCCACTGAGGGGCTCAATCATGGACTTCATCTACATGGATTTCCGGACTCAGACTGACAACATGCCAGGGTTCTAGTGATGCCTTCATTATGATTTCCCACCTCTCCACCTCTCTGCGCGTCCTTACGAAGCACAGAGACAGAGAGCTCTCCAGTGTCTCTTCTTGTAAGGACACAAATATTCTCACGAGGGCCCCATGTCACAGCCTCAGCTAAACCCACCCATCTTGCAAATGCTTCAGCTCCAGACACTATCACTATTCCGGGGTAGGCAAGGACGAGGGGAGGGGCGAGGACAAGGGGAGGGGCTAGGGGGCCTAGGAGAAAGGCGAGGGGAGGGTAGAGCTGCAATGTATCTGCTTCCGGAGAACATAACTCAGGTCACAGGAAGTAACTATCTGGACCAGTACAGCCATACGGAAAGAAAGCAAAGACCTGGACCGTGGAGGCCTCCTTGTAGACATTAACAGCAATAAAAGCAAAGGGACCGGTCTTGTGGTGCGTTGACGCTATGTGACTTCACCGCCAGATCTCCAAAGTCAGCGTTTCCTTCCCGCCTTATGCAGCATCCAGGCTGAAACTCGGAGGCCAAATGACCAGCAACTCGAGTGGCAGGAATAGCTCTAAACCCAGGTCTCTGAAATTCCAAAATATCGCCGCAGCTGCCTCAATCAAGCTCCACGCTCCTCCTCAAGCTCCACTGTGTCCTCTGCTGCCTCCTCAGACCCCTCCCTATTCCTCTGTGCGTGCGTGCATTCAGAGGCATCCCCCAGAGACCCCATCAACCTGAACCCCTGTAAAAGGCCACTTCCTCCTAACACACCCTGAACATCTGTGAAAACAATTTCTCCTCAAGCCCACAAATGAACCTCGTAATAAAAACTCACCGTCCAATATAGCCTTAACAAATGTCCTGATGGCATTTTAACTACTGGAGGGACCTGCTGATGTTTCCTCCCTAATTGCTCTGGGATGGTGCCTGCCACTGTTGGAGAGGCTATCTGTGAAACAGTGGGACTTTATTTTTCCAGGTCGGACAATTTCTTTGGTCTTCATCTCTCTAGATTAGACTATGTGGCTGCAATAGACCCCTGGTATCAAGTAGTTAGGTTTATTTTCCACCTACCAACAATCTATTCCAGGTTTAGGAGACTTTCGAGGCAGCTATCAACACCTTGTGGTGTTGATAAAAACATTCCAGCGGATTCCAATCTGACGGCTTCCAAGATTGACCATGGTGTAGACTAGACCACGGAGAGTTGTAGAGGAGCTCACACCACACTGTCCAAAGCCAGGCAGGGATCACCTGTGTTCTGGTGACAGGAGAGTTGGAGTCACAGCGGAAGCACAGACCCTCCAGGCTTTCTCCTGTGCACTTGGGTAGGAGGATGGAGCACCACCGGCAAAGAGGCTGAGGGGGTAAGAGCTCTGGGTTAGGAGCTCTGGGGTGAGAGTCTGAGGCTCTGGGACTTTATAGAAGGCACTTCCACCTCTCCCTGAGTGACAGGGTAAGAGGAACACTGCTTGTACCAGCCTCAAAGTGTTGCTGCAGCAGATAATTTAAATCAATGAATGTACTTGTCCATTTTTTAAAAAGAGCTACTCATCCAAGCCTTATCTCTCATGTGCAAGGCAAAGAATAAAACAGAAACAGATCCTAAAAACCAAGCCCCCTGAGATCCTACTCCAGTCCTCCGACCCTCCATAAAGCAATCTGACACATCTGAGGCCCAGGTGAGCCAACTTTAGGACAGTGGTATGGTTCACATGAGGGTGGCCTCATATGGGGCACTGGGCCTACAAGCACCATTCACTGTAGTGTCCTTTACCAAGCAGAAGCAATTTTATTACAGAGTCTATGTTTCTGTTTACTTTGCCTTTTGAGATAGATAGGGTCATGCATGCAGACGAAGCTGGCCTTGAACTTGCAGTGATCATCCTGCCTCTCCCTCCCAAGGGCGAGGGTTGCAGGTGGAAGTCACCATGCCCGGCTAGAAAAGACTCTTAATCTCTCTTCTCCTTGGTTCTTGGAGTCTCTCCTCCTCTTTGCTCTTTCTAGTCTTTCAGGTTCTTAGCACACTTGAGTTTCCAAGCATCCGAAGGACCGCTCTCCAACCTTATGGCCCTCCCTTCCCTCTCCTGCCACGCACATCTTTAATGTCCCAAACAAGCTTTGCTTTGCTCACCATAAAACTTCCTGGAAACAAGGCTACACGTGTACCCGGCCTCTGTTTTTTATCTTCCTTTCCCTGTTCAGGACACTTGTAATTTACCCTACACTCTACCATTAGTGGAGAAATGTACCGGAAAAGTCACGTGACCTGCTCACTTCCTTTCTGACTGGTGTCTCTTTTTCTGAGACACTTGGGAAGCGTCATCCCAGGAAGAGAACTGATCCCATGTGAATCGTTTCTGCTCAGGGCCCACTGGTTGTTTCTTTACAGACACCTCTGCTCTGTTGCAGACACTGTCCTCACACCCACCCTGGACTCGCCCCTTCCCCTCTCTGAATCCTGTTGATTCCACCTGTTACTGGCTGCAGTCACAACCCTCCCCATCTCTCTCGTCGCCCCATCTCCTTTCTTTGCTCCTGCTCTGGCCCAAGGCTCTCTAATGTGTATTATTTATTCCCTTAGCAACTTGCCAGGTCTTTCTTCATTCAGCTCTATTATATATTTCCAAGGCTTGTAAGAAAAAAAATCAATTTATCAATTCAAAGAAAGTCATACTGTTAAGCACCTGCTTATATACTAAGTATCGTTCCTGTCTCCTGTCTTCTTCTCTTCCCTAGACTTGGTTGGCCATCACTCATCCCTAAAACCCTTCAGAGTTTCTCATTGGTTTTGAACTCTGGACCACATCCCCTTGTCAGGCTCTCATACCTCTTCTTTCTTTCCTATTGTAATGGACAGTTTGCTGTTCCCCCAAGGGTACCACTCCCCTGCCTTCAGGGACTTTGTCTCCTCTGCCAGGAATCTGTGTCTTCTTTCATTGCCTGGAAAAACAAACCAACCCACAGACGGTCTTTTCTGCTCCTCCACATAGCAATCAAATGAGCATCGAGTCCTTTGAGAAAGCTTTCCAAACTACCCAACATTCGTAGTCCAGATCGTCCAACCCAGCGGTCCTCGCCCGTGTGATGTAACCCCTTCGGGGGTCGCATCAAATATCCTGCATATTAGATACTTACATTGTGACTCGTAACAGTCACAGCATCACAGTTATGAAATATCAACCACATAATCCTACATTTGGGGGGGGGGTCACCACAACGTGAGGAACGGTATTAAAGGACTGCAGCGTTAGGAAGGTTGAGACCCACTGTTTTGGTCCGACTCTTCCGTACACTGGAGCCGTCTCCGTCTCTTCTGGTCAGCCAGCGGCATGACTCAGGGAGCGTGGCTAGATTATTAAGATCACCTTTAGAAAGACGGATCACCAAGAGCCATAGCCCAGGACTAAGCAGGGGATTCTTCCAGAAGTGAGCACTCCAGAGTCTGATTCTTTCCAGAGTCTCTGCCCCCAGCGCGCGCGCATGCGCACCCCCCCCACACACACACAAAGAGTCTGATTCCAGATTCTCTGCCCCCAGCGCGCGCGCATGCGCACCCCCCCCAGTATGATTCCAGAGTCTCTGCCCACAGCGCGCGCATGCGCACCCCCAGAGTCTGATTTCAGATTCTCTGCCCCAGCGCGTGCGCATGCGCACCCCCCCAACACACACAACCACCATTCCATTTCTAGTTTGCATTCCACTCTATCCCAGCATTCCAGAAGAAATGATGTCATTTGTGAAATAATGACGGGCATCGATAGTGAATGAAATGGTGTTCAACCACAATGTGTAGTCTACTGATTAAACATAGTCACAATATCTTCTCTTGTTTACTTGTTTGTTTGTTTGCTTGCTTCAAGATGGAGCCTCACTATATAGGCCCTAGCTGGCCTGGAACTCATTATATGAACTAGGCTAGTCTCAAACTCACAGAGCTCTGCCTGCCTCTGTCTCTACTTCTAAAAAGGTTGAAGTCCTATTGCACGGCAGAAAACATTTTAAAAAGTGATTTGGGATTTTGTTAAAAAAAAATCACCAAGGCTGAATCAATCTGGAACAGCTCATAGGGCAATACAACTATGCTTAGTGCAGACCCCACCAAGCATGAGCCAGTGAAATGCATTGCTTTGTATGCTAACATAAAAATGTTAACGAGGGCCTGGCGAGGTGGCTCAGCACTAAGAGCCCTGGTTGCTCTTCTGAAAGACCTGCGTTTGAGTCCCAGCACCCACGCGGCAATTCACAACACTCTGTGACTCCGGTTCCAGAAGAGAGATCTGGCGCCCTCTTCTGGACTTCTCTGGAACTAGACAAGCATGTCGTACAGAAATATAGATGAAAGAAAAATACTCAGAATCATAAAATAAACAATAAAAATGTCTAAATAAATAGAAACTTTTAAAGCTATTAATTGAAAAAATCAGAAAATAGCCAGTAACAAGGAACTAAACCCTTTACTCAAATTTAACCACCACCATCTTTCGAGTCTATTCTGTAGACATGTTGTACAGATGCTTTCAGACCAAAATAGGGCCATGCTAAGCAAACCACTTTGCGAGGTCTTGTTCGCACTTTCATTAGCAACGCCCTCACTGCTGATAAGAAAACAAATTTGAAAACAGGTGATGCCAAAAGGAAGACTAAGCCTCCTATGGAATAAACGAGAGCCTGGCTTCTCCCCTCCCTTCCTTCTTTTAGCCCCCCTCCCATCTTTCCTCAATACTTCAGAGGTTTCTTTGCACTGCTGTCACCGAGATCAGGCCTAAAACGTATTTATTTATTTATTTATTTATGCTACAATCTTCCCACGGAATACTTTTATCCCCATTTAAAAGGAGCGTCGCTTGGGTAAGTTTTAGTTGATAGTAGATTCCACTATTTATGTGGGTTAGAGGTCATTAGTTTACCAGAATATATTCCTTATTTCTAGCTGTCTTCTGAGAGGTGGGTTTTCTACTTGTGACTTTGAATCTTCTCGAAAATGATAAAAGGCGCACAGGTGTCCTTTCATGAAGCCCTTGCTCTGTATGACGCGCCCTTCTCACTTTCTCTCTGGTAAAAAAAAAAACACCCTGCCGTGAGATGCAGAGGATCAGAGGGGCAGGTGACGTAACGGCTTCTCATTGGCTGAAATTTCTAATGTGTAATATAAAGGCCTCCCACTGACTAGAGATCAGTGACTGCCCCCAAACACCGCCAAGAGCCTAAAGATTTTGCCCACTCCTTTTGTTGCCAGAAGATTCTGTATTTGAAAAAGAAATGGTTGCAGCTTTCTAATGTGTCCAGCGCTGCGCTGACACTCCTCCAGAAGGGGGCGCGGCCTGAGCAGAGAGCGAAGTGGGGAATGAAGCGAGGTGGTCCACCTATCTTTACCTCCTTGCTGTGCCCTTTCCTCTACTACCTACCCCAAACAAAAACAAAACAACAAAACCCAAAGCTCTCTAAGGTGACGCTTTCTAGAGTCAATAAAACTTTTGGGGTTTTTTTGGGGGGGGGGATATTTTGTTTGCTTGCTTTTGTTTTGTCTTAAAACTCTCAGTAGCCTAAAGGTTAATATATTGTCTCTATCTATATCCACCTGTAAAGGTGTAGGTATTATATCTATCCACTATCTCAATGTACAATCACCATGTGCTTTTTCCCCCCCATTATGGAATCTCCATGGATTTTTTTTTTCCTTGATATTCTGGAGAGATGAGCTACGAGGATGCGCTCGTAGCAGCTGTTGGGGAAATATTGCCTCCTCTTTGTTCTGAATGCTGTTTAAACATTGGCAGGGGGCCTCATTAAAGATGAATCGTTGAATTAGCAAGTAGCGTTGTAGCTTGAGGAGGCAGCATGTGCTCCTGTGGTGAAAACAGATTTGCACAAAGGAGGGAGGGGTAGGGGAGGTGGGGGCGGGAGGTGGACAGAGGATGAAAAGACAAGACAGGGCAATGTCAAGTGTTTCACAGTGGCTCGCTAGCCTGCCCACTGCAGAAAAGCAGCACAGGCCAGGCTGAGAGGGGCCCCAGCAGAGACCCGGGTTTCTGGAGTGTGAATGAGAAAAAGAGAGCCCCTTCATAAGAGGGCAAGTTGGGTTATTAATAACCTTTTTTTCCCTTCCAGATTGTACTGAATGAGTGTCCTGTGGTCTTTGATGACGGAAGCAGCCATCAGCCTTACTCAGCCATTTACTAACCCTGTCCCTACTCCATGCCCTCTGTCACAGAGGTAGCAAAGAGGCTTGAGCCGTCTGCTTGCTTTGACCGTCTTTTCCTATTCTTAAGTCCTTTTTTCCCATTCGGGAAGGTCTGCATCTGATTTGGAGTTTAGAGATAAAGCAGACAGGCCACGGGGGGGGGGGGGGGCGGGCAGGAGGGGTGGACTTCTGTGGAACTGAGCAGCCCCACTGAGGAGGAGAGTGTCACCATACTCCCTGAGGCTGCGTCTCATCACTCAGGTAGGCTGTTTTGTGAGTGTGTGTGGGGTTTTCTTGACCCTACACTTTCTCTCCTGAGTTCTGATGCATAGAATTTGGCAAGTGGAAAGGAGAAGAGAGGGCAGGGCGGTAAGAGGGGCTGCGCTGTGGAATCTACTGCTTGCCGGACACTGTGCTAAACGCGATGACCCAGATCATATTAATCATCGCCAGTAGTAACCAGGGAGGAGCTTTAGTCCCATTTTACATGTAAAGAAACCAAGTCTCAGAGAGAATAGACTGCCTTAAACGGCTGATGAACAGTCCAGATGGAATTCAGACCACAGCTAACTGACTGCAGGCCCGAGCCCTGGCTCTGCTACTCTTAATGCACATTTGCATACACAGTAGGAGAAAGGATTTGCGCTTGAGAGTCAACCGTCTAAAGTGGGATCCTGAAAGGCTTTGTCTCCAATTAACTCCCCCCCAGGGATCTGGAGGCATGAAGGGATTTCTGGCACGATTCCCCCATCAGGAAGTCATCTCCTTTCTTTCCTTTAATTCTTGCCATCCCAGCTCCTGAGGTCACCACCTTTTGGGGCAAAAAGGACGAAAAGAGTCCACATCCTAACACGCAGGGCTTCCAGCCTTCCCGAGCTGTTCTGCCAGCGAAGGTCATGTTTCCTGCCTGAGGGCTCAAAGCAGAGCTGCCAGCTTGCTCCCTTCCAAGCAGCCTCCTTCCTGTCCCATGCTCCCTCTAGAAACCTGTGTACTTTGTTTATATACAACAAAAAAAATTGATTTACAAACAACTCAGTGGGTAATTTACACCAAGCTTTGGAGTTGAGAGAATGATGGACAGTCTCTTGTCCCCAGACACCAACAAGATTATCACACCTTTTCTCTCTTGTATGGGCTTGGGGACAGACATCTTGGGTACATCAAGGATGTCATTAGGCCAACAAAAACACAGCTATGAGGTGGCTCACACTCTTGGTTTTCATCCAGGTTCTTGAGTCATCTGAACGGAGCTGGCGTTGCTGGACTGATGGATAGCAGAGATCCATGGACCAAAAGACATTCTGGTCCTACCCACAAGCACACACACAGGGCTGGCTTAGGCACGTGTGCATGTGCGCTGCAGTGTGTTTGTGTGTATGTGACCCAGACCATATGAATTATCCCCAGTAGCAACCCCAGAGGAGCTTTATTCCCATTTTAGATGTAAAGAAGAAACCAAGTCTCAGAGAGAATAACCTGCCTTAAATGGCTGATAAACAGTCCAGATGGAATTCAGACCACACTAACTGACTGCAAACCTGAGTCCTGGAGCTAGTAACCTTCACGTGAATTTGCATACATGGTAAGAAAAAGGATTTGTGTGTGCAAGCACCAATAGTCTAAAGTAGGATCCTAAAAGGCTTCGTCTCCAGTTAACTCTCCCTGATGGACCTAAAGAGATCCTGGATCCTCTCAAAGCTGTGTTTTGTATTTGCTGTGATGTCAAATGTGTTGCTCAAGTGATACAATAAAACAATGTACTCTCTTGATGAAAGCTGGCAGGTTTCGGTCATCTTAGTCTGTCTTTCTGAACTGTGTGGCCTTGGTCAACCTCACTGGCCTCGGTCTGATTTTTGACACCTTCAAAATGGGAAGATGAGTGATTAGTCCTTGATACGATCAAGAAATGACTAAGAGTTAGTGAAATCTGTCTATGAGGGCATTTCTAGAGAAGTGTAACTGACGGGGTTGAAGGAAGGGACCTGCCCTGCATGTGGGAGACACCATCCAGTGGGCTGAGGTACTGGACTACATAGACCCCCTCTCTAAAGGAGAAAGCCAGCATTCCTTTTCTTGGCATCTTGATCTGCACAGATGCGAGCAAGCCAGCCTCCTGCCACCGTGCCTTCCCTGCCCTGAAACACAAGCACAAACAAACCTTTCCTACTTTACATTGGTTCAGGCCAGTTATCAGGCCACAGCAGCAAAGATACAGGAACCAATCCAGGAGGAGACCACACAGTTAAAGAGTGAGCGCTGGTCTTAAGTGACTGGTGTGCAAAAACCGCATCTCTTTCTTTCCTTATTGCCGTAATAAGATAACCTGACAGTAACTGCTTACAGGAGGAGGGACTCATTCTGGCTCACGGTCTGAGAGCTACAGTCACCATAGTGACGCAAGGAGGCAGGCTGCTCCACAGTGGTGGAAGTGTGCACCGTCTATCTACTTATTACATGATGCCGGTCAAGGAGCAGAAAACTCAGGCTAGCACTGGAGCAAGCTCTAGCTTCTGTGACCCGCTCCACAGTGAGGCACTTCTTCCAGCTGTGCCCTGCTTCCTAACGGCTTCACAGCCTCCAGAAACAACACCACCATCTAGGGACCAAGTATTCAAACACAGGACCCTGTGGGGGGGCTGGGAAGCTTGCACACTCAAAGCATCATAGCTTGTATCTATCTAAAGCTGGCGCTCAGGAAACAACCAACCGACATGTTCTTCTCTGAAACCTCAAAGGGGAAAAACAAAAACAAAAGGCTCAGGCCATCATTCCAACTGGACAAAGAGACCCAGTTGAAAACGTTTACCGGCTCAACTGAGATAATGAACAATGGCAAGTCAGAATGTCAACACAAAATACAAACAACGAAGAAGCACTATTTGTATGTACATGTTCATATCTGTATGTTCCACGTTCATGTATGCAGGTGTACATGTGAACCTGTGCATATGGAGACCCAAGGACAGTCCTGTGAGTCATTACTTATGTGCTGCTCATGATTTTACTTTACTTTTCTTTCTTTCTTTTTTTTTTTTTTTTAAAGAAACGTTCTCACTGGGTTTGGTGGCGCATGCCTGTAATCCCAGCAGCATTCAGGGAGGCCGATGAAGGCAGATCTCTGTGAATTCCAGGCCAGGACAGCCATGCCTGTCACAAAAACCCAAAAACCAGTAAAATAAAATAATGACAAGTTCTCTCTTTGGCCTGGAACTTTCTGAGTAGGCTAGCCTGACCACCCAGCGAGGCCCAGGGATCCAATCATTTCCACGGCCATCTTCCCACGCCTGTCTCTGGGATTGGAAAATACTTCACTCACTGAGCCGTCTCCCCAAACCCCAAGAAACATGTTTAATAGTACAATACATACTTAGAAAGTTGGCTGCGGTGATGGAGTAGAAAGAGCTGATCATTTCCTGCAGCCTATCTAGTTAGTAGAAGGCGGCAAAACCCAAAATGGTCCTCCATCGAGAGCTACTAAACATGTAAGTTGTCCTGTGGGTTCTTCACCTGAAAGTCCTCCACGCGACTGTGTCCAGTCCACCGACGGATTTGCTGTGTCTCGACTCACACCTGCTCGTCTCTGAATGTGTATCAAATACAACCAATTCATGCCCTGTCCACAGGGAGAAAGGAGAAGAAAACAGCCAGTTGCCTCGAAGGAAGGACCTACAGAGCCATCTTTTTTCTTTCTTTAAAGATTTAATACCGCATAACTCTATAGCCCCAAATGCATGGGGCTCCTGCCCTAGTCAGAGGACACAGAAGGGCCAGCCAGAGCATCCTGGGGCCAGAACCAGTTTCAGCTGCGTGTTCGTTGTTTAGAAGAGGAGGCTGCGTTTCTCATAAACTGACACCGCAGGACATCTCTAAACAGGCAGGCCCTCAGTTAAGGAGGTTTTGTTTCCTACGGCACCGAATCCCTACCATTCCTGTACTTTCTCAGGTTGGGTCATAAAAAAAAAAAAGTACAAAAAAAAAAAACCTCTACTAGAAACTATTGATTTCTGTTGTGCTAAAGCCCCTGACATCACAGTGCGATGAAGATATTGCTGTGGACCCAGCGAGCCTCTTCATGGTTCTCCTCTGCTTATGAGGGTCTCTGCGGACGGTATTAAGGATATTGTAGTTCCCACTGTCTGACTGTGGGATATCAGCAGGGTCTCTCCTGTGTAAAGAATAATTATCAGCACTGCTGTTACCTCTAGTAAGTGTGTAATTACATGCTCAGTTCTGTGGGCTCTAGGCTGTGCGATTTTAAATTATACAATAATGTCAAATTCTCTCCTGCTCTCTCGTGCTTTCTTTCTCTCTCCACGTTTTCTTTCTTCTTCTTCTCTCTCTCTCCCTCTTTTTTTTTAAACTGAAATGGGAGGTGGATATTTGGGGGTGGGTTGTTTCTTAACAGAAGGAAGGGAGAGTGTGAGAGCCGTTCTGACTAGACCTGCAGGCTTGACAGAAAAGGGAAGGTCACACACTGCCTCTTCATGCCTGGCTTTTAACTTGAAGGGGACTCTCAAACCAAGATGGTTTTGGCAGATAGGAAAAGGGAAGAAACTGAGGCAGGCAGGAGGAAGTATTGAAATCAAAATTGCGGGTGGAGGGGGACAGGGTGTCCCGGGAAAGAAAGAAAGAAAGGAAGAAGGTGAGAGTTGAGATGGAAGTGTGGCCTGGAAGTCAGGCGACAAAATGCTCAGTAAGGGTAAAAAGGGCCTGGGCTGGGGTTAGCTTATCGTTCATTCCTAGCCGGAAGTTGAGAGGCTGGAGGCCACCTCAGAGTGGGGTATGTGGGCTGGTCAACAGCAGCTCTCCACTGACCAACTTGGTCTGAATGTGATCCAGAACATCTCATCTAAAGAACAGGCCACAGGTGTGGGGCTAGGGAGCTGCCAACCCACCCGCCAGCTCTGCCAGCCCAGCTGCCCCATGTCCCATGGGGTGGAGATTCTGCTCCCAGGGGCCGGTGTGCTAGAACAATCCTACCCACTCTACACACACTACACACACACACACACACACACACACACACACACACACACACACACACACACACATCCCTTCCCCTGTGGGACCTTCTGTGGAGTGCTATTGGTCCAGTCCCTAATTTACAGATGTTTGGTTTACATCCTACTCAGCCCCCCCTAGGGCTTGATTCTTCAAGAAGCCTTTAAAGAATTGCCCTGAACCCTCATTCTCTTGTGCACTCTGGATCCTTCGTTCCTTTCCTGCACCCTGAATCCTCCGTTTCTGGCTGTACCCCGAATCTCCCCCCTTCCCTACTGTATCCTGGATCTTCCATCCTCTTGTATCCTAGAGGAAGGCATCCAACTTCTGCTTCCCAGTCCCCGTCCCGGTTCCGTCTTCCCCTGCCCACGCTGGAGTAGCTTCTGCACCCGCCACTCTGTCGCCGCAAGTCCTGGCCACGCCAGAGCGTCATAGAGAACGACTGCTTCCGAGGACATGCATGCATCTCTTGTTGCTCAGACCAGGGAGATGAGACCAAAAGTCACAAAGCTGTTTGGTGACAGGTTCTCCAGAACCCACATCTTCTTCTTTGTGGTCCATCACGCTGTTTGGACACCACTGGGATTTGAAATACCTTCAGGTGCCTAACAGAGGTCAACCTGCTATCAAAGTAACGTGCTCATTATAAAAATCATAGCTTCTAATATTTCCTGGACATCATCTATGATTCATTTGATCCTTCCAGTTACCACTGGAGGAGGGACTTGATTCTCTCTCTCTCTCTCTCTCTCTCTCTCTCTCTCTCACACACACACACACACACACACACACGCACACACACACGCACACGCACATGCACACGCACACGTGCACACACACACAGTTGAGGAAACTTGGGCACAGAGAGGAAAAAGTAATTTACCCTGTCTCCTAGGTAGAGCTGGGATTTGAACTCAGAGCTGCCTGACTACTGTGTCTCCACGTTGAGCATCCCTTCGCAGGACGTCCCACAAGACACATCCATAAGAGTGTTGCTGATGCTTTAGAACAAGTTCATGGCCTTTAACGACCATCCATCTCCAGTCTGTCCTGATCTTCTCCGCCACAAAACGCTGTCGAACATTTCTCTCCTGAACAGTGTCCCAGCTTGATTTTCAGCCGAGGCCAGTTGAAGCTGGTGGCCGCTAAATCCTCCCACATGACAAGGACTCATTCAACAGCACGGTTTAGGTAAGGCTTCCCTCTCAGAAGGCACAGCCTGCCACCAGCCCTCACAGACGTCCTCCTCACAGCTCATCTATAAACCTTCACCCGAGACAAGAACCCCGCCTCAAGAGACCACCGGCAAAAACCGGCTCTGGTTATAGACTCCATTTCTGAATCCACTCATCACGTTTTGTGGTTCTTTGGGGTCCCCACGGTTTCTGTGGAATGTGCTCGAGGTGGGCAACCAGAGCACGGCAAGTATCAGCTGAAGGCTGTAAATAATCTCCTGTGTTTGAATAGAGGTTTTCATTTCGTGGTATTTTTTTTTTACTTGTATTATTCCAAGCCCCATTCCCCCCTCCAACCCCAAGGACAGAAGTCTGCTGTTTCTATTCATCTCTCTACTCCTGCCCTCCACAATCTTTTGCCGAGAAGAGAGACCAAAATAGCTTAGTGACTTGATCCAAATCCAAGGTGGAATGAAAACCCAGATTCCCCAGACCCCTGCTGAGTGTGGAATATGAGAAACAATCACTGCAGATGGGTGAGGAGAATTCTGTAGCTTCTTGGGTCCTGCCACGTCCACCATGTACACCAAAGGAAAATGGCTGATGTGTGAGGAGACCGATCACACCGCCCTTTGGTGAAGATGGCATAATCTACCTAAAACCCTAAGACAAGGACTTCCCCACTATCCCCACAGCCCCAACACAGCCTTTAGCCAAGGCCTTGCTTTGAGGACCTCATGTCATTGATGATCTAGTTGAACTTGTGCCGCCAAGTGTCTGTTTGCCCCTTGGGGGTATCCAGGCTCGTCGCTCACTGGGCTGAGCTGGAAGGAGTGAAACTTAGCCAGGATGGATACCCTTGTCAGAAGACAGCTTCAGTGAGGCAGCTCACTTAATTGGGGTTGGGGGGGGGGGGAGAGGTGGGAATAGAAGATATTTAAACCTACGGGAGTGGATAGAGGCTTTCAGGGTGAGTGTACACCATTGGCTGGAGCCAAGGTTCTTTTTTAAATAGTATTTTTTACATATGCATTTATATTATTACACACATATATAAATAAACTACATACAGCAAGAAGAACCACGGAACGATTATATTAATGCTACATTCATAGTGTTTTGGCTAGGGTTCTTATTTGCATGAAGAGGCACTCCAGATGATTGCTGGACGTGACCTTATAAGGAGAGAGGAAGTGATGACCTCAGGGGTGACAGAGATGGGATGGGATGTACAGCTACCGAGTTGGGAATTTGAAGGCCCAGGGCAGGGAGGCCACAGTCCTACTTCTGCCATCTCAAGATGGGTTTTTGGCATCTGGACATGCTCTGACCTCATTCTTGCTCCCAGACAAGTCCCCTGGTCACATGGCTCCCTGGCCCCACAAATTTGCCTCCTCTGTGTGTCCCCCTGCCACCTCTCTAACACTGACTCAATGGGATCATGTCTCCTAAGCCAGCCTCTGCAGTTATAGTCACTCAGTAATCATGTCACATCTAAAATGGGAATAGCAAGTTATTATCCACATTTATTCAGAGTTGTACTGGAGACGCAGAAGTGACACCGGGGTGTCGGGACAACATGTTCTGCCCTCAAGAAAACAGATGACATGACCACGGAAGGAAAGCCTTAGGAGGCGAGGATATAAGAGAGTCTTATCTCCAGCCATGCCCTACAAGAAGGTGAGGAATCCTTACTGCAAAGCTCAGCCTCTGGTCAGGAATCCAGGTCCCAAGAGAATAATGCAAACCAATAAAGAGACTGGAGTGGGCCGCAAGCCAACAGCCCTTCCTCGTGGTGGCAAATAAGTATAGTGGCACGCAAACAGGCCCTCCACAGGTGCTCATGATAAATATAGATACCTGAGCCCACAAGGCCTCTGTCAAAGAGCTCCCTGGCTCTGGGCCCTGCGTCCTTCCTGCACTGAGAAGGCCTTTGGAGATTGCTAGATGCTCTACATTTTTTCCCCTCTAATGAAGAAACGGAAGTCCAGAGATGTTCAGTCACTCGGCAAGGTCACACAGCTAATTAGCCACTGAGAGCCGAGATGAAAACCCAAGTCTCCTGACTCTTAATCCACTTCTCTCCCCACAATATACTTCTAATTTTTTTTTCATTTGAATGAAGTTTAAAATTAGAAAAGAAGTGATCTAGGACCAATCCCATGATGACCAGTGGATTTTTCTCAATACTGATGGGTGTCTCTGTTCTGAGACTTGTTCACTCTTTATTCCACCATCCCTGTGCTTCATTTTGTAAGATTGTGGGGGAAGACTTGTCCCAATTAGTAATAGGATTCATTCTCAACACCATTTCAGGCTGCTTCTATATCCATGGCATTGATGAAAGTTTAGGGTTTTTTCATAACTCTGGAAAGATGAAAAAGAGATCCTGTCTAGCCATGCATGTTCACTCCACACATTAAAGATGTAGCTGTTGTGTGACCTTCCTGGGAAGACACAAACAAGCAATTCACCCACACAGGTCACCTGACAACAGACCCCCTCAAAAAAAAAAAAAAAAAAGGAAAAAAAAGACCAGTCTCTCATCTGGACTAGCTTAGTGTACCACTGAGCTTACTGGGGTTACATGAACAAACCAAAGGCACCTGCATTCCCTAAGAAGCCCCCCATGTGTGGTAACACTCACAAAAGCTACTATACAGCTTGCAAACAGCACAGTTGTCAATGAATACTTCCTCTCTCTAGCAACTGTCACTGCTTACACAATTTAAGGAGGGGTGGGGCCTCGTGTGTCCTGATAGTTCAGGAACTTCCTGAGACTTGTGAGTTTTCCTTCCTTCTTGATCCTTAACATAATGTTTCAATTCAGAGGAAATAGCTACAAACACAGGGGACAAAGAAGGACTCAACTGATTCACCGGCATGGCGGGTCCATCTTTGAACCTGGCTTTGCCACCTTGACCTGTGGAGTAGATCTGTGTAGCTCACTTATCCCACTAGAGTCTCCTCTCACTACTAAATTGTGACGTGAGTCTCTGCCCTGATAGCTCATGGTTTTAGGCCTGAAGATTATTTTTTTTTCCAGAAATAAATATTTGGCCACAGCACTCTTTCTCTTTGGAGCATCTCATCTCGGTCTCTGGAGACGATCTCAGAGAAACCTTAGGAGGAGTGATTGTCCTCGGTGCCTGCAGACTAACAGAGGGCCATGTAGTCACGGAGCACATGAAGACATTCAGAGATGGAACTCAGCTTGGCTCTACACCTATCCCGCAAGAGAAGTCCAGAAACCCTGTGGGGACAGTAGAGCATGGGATGTTAATATGAAAGGAAAGGAAGGGATAGAAGGGATAGAGGTTTAAGTTGAGAGGGTAGGAGGGGGACATGGGGGAGGGTGGGGAAAGGGATAATGAACACTAGGAATGTTTGGGGAAAAAAGCCACATGGGAAGCTACTTGATAAAGCCAGTTTTCCCTCTCCCAAAAAGCAAACGAACAAACAAAACACAACAGCAGTGCTAGGGGTGGAACGCCTACTCTCAAACTGTCGTCAGGAGTACGCTGGGGAGGTGGGGTGGGGTGGCAAACAATATAGCGATTGGCGTTGCTCATGGTTGCCCACCAGAACTTAACAGGAAGACTGTATGGCTCGTGGGACTACATACTCTGGCCACAGAACGTGGAGAACTAAAGTCAGTACTGACCAGGGAGCTTCCTCAATGCTGTCTAGCTTTCACAGTCCCAGAGGTGGTATCTTCAACAGTTTTGTCCAGCTGTGAACTCTATGAACTACTATAATGACCAGTGTGGCAAGAGATGCCTGCAAGTGCAATAGTGACACAGATGTTACGGGAGTAACCAACCACTTTCTGCTAGGGTTTCCACAGGAAGAAACACAATTCTAATAGTATACATTAGTCTAAGAACCCTTGAATAGCCAGGTGTGGTGGCGCATACTTTTAATCCCAGCACTTGGGAGGCAGAGGCAGGCAGATTGCTGTGAGTTCGAGACCAGCCTGGTCTACAAAGTGAGTCCAGGACAGCCAAGGCTAACACAGAGACACCTTGTCTTGAAAAACAAACAAACAAACAAAAAACAAAACAAACAAACAAAAAGAAAGAAAAAAAAGCCCATGACTAGGGAGCTCATGGGTCCCAGAGGTAAACCAACTACCATTACTTTTGCTATATAGACATAGTGACAGACTGCTACCTAAATTCATAGCTCTCACCTCTCATCAGAGATGTTTCTTTGTGCTGTGGATGGCAGTGAATGCAAAACCTCACAACTAGTCTAAGTACAGAAAGTAAGTGTCAATGGACTGTTCAGCCATGCACGGGACATTTACTTCACGCCCCCTTCTTCCCAAGACTCAGGGACAACCAAAGAAGAGGGAAGCAGAAGGACCATAAAGGCCAGAGGTTGGGGACAATTGGACTGTGTTTTCTGGACACGGCAGGGTGGCTACACTCACAAATTTCTCAGCAGCTGTACCCACCTGAACAAAAGCTGCACAAGACCAAACAGTCAGTATTCCAGCATGGAGTGGGGAGGAGCTCTCAAGTCCCCGCCCCCCTCCTCTAGAGGAGGAGATGTTGACATTGATGGCTTCTTAAGGACAGCCAGTTTTCTTTGAGACTGTGGCACCCTGGTAGGTCAGTCACCCTCCCATGGACAACCACACAACCATGAATATTTGGGCATCACAAGTTGGAATCAGTGAGTTATGAAGGGGGAAAAAAGAGGATCATCAAGTGGGGTAAATGTGATCAAAATAGCATTGTATGCATGAGTGAAATACTCAAAAATTAATAAAATGTGCTAAGAAGGGGGAAAGCCCTTTCAGGTATGAACTCCAGCAGAAATGTATCTGTGAGTTAGGTCACTGTTCTGTGAATATCTATCAAAATGTCTTATACTATCTTACCAAAACCCACAGGAAACAGAAGAACATGCTAAGAGACAATTCATTTCTTCTTTTTTAAGAGTTATTTTATTTTTAAGTGCCTCTCTCTCTCTCTCTCTCTCTCTCTCTCTCTCTCTCTCTCTCTCTCTCTCTCTGTGTGTGTGTGTGTGTGTGTGTGTGTGTGTGTGTGTGTGTAGTCTATGAAAATGTATGTACACACAAGTGCAGGTGCCCATGGAGAGCAGAAGAAATTGGATCCCCTAACTAGAGTTAACCGCAGTTCTGAGCCACCCAATATAGGTGCTGGGAACTGAACTCAGGCCTTCTGGAAGAGCACTGTGTGCTCTTAACCACCGAACTCTTTCTCTCCAAATCCAGCTCACATTCTTAGCTGCATGCCTCAAAGGAACAGTATGTCCCCATCTGTTGTGTGACACTGTTCCTCAAGAGAGAAAACCAAGTACCTACTCACTCCAGATGAGAAGCCAACAACAGACCAGAGTGTAGGCACCACTAAACTCCAACTTGGTGAACCAATGAGTTTTCCTGAGGTTACTTACAGGAGTATGGGCAAGGGGTTACTTACAAGAGCAGAACTGACTCAAAGACAGCTGGGTCACCAAAGTCCACCCCAGCGTGAGTGATAGCTCATGGCAGCTGGAAACCTGAAGCACACTGCACAACCTTCGGGCAGCTCCAGAGATTGGAGCAGGCCCTTTCCCAGGAGCTTGTGTAGCCTGAGACTCTCCTAGGCAGCTCAGCTAGTCAGAAAGCAACTCTCAGTGATCGCTATTTCATATATCCTCTTGGGGAAAGAGGAGCCTAAAGATTCTGTTTCAGGGTCTTCCTGGAGTTATCTTGTGTTGTTTCTTTCCTGTATTAATGGCGTTTCCCGGATGGATAAAATATTTCAGCCCCCCCCCTTAGAACAGCCTGTTGTTTTACCTTCGTGTAAACACCCTGTCCCTAAATATCCTATTCTTTCACTCCTCTTTCCATCATTGGTTCTCAACCTTCCTAACACTGTGACCCCTTAACACAGGTCCTCATGCTGTGGTGACCACCCCCCAACTACACCATTATTTTCATTGCTACTTCATAACTGTAATTTTGCTACTGTTGTGAATTGAAATGTAAATATATGATATGCAGGATGCCTGATGTGAGTGACGCTCCTGTGAAAAGATCGTCTGATCCTCCAAAGGGGCCACAACCCACAGGCTGAGAACCGCTGCTCTGCATCCTGTGTCTTAAGAAGTTTCCTTCCAAGATGGAAGATTTTAGTCTCAGAAAAAAACTGCCTCCAACAGATGTCCATTGTGGCAGCTGCCTACAGCGGGAGCATGCAAGGTTTACTTAAGGATATTAAGTCACTGAAATGCTTGGGGGCTTGGCCCCATATTCCTCATATCTCGGGACAGTGTTCTGGATTAAGTTTGGGCTTAAAGGCTCTTGCAATCTGATTAGAGTCAGATTTTAAGGATCTGCTTCACGTTTCCATTCCATCAGGCCAGCACTTAATGCTGGAGCGTGTTCTGTGCAAAGGAACACGGGTCTGTGGCGTTTTGCTGGAAGACTTCTTTGTGGTCTGAGTCATTTTTTTCCCCCACATACTTTAAAATTTATTCAGTAAATACTTACTCACCTACTACTGTGTTTCAGGGAATTTTCTAAGCGGTGGGCAAGACCTTAATACAGCACCTATAGAAGTCTGAGAAAGGCAAAGGTGTGCACTCAACTTGAGGGAAAAGCTATCATAGACACCACTTTTGTAGCCAGCTGGCTTTCCAAGGTCACATGCATTTTGCCAGACATGGCCTCCAGAACTCTGGCTTGGGAGAAAGGAGGAGCCACAGGGACAAGGAGGAAGAAATTCATTAAGGAAGAGAAGCAACAAGACCCTCTTTCCTTCTACACGGAGCCTCTCTGGGGGGAATCAGGTCACTGGGAGTGGGCCTTGAGACTTTCGAGTTGCCTCACTTCCTGTTTGCGCTGGACTTGTAAGTGTGGGTGCAATGTGACCAGCTGGCCTTCTGCTCCTGCCCTGCCAGCATGGCTTCCTTTCCCACTACCTGTCCCACTTTCCTGTCTCCCCTACCATGACAGACTGTGTCTCTCTGGAACTGTGAGCCAAATAAGCCCTTTCTCTCTTAAGTTGTCACGGCATTTTATCACGGTAAGGAGAAACTAACTAGAAACTTCTTTTTCTTTCTTTCTTTCTTTTTTTTTTTTTTTGTTTGTTTGTTTTGTTTTGTTTTTTGAGACAGGGTTTCTCTGTGTCGCCTTGGCTGTCTTAGACTCTCTTTGTAGACCATGCTGGCCTTGAAATCACAGAGATCTGCCTGCCTCTGCCTCCCTAAGTGCTGGGATTACAGGCCTGTGCCACCGCACCCGGCTCCTCTAGGATTTTCTACCCATGACAAACTCTGTTTCTTCTTGTGCTGTACATGGTGGGCATCATCATCAGCTCTGAACTTAGGAGTCCCTGGGACCCCAGTGCTGTGGAAAAACCCAGCCTGGCCTAGCTTCCCAGGGCACTCAGGGACATGGACCCGCCGTCACTCCTTGTCCAGCTGTCATGTAGCCACTTAAATTCTCACTCTGCGTTCTGAGGGAAGCTCTGAAGCACAAGCCTGAGCTATGTCTGCTCAACACCCTTCTGGGTGGCCGGCGTTCTACACGAGGGTCCTCTACCCACGACAGACTCCTCTCCTCTTTGTACCACTCCGCAGTGGGCACGGAGGCTCTCGGTAGAACCCCGCCCTCTGTCCGAAGCTCTTTCTTCTGCCTTAGTGATGCATCCTCTCAGGCAGCACAGCCACAGCCAACTGACTGACTGTGCTCCGAACCCAGGTAGAGAACTCCTAAGTTAGAAATTCGTCATTCTCACGATGGACTCTCACACTGTCCCAACACCATCCCTTTGTCAAGCGTGTCCACCCTGCATGTACTACCCACCTGCCAGTCATGCAGTAGGTGAATCAGTTGCCAGATCAACTTCTATGGGTCATACACAGCAGTTATGTTCAAGGAACGCTTATCTGGCTTAATAATGATCCCAGGCACAAGACGGGTGATGCTGCCAATCAAAAAATGCAAAGGGTAGCCACGAAAGACTTCTTTAAGTTAAAAGGTGAGGTTTTTTTCAACTTAACAGTGAAAGAAAATTTTATTATTTGTTGAGTTTGTTGTGATCTACAGTACAAAAAAAAAAGATATGCTGACAACTGGGCATGGGTTAGGGTTATGTCTGTAGTTCCAGAAATCAGGGAGGTGAGGCAGGGAGATTAAAAACTAAGGGTGATTCTCAGCTATATGAGTGAGTTCAGAGAGCCTAGCCTATACGAGACCTGGTTTGCAAAAAGGAAGAGTTGAGGGAGGGGAAATCATATTCCTCTTAGTTATTGCAGTATATTGCCATACTTACTCAGCTATTAAGTTATTGTTACTAATTTCTTACTATGCCTAATTTATTTTCACCCCCACACCATGCATGTGTAGAATATATGTTAGTAATGTTTGTGTGAGTGTGTCTTTGTAGATGAAGGTATGTGCATGTGTGTAGAGGGCAAAGTACAAGGCCAAGTGTCTGCCTCAATTGCTCTTTATTCCATTTCTTATTTTTATTTTTTTATTTTTTTTGGAGATGGAGTCTGTATCGTACTAATTTGGCCTGGAACTCTCTGTCTAGACCACACTGGACTCAAACTCACAGAGATCCAGCTGACTCTGCCTCCCATAGTCTGGGGTTAAAGGTGTGCACCTCATACCCAGGCAAAGCTCCTGGGACCTCCACCCTACATTTTTGAGACTGGTTCTCTCACTGAGACTGGATCTCACCAATTGGTTGGACTGGCTGCCTAACAGACTCCAGAGAGCACCAGTCTCCGCCTCTCCAGCACTAGGATTAGGTCTGCCATGATGCCCAGTTTTTAATGGGGGGGGGGGAAACCAAGGATCTGAACTCGGGTCTTTATGCTTGCATGGCAGGCACCTTCCCCACTGAGCCATCTCCCTAACCTTGTAAATTAAACCTTGCCACAAGTACTTATGTAAAGACAAAAACATGTCAGCGGTTCTTACAGTCAGTAGCTATTGCGACATGTCCCTAGCTGACTGTTGTTAATCCCACTGTAGGCACAGGGAACCTGAACACAGGTGGCGAGGGGCAGAGCTGCATTCCCATCCAGATGTCAGCTCTAAATGACACTCCTTTACCCCCATGACACTACGCCATAGGCAGTGAGTCACCTGCCTGGGGTGGTGCTTTGCTGCAAGGTTCCAGCATGCTGAGCCTATTGGGGATACAGAGAGGAGCCCCATGCTCCCTATTTCTAAGTTAATTCTCCACAGAGTGAACTACTGTCTGTTGCTCATGAGAGACTATCAAGCTGGCACAATGACTTCCCAAGAGAAATCCAAGGGAGTCCCGTTGACTTGTGCATTGGAAGTGGGGTAGGAGAATGTTTCCAGACACGGTCCCAGGGAACAAATCTGTAATTGGGAAAGAAAGAAACAGCCAAAATGTTCTTCTAAACCACATGTCTGTCATTAAGTCTCTCCTGGGGGACAAGGGCAGAGAAACCAGGACAGATTTGGGGAAAGGTTGGTCTAATTCTTTTTATTTCTTCATTATAGAAGTTGCTTCATTCTAAGTCAGTGGAGAGATACCACTGTTAATTGCCAGTACAGAAACTTCCTCGTCCTGGTGCTTCTTCCACATGTCAATTTCCAAGAACAAAGTTAAGGTGAAAAAGGCATCTCACATAAGGAGACAGACAGGTAGATGATAGATAATAATTAGATAATAGTTGATGGACAATAGACAGAAGATAGAAAGATGGTAATAGATGATTGGTAGATTGGTGATAGATAATAGATACATGGTGGATGGATGGACAGATGGATGGATTGGGCAGACAGACAGACAGACAGATGGTAGATAGATGATAGAGACTGTGTGTGTGCAAATAAGCATGTGTGAGTAAATGTGTACCTGTGTGTATGTGGTAGCCAGAGGTCAACTTCAGATGTCATTCTTCAGTAGAATGGGGAAGGGGAAGGTTCCCCAGCCTGGACCATGCTCTAGGACGGTCCACTGTGGGGCAAGGAAGTAGCAATCTGAGAATACTCGTTCAGACTTGCAGATAATTGCTCCTATGGACTAGCTCCCATCTTTCTCACTTTACTATATTTTTAAAAAGCAGAGCGAAAGGAGCAAAGATCAGCCCATGGCCCGAGTTGGAAATGTGAACGCATCGGATCTACAGAGCAAGGGCCACATCTGAGAGCTCTATTGCTTTAGAACTACTTCTAGGGGCTTGAGAGGTTGCTCAGCAGATCAAGTTCTTGCTTCAACGGCATAAAGATTTGGGTTTGATCCCCGGCATCCACACACAAAGAAGCTGAGTGTGTTAGTAGATGTTTGGGAACCCACGACTGGGAAGGTAGAACGAGGAGGCTCCCTGCACAGCCAGCCTAGCCAAATTGGTGAGACTCCAGGTGGGCAGCTACTGAAGAACGATATCTGAAGTTGACCTCTGGCTACCACATACACACAGGTACACATTTACTCACACATGCTTATTTGCACACACACAGTCTCTATCATCTATCTACCATCTGTCTGTCTGTCTGTCTGTCTGCCCATCCATCCATCTGTCCATCCATCCACCATGTATCTATTATCTATCACCAATCTACCAATCATCTATTACCATCTTTCTATCTTCTGTCTATTGTCCATCAACTATTATCTAACTATTATCTATCATCTACCTGTCTGTCTCCTTATCTCGTCATAAGGACTCACAACTGTAATCTCCATTTAAGAGTTGGAGGGAGAAAAGAACATCACCGGTTCAAATCCAGGGCTATAGTGTGAGACTCTGTCTCAAACTCATTCCTTATAAACAAACTAACAAACAAACAAAAGCCCACTTCTTTTGCTTATACCAACAGCAGCCTTCCTGCAGTTGTCAGGCTTGCATAAACTTTTTATTTTGAGTATTAACTTTTTTATTTCTTATCAATTCCCTGCCACTAGAGGTATTGCAGATGTGGCTGCTGTGTCACATGGGCATCAGTAGGTGGCATCGAGGAGTGAGGCTATGAATATGCTCAGTGTCCTGACCTGTGAACAACTGACTGGTTAGTAGCCTAACATTCCCTGAAAAAAAAAACACCCAAGTCTGAGATGACCACTAGTTCAGTGCCAGGCAGGCCTGGATGGGCTCTCAAGACAGGGAGCAAGCCAGAGACTAGACTGTGGCCCCTAGAAGGAGTGAGCCTGAGATAGAGAACACTTGCATGAGACCACTTGGACAGACAAGGCAGAGAGATAGCCCACGACCACCAGACTGGCGCCATGGGGCCTGAGATGACCACTAGTCTGGAACTACACAGACCTGGGGGATCATACCAGGACCCAGATGACCCCTACCAGGCTCCATAGTGCACGAGTGGGGACATAGTACCTCTGAGACGACCCCAGACACTCAGAGACCTGGGCACTAAGAGGAGCAAGTAAATGATGGGGAAATGGAAGAAAAGTGAAGCAGATGAATGTGGGTGCAAGGAGAGAGGGAGAATTGGAGACTTGAGGGTTGTGAGGAACATCCTGGTATGAGTAGCTGGTGATGCCACCTGGGGCCATGCTGGGGTCCTGGCCTGCGATGCCATGGGGTATAGGGGGGTTGGGACACATCTGGGACTATGGTCTTGCAGGAGTCTGTTACCACCAAAGGCCAGGTGGATGTACCTGGTCTGGGATGCTACCTGGAAACATGTTGATGTCTGTGGGCTATGCAGAATTGACCCCACATTTCACCTGGGCATCATGGAAGAGCTGGCCCTGGGGGCATGAGAGAAGGAGAGCTGGCATCACCTTAGCCAGCTGCAGTATGGAAAACAGGGTCCCAGTACATTGTAGGAGTTGTGGGTGAGCCAGCCTCCGAGGCTATAGCATGGGAGAGCTGGCCCTACTACTTGTCTCCCTGGTGATAAGGATAAGAGAGAAATACCCTCCTCCCCGCCTCACCCCTCACCATCTGTGGCAGGTGTGAAAGTTGACCCAGACTGAATTATGAGAACAGAAGAGCTGGTCCTGCTCCTCACATGCTACAGCACTCAGGAAAGCAGGCCCTGTACCTCATCTGGGCAGCACAATACAGCTGACCCCAAAGGCAAGGGTATAAAAGCTGACCTAAAAGTTGTAAGCATGGGATAGCTGGCCATGCAACTTGTCTGTCATGTGGTAACATGGGTAAGGGAGAGATGCCCCACCCTTTGCCCTTGCCACTTACAGCAGGCAGGAGAGCTGGCTTCAAGGTCATTAGAGTGGGAGAGCTGGCCCTGTCCCTCACCTGCTGCAGTTCTCAAGAGAGTAGGCACTGCACGTTGTCTGGACAGCAGGGCATGTTTTCAGGGATTGCTGGCGAGCCAGACCAAGGGCATGAGAGTAGTAGAACCAGTAGAATGCCCCGCTCAGATGCCTCACAGACCCAAATCCTAGGCTTTGAATTGGCCCACCCAAACACCTACTCCATCAATAAACCTCTGGAGTGCATGAAGGGGTGGGTCCTACAGATCCAAAATGGGATCTCCATGACACAGGGCAGCAATGGGATATCCGAGAGGAGTCTCAATGAGGCTCCAGTATTGATAGAGTAACAGAAGTCAGAGGCCTCATATCAGACCAATGACTCATTGCAATGAACATTTGTGAGCAAGGAAGTATGAATAAAAGGTATACTGTGGGACACATTGTGACACACTACAGCTTCCACAATGAGATATTTTTTTCTTCTCTGATAGGGAAGAGGTTGCAAGGGTGGAGGATGGATATGAGGGAAGAAAGAGGAGAGTGGGATTGGCATGCATGATGTGAAATTCACAAAGAGCCAAGAAGAAGGGTTGGCTTTTTTGTTTTGTTTTGTTTTGTTGGTGGTGGTGGTGGTAGTGAGGTTTTTAAAAAAAGAAATTTCCATAAATTGAATAAGAAGTATAAAGGCATGTAGACAACAGTTCTGATGCATTACCTTCATGGGTCTGGTGGATCAGTTTGGGCAAGTCACTGAATGCTGTTGGTCATAGTTATTTCATATACAAGATGTAGATTGCCCTATGTAAGTTGCATGATCGTTGTTCTGCTGTCCAGAATGCAAAATAACAACTGCTGGTATTGGACCCCTCCTATGTGCTAACTGCAAAGCCACACAAAGGGGACTATCACCAGATGGGGTTGTCCTTTAGTTTTATAGAGGGAAATGAGGCTTGAATAGGTAACCCATGCAAAAGTGCTTTGGACAGGCGCAGGGAGTTGTAATAGAATCTAAAACATTTTCTTTAAAATCATCAGTATCATTATTAACACTGTCAATGATAGACTGGCCAAGCAAAATGGAAGTAAATACTGAGCAAGACAGGTTGTAAAATATAAACTAACTAGTCTGTGGGCTTAGTAAGCCATGCCCTGTGAAGAAACGCCTACAGAGCCAAGGCGGCTTCCCGTGTTCATTCCTCTTGACATTGTCACAAGGGATGCACTTATGAACAGTTTTGTCCCCAAACCCCTCTGCTCCTCACAGCCTAATGCTGCACACACACAATAAACGGGTACATTGATTAAAGTCAGACAAAATAGAGATTGTCAGATGGTTACAGGAGCTCAGAAGGAAATTACACTGGGGAAGTGAGAGGGTAAGTGTGAGATGACTCAGTGGTCACGGAAGGTTTCAGGAAGAAGGCATCCTTTGAGCAAAGACCTGGAGGGCTGAGGATTAAAACTGGAGTAAAAGGGATATGCCCCGCCCCATCCCAATTCACCCCAACTCACCCACACTCACCCCAACTCACCCCAACTTACCCCAACGCACCCAAACTCACTCAGGTTACCCCAATTCATCCCAGCCATTCCTACAGGCATTTCAATGGTAAGAACACATCGAAGGTATTCTAAGGCTCCTGAGAGTAAGAGAGGGAGAAGACATGCATTACCCACCGATACCCTGAACCTCCCCGCAGAGCCCAGCTCTGACTCGCGTCCTGCTTCTCTTCTTCCGAGAGCCCCTTTTACTCACGTGTAACAACTGTTTAAGGTGATCAGTCACATCATTAAAAGGTCATCAATGTGCATACGGTAATTTGGTATGATGAGCTATTTTCAATACAAATACCAACCCACTGAGATGCACAGAGATGCTAAGAGTGCACAGCTGATTCCTCCAGGTGCCAGTGGCTCACACTGGGGTTCTTCTACTTGAGAGGCCCATGCTTGAGCCTTGCTTCAACACACAGGCCAACTAAGCTGTCTTTCCTACGTCCAAGCTGGACTGCAGATTGTACCCTTTGGGACTAACAGTGACTCCTTTAAGAATCTTTGGCAAAGCAGGAGACCTCCTGTCTAACTCAGAGCATGTCAGCGCTCAAAGGAAAGCCCCAACACAGTCCAGAGCTTGTGGGGCCCTTTAGTGTCTGGGCCGCTGTCCCAGGCTACCTTCCTCCACAGTCAGCTGCTCCCTCAGCTGCCTCCACCCCCACTCTGTTGTTAGGTATGCATTTCAGATTTTGAATGGATCTCCTTGTCTGGTGTTAATTGACAGTGAAAACCGGGTTTTCAAAGCCAAGGTCCAAGCGCTGAAGGTAAGTGATCAGAAGACTGCCCTTGTAATAAATCACAGCGGCACAGGTCACAGTTTGGAGTGCGAATGCAGTGTTCAATAAAGAAACACACTCCACCTTTCAGCTTCCAGCCGACTTGGCTAATTGACCCCATTGTCGTCCCGCCATTAATCATCCTGGCACATGGGGCAAGAGGCAGCTTCACTGCTTAGGCTTGCAGGGAGGAGGGGGGGACCTCCTCCACGAAGGAGGTGGGGGAGGGCAGAGGGGGCAGTTATAATGGAAAAGGAAATCATAGACAATTCTGCCTTAATTAACTCATTGGATTTCCAGGTTGGCCAGCCACACTTTACTCCGCTAAAGGAATGTGGGGAATAATGCAGGGGCCTTCATTAACTTCACACCAGGATGCAGGAGTTTGGGTCTCTAACAAAAGCAGATGTGAGCATCTGCACCCCATCCAGAGAGCCGCTCTGCCAGAGGACCAGGGGGTTAGCCTAATGCTCCATCATCATTCAGTGTCATCGATCTCCCCAGACCCTGATTAATAAATTGCAGCACAAGTCTTTTACAGCGGTGACTACAATTTTATTTCGCCTATTAGAGGCACGTCACAAAGTGTCCCAGCCATGTGGGACTGGCTCACCTTCCCCTTCCGCCCTCCTTTCCACCCCTCGGGGCCTGGCGGTAGCTCCGAGTTTGCTTGTCTGGAGTCCACTCCATAGATCTGTGGAGGCGTGACAGAGGTGGGGAGTGGAGTAAGAGGTGAGGTGGAGTGGGGTGGGGGTTGGGGGGGTAGTTCTTGTGTCAGGCCTCCCCTTTCTGCTAAGCTCACCCTACACTTACCAGAGGGCACAGTAAGGGCCCTTCAGCAGACATTGGTTATAGAGGCCTCTAGGGAATTTTTTTTACTGCAACCCTACAAACTTAGGCAACTGCCAACATTGCATGGCAGTAGAAATATGTATTTCTAGTACACACACACACACACACACACACACACACACACACACACACACCATATTTGCCACTGGTTGTCAGGGAACTTGGCATCTGCATTGATCCATTTATATTTTCAAAACACAAGATCTGCCCTTTTGGACCAAGCTGCTTCAAATTAGCTCTTTTTAAAAGGTCTGTTTTTCCCAACGATTAGTCACTGTTATTCAGGAACACAGTAGTTTCATGGGTCACAACGGTACACAAAGCTCAGAGGGTCAGCAACTTCCATTTTGAAAGAAGGAGGTGGAGAGGGAGGGAGGGGGTAGGAAAGAGAGGAGAGAAAGAGGAGAGAGAGGAAGAGAGGAGAGAGAGGAGCCATTGCTCATTTTACACTTGTGCTTCTCCCTGCTGCTTATTTTTTCTCCTTGTTTCATTACTGTTAATGAACTTAATTGTTTAGTTTCAAAACGCCAGCCCGAGGCATCCCCTCCCCATCCCCCTTAGTGCTGAGATCTGGGTCTTGCTGGTCTCCAAATTAACTTGCGAGCAAATATTTCAAGTGTGTGCCCTTCTCTGACAGGCACCTGGAGGGGGGAAATTTGGGCCGAAGACGCAGGACAAAATCGGATGGAGAAAGCATGGGCACCTTCACATCCCCACCTGGTGCCGCCTGTAATTCAACCCGGCTAACTATATTTACGGCATGTCTACTCTGCGCCAGTTACTGAGTTTAGAGAGCTGATAAAACACAGCCACTGACCTCAAGATCCCGGTTTCTGACCAGCACATGAAATAGATCAAATTTCTTTGGTTTCTCTGTCAACTGCACAATCAGAGAGACAGTATCTAAAACGCTAAGGCGGCTCGGCTCCGAGAGGAAAATCTCAGTCTTTGGAGTGACGGAAATGACAACGGGCTCTGGAGTGTCCATTTATAGTGTGGGCAGTCTCATTTATGTTAAATAATCTTGCTAAAGCAAACTGATAATGATGCCAGCCCCTGTATGTATGTATATATGTATACATTTCTTTGTATGTGAAAATTTGCTTTTGCCAGAGCTGAAGATTATACTTTAGGCAGAAATGTTATTATTACTGTTGTTGTTGTTGTTGCTGTTGCTGCTGTTAGTGTGTATGTGTGTGTTGGAGGATATGTTTGTGGTGTTTGTATTTGTTAGTGTGTGTCTGTAGAGGCCAGATGTCAACATAAAATCTCTACCTTATTTTTGGAGATAGTGTCTCTCGCTACACCTAGATTTCAGCAATTCAGCTAGTCCAGCAGAGTAATGAGCCTCGGGGACCTGTCTGTCTCCCTGCACCCAGCGCTGGGGTTACCTGCGTGCATTGTCACACCTGACTTTCTGTGTGGAACTCAGGGCTTCACCTCGCCAGTCTATCATATAAGAAATTTTGAGTCGGGCAGTGGTGGCGCACGCCTTTAACCCCAGCACTTGGAAGGCAGAGGCAGGCAGATGTCTGAGTTTAAGGCCAGCCTTAAGTTCCAGGACAGCCAAGACTACATGGAGAAACCCTTTATCAAACCTTGCCTCCCAGAGGAAAGAAGGAAGGAAGGAAGGAAGGAAGGAAGGAAGGAAGGAAGGAAGGAAGGAAGATTTTAACTAAATTACTGCAAAGCTTGCCCACCCAAATAATATGTAAGATTAAAACGTTTTATAGAGACTCAAATATGTCCTCTCTTGTTACTTTGTCTGGGTAAGCTATAGGCCTGTGTCAGCCTTAGCCCCTGAAGCAAACACCGCACGCATTGAACTCAGAAACCCTCTGGAAACAGGCCTGAGTTCTCCACCGGAACTTGACCTGTCCTGCTATGCATGTCTTTGGCCAGGCTCTGACTGCCCTTGGTGCCCCTATCCTTTGCTTTCGCACACAGGATTACCTAAGGCTAAAGCAGCACTCAGCAACAAGAGCCAGGGATGAGGCTCGGTTTTCTCATATAAGGCATGTATCAGCCTTCTCCCTAGAAACAGGAGTGACAAGACATATAGGAGTCACCCCAATTTACATTAAGGTAGTTTCCCATGAGACTCATTGTAAACTGTAGGTATCCTAATGCATTTGGTAGCCCTCATCTGCAGAATGGTGTACCAGATTGACAGGACACATGGAAAGAGTCAGTTGTTTGCCCTCGGGATGCACTGCAAGCAGAACCGGCCTAAGATAGTTTGCCCAGCGTTGCAAGGGTATTGCAGAGCACATGAGCAGTCTGGAAAACAATCCAAATTCAAGCGGAAAGTTCTGTTTCCATTGAATGTGGACTGCAGAATCGTAAAACATAAGTCAAGCCAACAGTAAGCGGGGACCGTGGCACATAGACATAGAAAGGGGGGCTAATGGTGGGTATTAGCTCATGCCGTTTGGGGAGCAAAGTCTCACCCTCTGCTCTATGAAAATGGAAGATCTAAGAAAGTTAGTGGTGGAATCCAGTCCCTGCCCCAAAAGCTTCAGAGCCAGAGGCTTAACATTTACTCCAAGGCCAAAGGACCAAGAGAAGGAGCCACAGTGCCTGAGGCTGAAGAGGATAACTGCCCAGCATGCGGACAGTGAACAAACTCATTGTCTTCTGTCTCCTGTGGTAGCTGTTTTCTGGGGCCTGGGCAATGCCCTCCGACCTGAGCAAGGGCAAAGGGCAGGCAGATTTTTTTGGTAATGTGTGTGGGTGTTTTACCTGGATAGATGCCTATGCACCATATTCGTGACATGTCGACAGAAGCCAGAAGTGGGTGTCAGAACCCCTGGAACAGAATTGCACAAGATTGTGAGCCACCATGTGGGTACTGGGAATCGAACCTGGATCTTCTGGGAGAGCAGCCAGTGGACTTGTTCACGGAGCCTTCTCCGCAGCCCCAGATGGGCAGATCTTTCCTGAGTCACTGATTCGAATGCCGCTCTCCCCTTGAAACACTCTCACAGAGACACACACTCCAAAACAATAACTTGCCAGCTGCGTGGGCATTTTTAGCCCAAGTCGACATACACAACGAACCACCGCAAGTGAACCAAGACTTTGAGAAGTTAAAAAAGTTGCTGGAGTTTGCACAGCTGGTTAGGATTACTTGGCACTAAGGTTAAAGCTCAGATCTCCTGATACCAAATCCCACTGCTCCGCAAGGTTGCTTATATCCAATTACACTCAGCTTAGTCCCTTATGCTTTGCCGCATGAAAGTGTCCTCCAATACTTAAATGTGTTGTCATAGCTTTCTCACTAATCTCAAGGCTTCCTCTCTAATCTCCCTTAATCCAAATCTGCACATCACCCCTCCCCCCATTAAGACACACAAAGTGGGCAAAATAAGATAAGATTCTGAACTAGACCCCCTCCACCCCCCACCCCCCCACCTCCTTACCATCCCACCCCCACCCCTCCCCACGCCCCGTCAACACGGTATCAGAAACCTCAACCCTAATGCCTCTCCGCCAACTCCACACTAAAGCACCTGCACGGAATCCAAGGAGGGGAAACAGAAGTTTACATCCAAATGAGCAGAAAGTCTTCCAGGCAAAATTGTGCCAGAAATCCAGGAGGAAGCCTATGATCCACACACGAACGGAATCGTGTTAAAGATGCTGTGGGATAATAATAATAAAAAGATTGCTCTGCCAAGCATTGTAAGACAGGCTTATAATCACGGCTTTTAGGGAGGCTGAGGCAGGAGGATCACAATGTGAACTCAAGGCCAGCCTGGGAAACTTAATGAGGCCCTGTTTCAGAAAAGAAAAAGTTTTTAAAGGGCTGCAAAAGTAGCTCTGTAATAAAAGGCTATCTAGCACGTACCAGACCCAGGGTTCAGTCCCCAGTACTGCAAAGAGATATATATATTTTTTAGTAAAAATAAGACAGAAAGAAGGAAGACTTCCTGAAAAGCAGGAGACATTGAGAGAAAGAGAGAGAGAGAGAGAGAGAGAGAGAGAGAGAGAGAGAGAGAGGGAGAGGGAAGGAGGGAATGACTGCATAAACACACACACACACACACACACACACACACACACACACACACGCTCTATTGTTGCCTGACTCAGCGACCAGGAGCACTAGCTGTCAATCAGGTGGGCACTATCTTTTAGTCTTGGCAGCACTCCACTCCCCTCTGTCTTATGCTATGAACTTACATCCATCCTAGAGTGGTGAAGACACAGCGACTCCCAGAAAATGTCTAGAAACAAAACTTGGAGGTGAGCAGCAGTGCTGAATACCTGGTCCAGCCTAACTGGAAAGACCAAGTGAGAGCAGAGGCAGAGCTGTGCCTCTAGGAGCAGGGCAGCTGTAGACGCTGTGAATTCAAGCAGTCATGGGTCATAGTGTAAGGGACACATACACCATTGTTATAGAAAAGCCCTGACCCTTGCTTTCAATACGAGCAAAGCCAGTGATACACCTCAAAGTGTCAACTGGACCAACAAGATGAGCTGTTTGATTAATATCACAGAGAAGAACGGAAGACAAAGTCAAATTAAATGCATTAATAATTGAGCATATATTTTGATCAAATTTATAGCAAAAACGAGCACAAAATACATGTCTAATGAGAATTCTTTTACAACACCCTCTGTGCTTGCTTAAGTCTTGTGTGAGAAATGTACACAGAGAAGAGGGAAAATCTTTCTGAAAACCAGGTTTAAAGGGCAAATATAGCAAATGTATTCTCTTAAATTGGCAACAGACAGCCCCTCCCCTCCCCCCACCACTTCCATGAATGTTTGGGGGGCATGGGGGAGGGGAAGGAGACCAACAAGAAGGGGAAGGAGGAAATGGGAGAGGCCGTGAAGAGGCAAATTAGAAGAGAAGAGAGAGTAGCCGTGTGCAAGGGTTAAAATGCCACAGAGAAACCCCTTTCTTTGCAGGCTAAGCAAAACACTAATAAAAATAAAGGAAATCTCTGCCCTGTCCAAAAAGATAATAAACTAAAATCAAGATCAGAGAAAACATACATGCAGTAAGTTTTAGTTAATTCAGTCAAACGCATACCGGGGGCCACACCCCTGCACATATGGTCAGTGCTAATTGAACTCAGGGGATTATTAATTGGGAGTGGAGGGCCCCAAGAGAGACTTGAAGGGAGGCAGTGGGTGTGAACAAATTAAAATACATTGTCTACACACAAGAAAAGTTAAAAGAATAAATAAAGGTGCTATTTTCTTTAACATCACATTAAAGAGAGATGTAACTAGAGAGAGAGAGAGAGATGGAAAATCACTCTGCAGGCATTAGCACCGCCTCAGACCTCTCCATGACCAGACTCACAGTGACTGCATCTCAAAGACCCCGGGCATGGTTTACAACAGTCTTCAACTTATGTTTCACCTGATAATCACCTGGGAAGCTTTTTTGCATTATCAATATCTTGGGTCACCCAAGAAGCCGCGTAATTGTTTTTTAATAAAGCCAGGCCCTGGGTACTTTGTAATAGCTCCCGGGTGCCTCTAATGCTGGCCCAAGCCAGAGAACTGTTGGAGCACCAGGAGCCAACTACAAAATCTGATGCAAAGGAAACCAAGCTAAGAACTACAGAACACAGCGCTCGTAATAACAAAACCACCACGTGCAATTCTGCTTCTAGATGGGTCTCCAGGAGAAGTTAAAACCGAGTCTCTGGAAGTGTTTGTAGTGTGTTCTCACAGGAGGGGTAGTCAGGACACCACGAGGTGGAAGCAAGTATGGTGTGCATGTGTGGATAAAGGCTGGTGAGAAAATGAAGTGTGCTCTACACACACTGAAATGTTTGCCTGTCCATCTCCCAGAGGAAGGAATTCCCACAGGGCAGTCACCTGCTGAGTCCCGAGGACTCCTGGGCTCAATGGAAGAGCCTGTTGGCGAGGGATGCTTCAGTTGGACTCTTCTTGTTCACAGGCTCAGGCCTCCTGCCAAGGGCCAGGTGATGACCAGAAGTCCTTCATGGGTGTGGAATTAGAGTTTTACTGGGTGGCTGCCCTGCAGGGCCAATGTGCTTAGCCTTACTGCACTGTACATGTGCATACATGGTCAGGAAGATTCTTCAAAATGTTTTTAAGCTGAGGCCGGAGAGATGGTTTAGTGGCTAAGAACATTCACCGCCCTGCAGAAAACTAGGGTCCTGTTTTTAACACCAACATAGGGTGGGTCACAATCCTCTTTAACTCCAGTTCCAGGGGATCTGAAACCCTCTTCTGACCTCTGCAGACAACAGACACACACAAACAAGTGGGCACACATCACATCACATAAAAGAAAATCTGAAAAATAGAAATAGCTGGATTCAGTTAAAAGAAAACATAATAAATTTTATATGAAGTGCTATATGAAAGAATATAAATCTTCTTTTAATTATAGAAGATGAAAAATATCACAAAACAGAAAAACAAACATCTCAAGGTGGCTCATTTTCCTAAAGATATCTGTTACTTTTAAATTAATTTGTTCATGTAATTAGTCTAATCAAATCTCAAACATATTTTTGTGACTTAATAATTCTCTAGTTCATTGAAAAGAATTATAAGGATTACAGGATTATAAGGGAGATTAAATCACCCAATATTGGGACAGATTAGAAAGACACTGTGTAATAAAATATACTACTAGTACAGGGGTAGAAAGACATATCATTTATACAAAGTGGAAAGCTGAGAAACTCACCTTGAAGATATAAGGCTCACATCTTTAATCCAGGCAGAGACAGTACATGTGAGCTCAAGGCCAGCCGAGTTAACATAATGAGTTCTGGGACAGCCAGACCTACATAGTGGGACCCTGTCTCAAAAAGAAAAGGAGGGGGGCACTGATACTCATGGAAGAGATGGAATATGAATGAATTCCTGAATAAACTGTTTAGGCTTTTCCACAGCCATGAGGGACTTCCTGTCGTCACCTGGCCACTGCTCTCCCCCTGTGTCCAGGGATCTGACTTCTGAGCCTGTGAGCAAGTAGAATCCAACAGAATTGTCCCTCGCCAACGGGATAAAAAACTATGGGTGGCACTGGGGAGATTCTTGGCAGTTAAAGTCTTTGCCATACAACTGAGGTCCTGAGTATGAATCCCCAGGACCTACATAAAAGTTGTATTGCCATCTAACACGTGTCTGTAATCCCAGTGAAAAGTGGAGACATGATAATACCCAGAAGCCATTGGGCCAGCTAGCCCGGTACACTGAGAAGTGAGCAAGGGGTTGCTTGCCGAGCATGGTGTGCTTGCCTTTAATCCCAGCACTCAGGAGGGAGGCAGAGATAAACGGATCACAGTGAGTTCTGGGCAGGCATGGTGTACACAAGGAAACCCTATCTTTTTTTTAAAAAATAGCTTGTCTTAAACAAGGTGAAAGGAATGCTTTTATATACGTGAACACAGGCACAGATAAACACACAACATTCATCATCCATATACACACAAATATTTTTAAATGAGTAATACAAAGCTGGAGAGATGGCTTAACAGTTAAGAGCAGTTGCTGCTCTAGCAGAGGACAAGGGTTTGATTCCCAGCACCTACATTACGTGTCTCACAACCATTTGTAAATCCAGGTCCAGAGACTCAAACATCCTCTTCTGGCCTCGACAGGCATCCATACACATATTACACACACACACACACACACACACACACACACACACACACACACACACTCCCACCACCACCACCACCAACAACAACAAAAAGAAAATTAGTTAATTAAATGAAGTACAAATCTATCCATTTGAGTCCCCAACTCACTGGCAAGCCACTTTTAAAGTGAAGTAACAAGAAACTGAAAAAATAGAGATGGGTTCTTTAAGTGATCTCACTCAGATCAAAACAGATGGAACAGGCTTCCCAGGATGCAGTCTTCGGGAGAGGATGGCACAGCCTTGGGTAGAAGGGCTTCCATGAAAGGCTACAACCTAAGAGCTGAGGCCGGGCACTAGCTCCCTCCATGAACCCTGCACATTCCCTCAGCCCTGCAATGGCTGCGCCTTCAGTTTGCAGAGGACTAAAAGCTGCACTGATAATACAGAGGACGGCCAGTTTTATCACACAGTAGATTTCTGGGAACAACACGAAACAATGACCTTGAAAGCCAGTAAAAAGACAACCCAGTGCCACGTGTGGGTGGGGCAACACATAAGCCCTGTCTTCTTGCTTTAAGGGGAAGAAAGTCATGAGCTAATCTCATAACATTCTTTAAACCAGTGCTCACTGGAAATGAGCTTCCAATATCATTACACACCACAAGAGAAAAATCATCTTTGATGAGCAATGGTCACAAGCCTAAGAAAAGTGGACACTTGCCAATCCTAAAATTTCAGAAAAGAAGAGAGTCCTTCCAGCTGAAGGATAACAATGAAATGTAATTTAAATTGTCAAAACAATTAAAGATGGTCTTAAAACCATATTGGGGGGAAAAAGGATATTTAAGAAATGGGCAGATCTGAATAAAGAATAAGACAGAATCTGAAAAAAATATGTAAAATATGGTCACTGGACTAAAACCTCAAAGGATCCCAGAGAAAATGAGCATTAAAACACTGGAAGCAAGTTCTGGGGTAATTACTCCGACAGAAGGATGCAAAAATTAAGGAAACATGTAATATATTTTTAAAAAGCAATCAAGTGCTTAAGAGATATGGAAAATACAGTACAATGAGAACGTCCAACATACACTTAGTAGAAGCGCCAAGAAGACGGCAGGGAGGATCCCAAGGGATAACGGGCAAGAGTGTCCTAGCCAGTATTAATTCACACTACATACATTCATCGAGCTTTACCATGCTCACTGCTCTACATCAGGGACTAGGGAGGAAGGAGCAAATGAAAGGGATAAAACACCCTTATGTTCATGGTCTATGGCTCTGGAGAAAAAAATATTTATTTTCTATTTTATATGTATGTGCCTGAGTCTGAATGAGAAGCACGTGCATGCAGGAACCTGTGGAGGCCAGAGGAGGCCATGGGGGCCCATGAAGCTGGAGTTGGCAGTTGTATGCTACTATGTGGCTGCTGGGAATTGAACCTGGGTCCTCTATGAGAGCACTAAGAGCTTTTAACTACTGAGACCTCTCTCCAGACTCGGGGGCAGGTGGGGAGGGGAACTTGAAACCCAATATGATGTGTAATTGCAAGCATCTGCTGTGTAACAAGCAGTCTCTTGGTTTCAGTGGTTTAAAATGCTGTGTTTGTTTTTCATGTCATATGAGAGTTCCAGGTCCCCTGCAGCTCCACTCCACACTGTGGGTTAACTGCTGACACCTCATGTATACCAGGGACAGACTAAAGCAAGACGCCCACCCAGGTCACACTCTTGCTATGGCAACAGGCAAGCTTCAAAGAAAAGCTGGGGGTGATGGCCTGCACTTATAACTGTATTGCTGGGGAGCCAGAGACAGGGGAATCCCTGGGCCTAGCTGGCCAGCAAATATAGCTTAGCCAGCAAGTTCCAGGCCAATGAGAGGCCCTGTCTCAAACAAACAAACAAACAAACAAACAAAACAAAACAAAACAACAACAACAAAAAAAAAACAAACAAGGTGGACAGCCCCAAAGACACTGCGTCAAGGTTCTCCTCTGGCCTCCACACACATGTGCACACATACAGAATAAAAACATCCAGATGTTCGTCAGTTGGTTACTTGATGAATTATTATTAGTTGATGAATAAATAAGGTCTGTCTGTGCAAAAGAGCAGCATGCAGCCATTAAATGTAACAAAGAATGAGCTCATAGTACAGCATGACGGATCCTGAAAACCTCTGGCTGAGGGAGAGGAGCCGTTCACTGAATGACACTCACAGTATGATGCCATTTACATGAAGTGTTCAGAATAGACAAGTCCACAGAGACAGAAAATAGATTAGTAGTTTGCGAGGGCCGAGGAGAATGACAGAAATTGTTAACGACTGTGGAGTTTTTCTTGGGTGATTAAAAAAACAAAACAAAACAGCAGCCTGATAGCTATATCATCCTGGATACACTAAAAGCCACTGTACGGTCCATACTACATGGGTGAACAGCGTAGCGAGTGAGTTATATATCTCAATAAAGCCATTAAAACATCCCAAGGGCAGCCACTACAAGAGCAGAAATGACGACTGTGCTTAACTTCAAAGCCAACAGAGGTTAAGCGGCCACTAACTCACTGCTCCTTCCAGGGATGGTAGGAGAAGAATAGAGACCAAAGAGGAAAGATCAAAGAAGTAAAGACAACACAAAAGAAGAGGGCACTGAGAAACTCTGAAAGAAAGTGACGGTCCCTCCGCTCAGTGTGACACTGGCAATCACTGCTGTCCCCTTGCTGGAAGGGAGACTTCTTAGCCTTAGGAGTCTGAGGCGTCCACTTGATGCAGGAAGGGGAGGGAGGAGATGGCTGCAATGGGGCACCGGCTTCTTTCGGTCTATCACACACATGCTTCATCTTCTTATCTAAAAGCAGAAACGGGCTGCCATGGTGGCACATCTATAGACCCAACGCTCAGGAAGCCAAGGCAGAGGGATCGTGCATTCAGACCAACATCAGCCACAGAAACAAAACATAACAACCACCACCCCCACCACTACCCCCAAAAAACCTGAAACAGTAAGTTTACAGGTCTCTATTTTTTCTGGACCACTTGGTACTTAATTAACAATAGCAACAGCATCAGCCAAGACGGAGATAAACCTACACATGCACCTACAGAGACCTGGAGTGTCTTTAAATGCTCGCGCTCTTTAAGAGTTTAAGCAAATAATTCACAGAATTATGCAGACTTCCTCTGTCATTCCAGACATACATGTATGAAGCTGCAGTGTTCAAATATACAGCCATGCACCAGGTCACGTCACGAGATCTGGTAAAGGGGTCTCGTGCATAAGGTGGTCCCATAATGTTATATAGGCTAGTAACACCACAGCCATTTTAGTTTTCATGATGATGTTCATAAAGCAACAAACTCAGTCCCCAGGTGCCTTGCTTCTTAGAACATGTCACTGCCCTGAAGTGACATGTCGCTGTATGTATAGACAGATATAAAATGTCCATTAGTTAGACATGAGTTGGGTAGTTTAAAAAACGGATGCAGTTATTTATATAATTAATTAGAAAAAAGAGAAGGCAGTATTTAGCTTCTTAGCATTGTGTGAACGTTATGAGCCCTATTCCCAGAAAGGCACCTTTGTCTAATGCGCAGATCTGTGGACCTCTGAAGGGGCCCCAGGACTTCAAACCCATAGCTTTGAGCTGGGGAGATGGTTCAGTTCATCAAAATGCTTGCTACTGCAGAGTTCAGATCCCCCCCCCCAAATCCCAATAAAAGCAGGAACACATGTGTCAGCAAATCCTAGCTCACCCTGGGGAGAGATAGCAGGCAAAGACAGGAGACCCCTCAGGAGCGGGGAGGCCAGCCAGTCTGGCTTATGCAGTGATAAAGAGGCCCTGACCTAAAAGAGATACAAAGGGAGGAGTGACCGTGGAAGGGTGACCTCTGACCCTACACACATGTACCTTGGCACACACATGTGCTCACACCCATACACATGCGCTCACACCCATATACACGCAAGTGTATAAGTGCATGCACACAGACTCACAGGTTATTTTTTAACTAAAATCTCACATCTTTGATACACAGGCAAGCACATGTACACTGGCACACACAGATATGGGCACGTACTCACATACACTACTCAAAACATGAACACATACTCGTAGGCGTGCCCACACCCCAAAGACTGGAGGCTAAAATGTCCTCTAGAAGGCGGCCTAGTTGGATCTGACAGCTCACAGTATCTTAGACAGTCAAATTAGCAGCAACTTGCTCTCATTCCAGAGGACACGCTTCCCAATCTTTGCTGAAGTTACTTCCCTTCTCCCCTCCTGCTAGTCCCTGTTTTCATCAAGCAGGAGGCCTTGAATGCCTTTCCCTGCCAGCTATTCAAGAGGCCGATCCCCCTGGAGCCTGCGACACACAACCTATTAATAAGCAAACAGAATGAACTGGCGCTCGCTCTCCTCGTAGTTAAATTCCTCTGCCACCGATTTCTCAAACGCTTCCCTTTAGGGTTTTCCTGTGGAGTCCCATTCATTTAGAGGGAATGTGGAAAATTGTTTAATGCTTCTTGTTGTAAGCAAATGCTGATTCCACGTGGAGCATCAAACGCCTCCCTTTCTCCGTGGCTTTCCAACCCCATCTGGTGCCCTGGCAAAGCTGGAGCGTTGCTGTGCACATATGCGCCTCCCTTGCCGGAGTGAGGTGACAGGGCTGTAGTGTGCAAAGCTCTACTTTTGCTCACGTGCCTCACTTTTGCTTTGCACTTCAGCTAAGCCATGCCCGGGTGCTTTGCCTCAGTTTCCCCAATTGTGAAATAATAACAGGGCACTGTTGTGTGACAAAACTTTTCCTGGAGAGATGCGACACACACAGCTGCTCACCCCAGATAGGAAACCTACAACAGACCAAAGTATGGATGCCACCCAAGGTCCAACTTGGTGAACCAATGAATTTTATTTTATATGGGCAAGGTATAACCTACGGGAGTAGAAATTATTTAAAGACAGCTGCATCACCAAAGCCCACCCCAGCACGGGTGGCAGCTCACAAAGCTGGGAGTCTGAGACTCACTGCATAGCCTGCAGGCAGCTAAACAGGTTAGACAATGTCTTTACCAGGCAGTTGGACTGGATTCTGCTTCTTCTAGCAAGTGATCAGATCTCAGAGTCTTCTTGGTAGCTTGACTTATCTAAAAGAGGCCCTCAGCCGTCTTTATTGCTTACTCTGGTAGAGAGCAGCCTAGTAAATCTGGTCAGCTTCAGGAACTTCCTGAAGCTATTTTGAGTTGTTTACCTTCCTCCTTAAGGGAGCTCTCTGCCAGATAGAATGCTTTCATCTTGGAGGAAACGGCTGTTACATAACCAGGTCTTGGTTTCTTACATTTTTGATTCCCTTCATTCAGCCCACAGGCAGCGACTCCTTTTCACTTGGCTTGACTGTAGAACACACTGGAGGTGGCAAAGTAAACCTGGAAGACTTCCCATAGCTTTAGATTCCAAAGAAAGAAAAGAAGATAGCGTCAAGAGAAAACTCCGGGCTCTGAAGCTGTGCCCACTGGTACAATGTGGGATGACTATTGTGAGGGCAACCCAACTGCTTTCTGATTGGATTCGAAGCTTGCTCTACAAGAGGAATTTCTATTGATTACTGTATACCTAGTCAAAACCACATAAGTCAGAAGGGCATAGGCCTTAGCGAGGAAGCCTACTACTGTTCTTTTGCTAAACAGATGTGATGTCAAACTGTTCTAAATACTGATCTTTATACCTAGAGATTAGTGCTGCTCTCAGCCTTGGTCAGAGAAGCTTCTGTTTGCAGAGGACGTTGGATGGTTAACGCAGAGACTCCTAACTGGTCAAAGAGCTGAGAATAGGCGACTATTGAGTGGTTAGCCTTAAATGAGACATGTGAAGCACCACGCCCACCCCAGAAGGCTCAGAGAACATAGCAGAAGAGGGGTAGAAAGAAATAAGAGCCAGTGGATGTGAAAGAGCACTGTGAAATGTTGTCTCCTGGACATGGCATGACTGTAGCACCCATGAACTTACAGCAGCCATCGCTACTGAACAAGACTGAGCCTCCTCCATTATAATTGGAGGAGGGGTTCAAGAGGCTCCACCCTTTCCAGAGGAACTTAGGGCTATCAATGGTTTCTGGAGCTGGAGGGGGCAGCTCATATTCACTAACGTTATATCTGGGTCTGATGTGTGGGTGAGTTCATATTCATCAGTGTTATAGCCACTGAGAAGTTGCTGTTCCTCTGGTAAATAAACCCCAACCCACACTCACAGAAGCAACCATAATTAAACGGAGTGGGCTACAAAAGAAAGTAAGAGGGAAGACTTGCTGTGGAGAAGAAAGGGTTCAGTGGGAGAGAGAAAGGAATAAGAGAGGGTAATTGAGGGGATATGATCAAGTGCGCTCCCCTCCCCCGCCCCCATCCCCCCCCCCCTCTCTCTCTCTCTCTGTGTGTGTGCTTGTATGAGAGAGAGAAACAGACAGAAGGAAGAGACAAAGAGACATTGTGAAAGAATGATTATAATTTTAAATGAACTTTTAAAATCCCAAAATGAAGCCAGTTGTAGTGGGGCATGCCTTTAATCTCAGCACTCAGGAGGCAGAGGCAGGAGGCTCTCTTGAGTTTAAGGCCAGCCTGGTCCACAGAGTGATTTCCAGGGCTACACAGAGAAGCCCTGCATCGAAAAATCAAACAAACAAAAATCCAAAAACAAAAGGAAGGAAAGTTAGAGAAAAAAAAAGAAAAGTCAGCTTCTCAACTTTGAGCTGTGTTCATTACCCTGGCTTTTCTCAGTTTGGTTAGACAGAGAAAACAGTGCTTCAAATGTCTTCCGCCAGAGTGAAGGGAAGTGAATCTAACCAGAGGAAAGTATTGCATGCCAGTAGTTGTTTGATGGAAATGCTGGCACGAGCTAATTGCAAGACAAAGTTATAGTATAAATGCATGTTTACTGGGAGCCGCTCTGGGCTGCCATGCATGGGGAGGGAGCTGGGAAGGGAGGAGGAAGGTGGGAAAGAGAAGGCATACAGAGAGAGGAAAGAGAGAAGAAGAGAGGTGCAAAAAGGGGGGGGGGATCAAAATGCCTGGCTTATATAGTGAAAAGCCGGTGTGAGAGGGGAAGCCCCGCCCCTGGGCTGGGGAATTCACCGTAGAGGGCTACGCCCCGCCCTGCGGCAGGTAGAGACCAGAGGATGTTTGAAACCAAACAGTGTTGAGTGCATTTAGTCCCCTTATCTTGGTTTTTGTTTTAATGATTTGTTTGGAGAATAAAGGCTGTGATCCCGCAAATACACAACGAGAGACTTGGTTAAGAGTGACAACCCCGTGGTTGATTTTTCAGCAGGTCAGCCCCACTTCGTGTCCCAGCAGCCTGTTTACAGAAAGGCAGCGTGGATGCAGACAACCCTGAAATCCAGCATCATGGGCAAGATGTTTGTAAACGCTCTGCATAGCGGTGGTCTGCTGTGTCCAGTACAAACGGCAACATCTGGCCTGCTCCCAGGCTGGGAAGGAAAAGGCTCATTTTTCCTGTTACATGCCAGTGTTTGAAATGACCTCCCATCGGCAGATGCAAAATCCTCCGAATCCACTCCTCTCATTTTCTTTCTTTTGGCTTCAGTTGGACGAGAAGGCGCCTTTCTTTCTGGTTATCATCGTCAATAACAACAGCAGCTGAGCATATCTACCTTGGGGAGATTTAATCAGCAACGCAGCAAATAATCAGAAGAGTCATGACCAGATATGCCCGCGTCACTTCCAGCACTTCCGGAGTACAGCGTCGGTATGCCATCGCTGTGAGTGAGAGCCCTTCTTGTCAGGCTTCATTTGGGGGAAACATCCCTATCGTATTTATTACCTGAAGAAGGCGCAAGTTTAATTGATTTCTTGCTATGAGAGGTGAATCTAAGCTGTAAAATAGATGAAGCTCCATCAAGATTCATCCCAAGGTAGTGGTTTCTGAAGCAATCTCCGTGCTCCTGTGGGTCTGCCCCCTTAAATGGAGACGCTTCGTCCCTTCTGTTTTTATTTCCTCCCTACTCCACTAGGAAGAGAGAAAGCTGCTCCTTTTATACTCCACTCCTCTGAAAAAGGAAGCATACACAACCAGACCTCACTCGGCACAGTAGCATATGATCAGGAAAAATGGCGTGCTTTCTGAAACCATGTAATTAATTTGTTAGTGTGTATGGGTGCTTTGTCTGCATGCATGTCTGTGCACCCTGTGTATGCCTGGTGCTCCCAGAGGCCATGTTGATCCAGGCAAAATGATCTCAGATCACCATTGTTAGTGGCAAAGCCTCTTTACCCAGGGAGCCATCTTGCCAGCCTGATATTTTTTAAAATATTGATTTAATCTCCTTATTAGTGATGAGTCTGTTTAAATTTCCTGTTTGTGATTGCGTCTTTGTAGAGTGTGTGTTGCTACAAATGTAGCCCTTGTCCTCTACGTCACCCCACTTGACTGGTCTTTTCATCAATTCCATTGCTGTGGCATTGGTTGTAATGTCTCTTTCATTTCAGATTTTAGTTATGTAACTCATTTCTCTTCTATTCCTAGATGATTTTGGCAAGAGTATATCAGCTTTGTTGATCGTTTCAGAACACAATTTTTTTTTGGTGATTTTTCTTCTTGTTTTCCATTTTACTGATTTCCACTCTGGCCTTTATATCTCTCCTTCCTTCCAAGAGCTGTAAGTTTAGTTTGATCTTTTTTCTGGTTTCCTGAGATGTGAAATTTCCAACTAGTTTTCTAGTTCCCTGTGACTTCTTCTTTGACTCATTGTTCAAAAGCGCATTGTGCACTTTCCACAAACTTAGGAATTTTGCAGTTTGTCTCCTAGGCTCTAATTTTGTTCTGTTGTTACTAGCAGGGACACTTTATTTAACTGCAACTTTGAGATTGCTTGTTTGTTTTTAATTTACAGAGGCTTTGTTTTCATCCTAATGGTTACTGTATCTTGGAGACTGGAAAACATCCCACATTCTGCTAATGTTGGGTGAGATATTCTGTCCATGTTAGTTGGGCCCAGTAGATCTCTGTTGTTGTTTTCCTTTGTGAGACTCCTGTATACCAGGCTGGCCTCAACCTCACCATGTGGCCAAGGATGACCATCAACTTCTGATCCTTCTGCCTCCCCTTGCCAAGTCCTGCTGTGGCAAGCTTGTGACGTTCCATTCCATTTTAAGTCATCCTGGAGACTGAACTCAGGGCTTAATGCACGTTCAGCAAGCACTCTAACAGGTGGGGTGTGGTCACCATCCTGGAGTCCTCTTTTTAGATATAGCTTCTGATAGGTTCTTATAGCTACCATGGAAAGCAGCTTATTGAAGAATCTTATTCTTCCTGTGTCTCTCAGTCTCCTTTAGACTCTGTCAGAGTTTGCTTCACATATGAGACTCTCTAGTGCTCATACATAGATATTTGTATATGGATATAACGTCATGTATTCATGGTTGTTTGACCCTTTGTCCTTAGATAATAATAGCTTTCTTTGCCTATAATAACACCGTTGTCACCGAAAACCTTACAGGCTAGCACTTCCAGCTCTACTTTAGTTACGATTTGCTTCTGCCATGGCTAATCTTAACTGTCAACTTGGATTAAAAGCCCAGGTGGCTGGTAAAGTGCACTTCTGGTGTAGCTATGAGGCCATTTCTAAGGCAAGTAGATGATGAGCGCTTTGCTTCGATGGATGGTGTAATCCACTGATGGGCTAGAAATGAGAACCAACCGTTGGGAGGTGGTAGACGGAGGTCACAGGAGGGTGTGCCTTAGAAGGGTCTGTCCCTGACCCACTCCTCTCTCACTCTCCCCTGTGCGGCCTCCACAGGGCAAAGGCCTCTCCTGCACACTCCTGACGCCGTGCCGTTCCACTCTGCCTCAGATCCACTGTAATAAAGCTGGTAAGTCACAGATCTGAACCTCAGAAACTGTGAACCCAAACAAATATTTCTTTCTTTTCGATTATTTTTCTCTGCCACTTGTCAGAGCAATAAAGCCCTACCACAATACCCTTCCACTGTGCACACAGTGAAATTCTTTTGTGGGGGGAAAGAGGATGTGGGATATGTATCATATTTTATTTCTTTTTATTGAAACTAGAGTTTTTTCATATAATATATTCTGATTACAGTTTCGTCTCTCCCCATGCCTCCCAGCTTCTCCCACACCTCGCCTCCCTTTCCTAATCTACATCCTTTTCTGTCTCTCCTTAGAAAACAAACAGATTTCTAAGGAATAATGAACTCTTACAGAAAAGTGTAGAGTTGGGAGCTAGGTGTTTTGAGGGAGCTGTTTTGTTTTGTTTACCTGAACCTGGTGATCTTTGTTTGACTGGGGAGTTTAATCCAGTTACATTCGGACAGTTGCCTATACAAAAAGATTTACTGTCACCATTTTGTTGTTTTCCCCACTTCTGGAGCCTCTCCCTCACCTCTTCTTTCACCGCTGCTTTCCTTTGCGTTCTGTTAACTTTTGTCATCAGGAGCTTTTTATTTCCCTCTCAATTTCCATTTTATGAATAGGCATACCTCAGAGATATTGATGGTTTGGTTCCAGACCCCTGCAATAAAGTGCACATTGCAATAAAGCAAGTCACATGGATTTTTTTTTATTTCCCGATGCAAATAAAAACTATGTTTATACTTCGCTGGTAGTTTATTAAGTGTAAAACAGAATCGTGTCTTTAAAAACCATACATGTGGCTTAATTAAAAAACACTTCATTGCTAATAGTGGCAGTGATCAGCTAAAGCCTTGAGCAAATTGTACCCCGTTTTGCTATTGGAAGACCCCGCTGTGGCCGATGGCTGGGCAGCGCGATAGGGACAACTGAAGTTAAAGTAGCTGTGTCTTTAGACAACGCACAACACACACCTTGGCTGCCAGACAGAGGGAAATCAGTCTTGAACTGGCCAGGAAACTCTCCCTGCTGGCTAGATTTCACAGTGCTAGAAGGTGCTATTCAGGCTGCTGGGCGGAGAAACGACAGTAACAGTCTTCCTCAGCTCCGGACCCTGCATGCTGCCACACTCACCTGCCAGACAAGATATGCCCACTGCCGCAACAGTGGTAAGGTTGCTTGTGGGGTAACCAATCACTTTTTTTGATTGGATCTGAGGCTTGCTCCCCATGAGGAGATCACTCCTAGAACTATAAACATTGTCAAAAATCCATGGCTAAGGAAGCCATAGGTGTTAGGGGAGAGCCTGTTGATACGACTTTCTATAAATGGTCATTTTTGTCCAACTGCCTTCTAAATATTTATGTTTATATCCATAGATTAGTGCCATTCTCAAGCCTGGTCAGAGAATAAACCACTGTGAATGTTCAGCCCTGGGTGGGATATCTACACCAACCCCACCTCCACACTACCTCCAAAAGGCTCAGAGAACATTGCATAAGAGGAGGAAGATGGCGGATGTTGTGAAAATGCTGTCCTTTGGTGAGAGCACGGCCATTGCTCACGTGAGCTGATGGCAGCTGTGGTTACATACACAAGACCTGCATCGAATCAAATCAATTAAAAAGTCAGGGATGGAGATCAAAGGGACCCACGTAGGATCTGCCCCTAGCTGAGAAGCTACTGGCTGTTGTGGACTGCCGGGGGAGAGAGTCACATCTCTTTAAGAGTGCACCCACTGGTCCATTCAGCGTGCCCCAATAGATGAGCATATAAACTAGATCCAATGGGTTAAATTTTTTTTTAAAAAAAAAGAGAAAATGAAGTTAGGAGGGAAAGTTGATCTTGGTGAGAGGTGGAGGTGAGAAATGAGGGCTGAATACAATCAAGATACATTATAAAGAAATAATAATAATTTTTAAAATTTTTTAAAAGATAACATTGCATATATGTAGGAACATTTCAAAGGATAAATGTCATTTAAAAATGACAATGACACAGTCATAGGGGAGGGGAGTAAGGGGAAATGGGAGGGAGGGAGGAATGGGAGGATACAAGAGAGGGGATAACCATTGAGATGTAATATGAATAAATTAATAAAATAAAAATTAAAAAATAAAAATAAATAAATAAATAATAAAATAAGTAAAAATGACAATGAAGCCTGCCATATCAATGAACTCCTGCTATCATGAAAGGATGTTTTGTTTGTTTGTTTGTTTGGTGGTGTGCCATGGTATTTGATAGCAATTTACTCACAGAATTCCTTTCAGAATTGGGGCCAATTCTCTCAAACCCTGTCTCTGCCTTACCATCTGAGTATGTAATATTCTAAATCTGTTGTTGTCATTTCAACAAAAGTCCATAGCATTTGCACCAGGAACAGACACCTTCTCTGCTAACACATAAAAAAATCAACCCATCCAGCTGGGCGGTGGTGGCATACACCTTTAATCCTAGCACTTGGCAGGCAGAGGCAGGAGGATCTCTGTGAGTTTGAGGCCAGCCTAGTCTACAGAGAGAGTTCCGGGACAGCTAGAGCTGTTACACAGAGAAACCCTGTCTCAAAAAACAAAAACAAACAAACAAACAACAACAAAAAAAAAACCCAGAAAAACAAACCCAACCCATTCGCCTTTAAAGCTCTACAGTGAGATTATAGTGACAGTTCAGTCATCTCTCCAGGACTCATTTCTAACTCAAGGTATCTTCAATTACTTTCTCCAATAAAACCTTGCACTCCTGTATATTCTGTTGATAGGTTTTTTTTTTTGTGGTTATGGTTGCAAGCCATAACACGTGTTAAAGTTAGAAATGACCATTTAGCGTCAATGGCATACAAAAATTCTATTCCTGTATGCTTGGCCTACTGTCCTATCTTATTATAGCTTTATATACTGTATACTCGCTAACATAGAAATTTTATAATCTCTGTTTCTGTCGTTTAAGTTCATTCGTACAAGGATTAAAAGTGAGTGCGTGTGCCAAAATCACCATACTACAGTTTACTGTGTGTGTGTGTGTGTATAAATTTACCTCTCTCTGGAGAATTTGATTTGTAGGACTGTCTATCATCCATTTCTTTATGCCAAAGGGCTTCTTTAGCATTTAGTCTTGGGAAGGTCTTGTGGTTATTAACTCTTAGTTTTTGTTTACCTGAAGACGCTATGTTCTTTGTTTTTGAAGGACAACCGTGGCTCACTTTCCAACACTTTCCAACTCTGGCCTTCTAGGTTCTGCTGAAAAGCCTAATGTTTTATCATGCAATGAACTGTTGTTTTTCTTGTCTTCCCCCCCCCCACCCCCACCCCCGCTTAAATCCCATCTTTGTCTTGGAACTTTAACTATCTGGTTGTGATTCATCCCAACAGGATGTACTCAGTGAAGTTCTGAGGTTTCTTGAATTTGTATGTCCATTTTCCCTTCTTTCAATTTGAGGAATTTCTAGCCATTATTTCATCAAATACATTCTCTGTGTTTTCTTTCTTTCTTCTTTTCTTTTCTTTCTTTCTTATTTATTTATTTAATATATGAATGTGCATGTACACCCACAGGCCAGAAGAGGGCATCAGATCACATTACAAATGGCTGTGAGCCACCATGTGGTTGCTGGGAATTGAACTCAGGACCTTTGGAAGAGCAGCTGGTGCTCTTAACCACTGGGCCATCTCTCCAGCCCCTCTGTGCCTTTCTTACCCTTCTGAAGCTTTACTAATAAGTTCACTGAATTGCTTAGCAACAGCATCTTACAAGTTCCTTGGCTCTGTTCACTCTTTCTTACGTTTTCCTTTCCCGCTCCTGAGACACGATGATTTTTTTTTTTTTTTTAGTCCATCTGTGTGAACTCACTGATCCTCTTCCTGACCCAGTGAGTTACTGGGAGCCTCTCAGACACCCGTTCAGATATCTCAGCCTTATCTCTTCATTCGTTTTCTCATTTCACTCACACATCCTTCACCTGATTAGATTTAGATTTACTCAACTGTTTTCTCTTTTAACTCTGGGTTTCTTTTTTCTTTTCTTTTCTTTTCTTTTTTTTTTAACTGTTATTTCAAAATATTTGCTAGGTGGCTCATGCATCTGCACCGCATCCTGGTCAGGCTCTGGTGTTTTATTTCTGTCTTTTCATTATGCCATGGCCCCCTGTTTCTTTGTGCGCCTGATCATGCTGTCAATGGTGCTGATGAGTTTAGACTTAGGGGGTTGGAAAAAAATAATAGCCACCCCTCTTGGACTTTATCAAATGGCTTCTTCCTGCAGCAGAGGATCACCCTCATCAATCAAACAAGGTGCAGATTCCAGAGCCTCTCAATCCTCCTATGACCAGTGTGTTTTCCGAGGGTGACTTGTGCCTTGGGGCCTCTCACATTCCCTCAGCGCGCGTCTTGAAAGCCTTTAATCCCTTGCCACTGCTGGCATCTGCCTGTGCCCGTGCAATTCCAGGGTACCAGTGGGACCACGCTGTTTGCATGCTACCAGTCCTGTTAGTTTCTGAGTCAGGGAGCACAGATACAGTCTGCAGAATAGAGAGGACATTGAACACAGTCCCCTTTTTTGTTTCTGCTCAAAGAAAAGATCCCTGGTGGGGAATGTTTCCTCTCGGCGGGGTGGTCCTGGGTTAGATGACACAGGGGCGCAGATGAGTGTGCAAAAAGCTGACAACTTTCCTGTCCCCGTAACTGGAATCCCTTCCCAATTTTACAGTCAGGGTGCTGAGACCTCGACTAAGCTCCAGAATTTTAGAAGAGTGCTTTTCTCTCAGTGTGGGGTCTCTGCGGAAGGAAGTCCACTCTACGTGTTTTCTTGTTTAATATTGAAAATAAAGTATTACATGTTCTATGAGAACTGATTCTCCATTTCATGAGTATCTGTTCATCTTTCAGCCCCCGGCCCTGCCACCATGTCCTTTCTCTCCCTCTCTCTCTCTCTCTCTCTCTCTCTCTTTCATCACATTATAGTTCCCTTTGACATATTGTGTCTTTCTTCTAGATCAAGGAATACCAGAGAGAGAGAGAGAGAGAGAGAGAGGTCAGTATGTTTTAGCTGAAATACAAATGAATGGGTGAATGAATAAATTAATGCATAAAAGGAAAAGTCTTCAGATGCCAGGGCAAGAAATGTAATGAATTGAAGACAAGGAGTCAAGAACAGATAAGTCAAGGACCTACGGGAATGTGCTAAGAGACTCAAAGAAATCTGACAGAGACTCACAGAGGAGCAGGGGAAAATCACAATTCTATTTACATCTGACAAGGCCTGGGAGTGTTGTAATTCACACATTTTTATTTTAATTGACATGGAAATATGAGCACTGACGCTCTAGAGTGCTTTAAAAATCAAATCTATAGCAAACAAGTGCCTTGCCAGAAGATTACTCACCTGGGAAATGCTAAAACACGTTGACATAAAACAATAAACGTATTGGACTTTCACAGATTCACATGAACAACAGCATGCTGACCACCCGCCCTCTGAACTGGAGTCCTGTTTTTATTTCCCATTTCCTGGTGCTGAGAACTAAGATTCGTTAAAAAAAAAAAATACTGCAAGTGGAAATGGGAGGAAGGAGAAAACACCCAAGGTGCCTTTTTTCATTGTTGTCAGGCATCAGTGACAGAACTGTGTCCCAGGGTTCAGGGCCACCAAAAGCACATGGGAGCCGCCTGACCATGAGCACAGTTATGGTCTCTTTGGCTGTTTGCAAGTGTAGCTTACTAAGCCTTGGGTGGTAGGTAGATTTTCTAATAGCTGAAAAGGAATAGATCTGGAGTTGGGGGCGGGAGTTGTGTGTGTGACTTGGTTTAACAATGGCACATTTTAGCATTATGGACGCTGCTCTCAAAAAGGCCTGAGTTATTAGCCTGATGTATGGAAGAGGTGACATAAAAAAACACACACACACACAAAGAAGCCAAAACAATCACTCCAAGTCTAACACAACACCAGGGACAAAGAACAGAGCTGTAAATAGGCACCTTAAGGCTCGGGAACTAATCACACCTCTAAGGGTCTTCTTTGCTGTTGTTTCGAATCCGGCTAACATTTGGCCTCTCTTATTAGAATGGAAATGCTATCTACAGTTGCTATCCCCTTCTGTATTTCAAAATGTTGTTTCTAAAGCGAGATATGAATGCATTAGAGACTCTTTCAGTCTTGCAGAGGGAAAGTTCAAATGCGAGAGTCTCCATAATAAAGCCTACCCAGATATAACAAATGGGGCTGTCAGACTGATTCTCACTTGAGACACCAACTGTAGCTAATATTCCTGGATATGCAGATGTTTTCTGTCTCTTTCTCTCAGACCAAAAAAAAAAAAAAAAAAAAAAGAGCATTTAGCAGGAATAATGATAAATTGGTATTAATATGAAAAGACTTTGCCAGAGTGTGACAAAGAGCTCAACAGGTCAAGGTTGGAAGCACACGTGAGCAGCGGAGTCCACACCTCTGTGCAGAACGGTCTTGGGAATTTATGAGCTGAACTATACACTCCGTCTGAGGACCACACAACATTCTTTTTTTTTTTTTCCAAAGAGAAAATAAGACCCTGGGAGAGATGAGATCCCCTGCAGTGTCTGAAACACACTCCACTGTGCTGACACATATAGAAATGAAGGGGCTTCATGAAGAATCAAAGTGCTCACCCAATTCTGTCAAGGGCTAAAAAAATATAAAGGCAAATCCCCACCATCCCCTAACTCCATGCTGGAGAGCCCCGCGCTTGCTCTCAGCGGGTTTCACCTTCCCTGGACACACCTCCGGTCTCCCTCTGGGGACTCTATTCCCTGACATCGACAAACAGTCACCTCCACATTTGTTTCCACTTAGGCTTTCCAAGCCCGCCTTTTGCCTTCGTGGGTACTTGTGTGTATGCACTCAGTCTGCAGAGGAATGTAAAGCAAACCTTCGCTTGGTTTCTTCCCCATAAGGGAGAAAAAGAAAAAAATAGTAGTAAGAGGTAAAGGCAAATTGTCTGATGAGGCTTCTCCCTGACAAAGCGCTACTTCCCAGCGAGCACAGGAGAAAACCCTTACTCTGGTCGGTCTCTTAGTAGTCATCAAACGCTCTCTGCAGCTCTTAGGACTTGGAGTCTGTAAACGTGGAGACAGCCTTTTATTGTACTTCAGAGAATTTACTTTGGACAAACAAGTCAGCTCCATGGTGGGGCGGGGACGGGTGGGAGTTGATTCACCGGAAATTGCCCGCTAGGCTACCCAGTCTGCAAAGGAACACACGGAGTACACTGGGCCTCCCTGACTCTGTACCTAGGAAGAATGGAAGTCAGAAACTCATGGAAAAGTCATCAGACTGTTTACCCTTCAGGCTTTGAGTGGCCACACACTTTCTTTTGTTTTTATTTTTTTATTATTTAAGTAATTTATTCAGATTACATCTCAATTGTTTTCCCCTCACTCATATCCACCCGTTCCTCCCTCCCTCCCACTTTCGCCCTATTCCCCTTCCCCGGGTCTATGCCCGAGGGCGACCCCCTCCCCCTCTACACGGCCATAGGCTATCTATCAAGTCTCATCCTAGAAATGATTCAAGCAGTTTGTTGTAGCAGCCTCCAAATTATGCTGATTGTGTTAGCTCGACAAGAGACAACCTCTCCTCTTTCTCCAAGTTGTTGTTGTTTTTTTTTTTAATTCAGGATGATATAGCATAGCTGTTTACTATTATTGAAGACTACCAAGTCTCTGCCATAGCAGGCTGGATTTCCTGTGGAGGCCAGCTGGGACAGTGGATTATTAGGATCCATTAAACAAGGAGCTCTGACTTAGGTACAAAAGTGACTGGGAAAGCGGAGCTTGTAGCTGGCCTTTCCGTTCAGCCTACAGGCACCACCGCTCTTCACTACCCCTGGCAAACTCCAACAGTCAGTCACTTGTGTGTGCGCTTCCAGACTATAAGGTTCCAGCATCAAGTTTATTGCTAACAGTTCTGCGCTGAGGTCTTTCCCTCGAGCTCAAGGCTGCCCATGTGGGCACATCTTCTCTGCTCTACAGCCCCGGAAGCCTTGTTTCATCCTCACCTTCTTGGGTCTATGATATCATGGTTGCTAACGCACAACTCATTCTTCTTAGGACCTCCCCACTACCCTTTCTCTTCCAGTGAACCTTGAATTGATTCCCTTTGCATAGGGCAGATTTACATAAGCAGATGGCTCACATCATCCAGTGAAAGGGCTGAGTTTCCTAAAGTCTGGACCATTAGCTTTCAGCCGGTGCTTCCTGCTAAGACCCGGGTAATGCCAGGTCCCTCTCCCATCAAGTGAAGACAGCCGGGTCACCCTTCCCTTCAGCTGGAGCTAGATCTTCAAAGCTGTGGCTGCCACGAGCTTCTGATTGCAGCATTTAATTACCATGACCTTGAGCGGTAGGCTACCATGGGGGCTGAATAGCATGATTCAAGTAAAGCTCTCAGAATGGAGACTGCCACGTCACAAGCAGAAATAATGTTGGCCACTGTTAAACTCCCTTGAATTTTTGTAGAGTATAAGAAGATAATTGATGAAACAGATGTTTAAGTCTTATAAAAATATGGGTTCTAATACTCCGCTCCTTGATGGTTCATGGAAAGTAAGCTTAAGGCTCCTTGACATGTGGGAGACTCTCTGTCACCGACTCAGCTATGACTTCCTTTTCACAAACCTTGGTTCCCAAGATGGCTGTGAAGAGATATTCCCCAGGCCCTAAGAGCAGAAAATGCCATTCTTGCTTCCATAAGGCTTTGACCAAATGTACCGTGGCCCTCACCTTTAAGAGCCTGAACAAGCAACACTCCTATTCACAATGGAAGGGGTGTGCCCAGGCCTCATGAAGACAGACCTACAGCAACCTTGTGGAAGGCAGAACAATGACGCTACATGAGCGTGCCTTCATCACTTCCTTGTCAGTGCTCCCTGGTGCTAAAAACATTTTTCCAAGTTCCAGCTCTCCCCCAGATCTCAGTACAACTAACTGCTTTAAAAAAAATTAAAGTCCACATAAAAAGTACGTGACTAATGGCATTGCCCTCTTCACAAAGCATTTACACCATAATGGCACAAGGGCTTGATTTTGTTAGTGACTCTTATCTCCAAAGGCAGGCTTCTGACAGAGATCTACTCGGTCATTTACACCGCTCGGTAATAGCTGTGTATTTCAGAAGCCCTCAATGTCTGTGCCTAGCAAAACAACAAGAGAAAAATGTTCACACATGGCTGTTGTGGTAACTCTTTTTTGTTGTTGTTGTTGTGGTGGTGGTGGTGGTAGTGGTGGTGGTAACTCTTATAAAAGCTTCCCTCTTTCTGGTTTTTCCAATCTTTCTATAATGTGTATAGTACATTCTGTTGAAAAAAATAAATAAATGTCAACAGGACTGTAGAATCTATGTGGATATATGGTACGTCACAGAGCTGAGGATGTCTGGACAGCAGGTACAGGAGACATGGATGAGAGCCTCACTCGGCTCCATTGCGAGTTCACCAGATCTTGACACACCAGCATAGTTTATCAATGGGGCAATGACTCAAAAAAAAAAAGGGGGAAATACAAAAAAACAAAAACAAAAACAAAACCCTGCTGCTTCACAGCTATGGAGGAACGAGTCTTCTCTACATCTGAATTTACACCAAGTAAAACATGGCCGTGTGTGTGAGAAGAGCCACGGGACAGGAGCATTCTTCAAGGCAAGGTCAACACTCCTGCAACTCATTTGTCAAAAGACACATGTTCACTGACTTCAGGAAACACCGGTTCTGGGTGAAAAAAGAAAAGACTATTCATTTCCCGATCTCACTAGGAAAGGTCACTTAAAAAAAAAACCTCATGAGCCAGAAGGAACAGACATGTGTAAACAAGAGACCCAGTTCCTCTTCCGTGAACTTCTGCCACTTATCCTACAAGAAACCCTCAGGTTCTCCAAAGCTCTCAATACCTGGCTCTGAATATCCCGGGAAGTGAAATGAACCCTTTGTTGATGGTCAGAGTAAGAAAGCTGAAGGCTGGAATTAGAGAGGTGGTTCAGTGGTCAACGGTGCTTACTCGTCTTTGAGGACCCTAGTTCGATTCCTAGAACCCACATGAGGAGGCTCATAATTGTCTGCAACTCCAGCTCCAGGGACCAGGTGTATGCGCGTAAACTCACACTGACACACATGGATATACATATACCTATAAAAACAAAAAAATATATTTTAAAAAATAAATAGATGTTTAATAGTTTTTAGAATAAAGAAAAAAGTGTGAGGCCCCAGAAAGCTTTAAAACCCCGATTTAGAGGCCGTTTAGACGTCAGAGTTTAGTGCAGTTTATTTAATTAGCATTTATTGAACGCCTGTTGTTTGAAGAGTAGTGTAAAAGCATAATAAGATGGTTAAGACAAGGTCCACACCCTGAGGGAACATTTCCTTCCAACAGGGTGACAATCTGGTGGGACAGCTGGAGAGCTGGGGGAAGAACATGCCTAGGTGAGCTTGGGGACACCTGGTTCCCAGCCTTTCCTGGCTCAGAAGCACTCGGTACCTACTCTGTGTCTGCTGTGAACAGAATGCAGCCTCTTCTTCATGGAGTTACCAAGAGGAGCACATGGGATGCTGGGTGGCACATGACATGCTTGGCGCAGAACCATTCTGCTAACAGTTTATTAAGGGCACGGGAGATGGCTTTGTTGTAAAGCAACTGCCTTGCAAGCATGAAAACTTGAGTTTGACCCTCAAAACTCTTATAAAAAGCTGAGGTATCACACACACACACACACACACACACACACACACACACACACACACACCTTTAATCCCAGAATGTGGGAATCAAACGCAGGCAGATCTCTGAGCTTAAGGCCAGATTAGTCTACATAACAAGTTCCAGGGTACCCAACGCTACATCATGAGCACCTGTCTCAAAAACAAACAAACAAACAAACAAACAGGGACAAGAAAAAGGCTGGTTGTGCTGGCCCCAGTGCTAAGGGGAGAAAAGGAAATCCCTGGGGCTGCCTGGCCAGATAGCCTACGCAAGTCAGTGTAGCCCAGGCCAGTGGGAAACAGTGTCTAAAAAAAAAAAAAAAAAAAAAAAAAAAAAAAAACAAGGTAGAAAGCAGGGGAGGAGCAACAGTTAAAGTTGCCTAGCCTCCACATGCACACATGTGCACCCATCCAAACATGTATACACAGAGAGAGAGAGAGAGAGAGACGGACAGACAAACAGACAGAGAAAGACTGAGAACTTACCAACCGATACAAATAAAAGATGCTGCCACAGTCACTGTCAAAGTCTTCATTTTTAAGTCTCTTTAAAAATGCTGCCAAAGCGTTTTTTGTTTTTTTGTTTTTTTTCTTATGGCTGCTGTCTTCAATTCTGGGTGCATCTGAGTGTAAGCTAGCTGAGTACCGTGAAGAAGGGGATAAATGACATTTTACCTGAGACTATTTTTCCCTCTTGAGGAGTATGAGTATGTGAAACAGCCTGTCTTTGGCCCTCGGCTTCTCTTTTATGAACACGCCTTTCATTTCGAGAGTCAAGGAATTTACAAATCATCTGCTCGGGTCCCCGGAGAAACTTCAACAAGGTGGTTTGAGGGAGGAATGTTTGTGTCGTTTTCTTCTAAATGTCTCTTTCTGAAAACTAAAAGGATTCAGTTCAAGGACATCGGAGTGAAGTATTGACTATTTACACAACTCAAAAAAAATTTTTAGGGGGGTGAGTAGACTTATTAATTCAGTGGTTTATTGAAATTCCACAAACATTTTATGTCACTTTACTCAAGTCTACAAGTTTGTTTCCTCTGGACATTTTGGGTTTGCTTTTTCTTAAAATTAAGGATTAGGCTACAGTAAGGCAATTCCATTTCAATTCTTGCTTTCTTTTTCTATCTTGGTTTTGTTTGTTTGTTTGATTGATTGATTTGTTGCTTTATTTTTTCGAGATATGGTTTCTCTGTGTAGCCTTGGCTGTCCTGGACTCACTTTGTAGACCAGGCTGTCCTCGAACTCACAGAGATCCTCCAGCATCTGCCTTCCCGAGCGCTGGGATTACAGGTATGTGCCACCACGCCTGGCTCTACTTTAGTTATTTTGAGAGAGGCCTCGCTACATAACTCTGGCTGTCCTGCAACTCACTGTGTAGATCAGGCTGAACTCGAACTCACAGAGATCCACCTGCCTCCGCTTCTTGATGAGAATGACTGGTGTGTGCTACTACGTTGGACTCCAACTTTTGTTTTCAATTTTTATAAGTTTTTGTTCCTTAAATGGTTGATTGTTTACTTGAACTCATCAAGTGGTATGGTATCACGAAAGGAGTAGATGGATGCCCAGTGTTTACATTTGCACGGTAGTCCCTTCTCATCCATGGTTTCAGCTACCACAGTCAGACACAGCCTGGAAATACCATTGCCTCACACTGGTTCATCATCTTTACACGTTTCATTCTCTGGTGTTCCCTTTGTCCCAGGGCTCTTGTGCTTTGAGGACAATAAGGTAAAGATTACTTAAATGCAAACACAGCATCCTGAACAGTCAACATGGTGTAATCCAGATAGCTGATAGATGACTAATAGCCAAATAGTGTATACATCATGTGCTGTTAAACAAAAGGGTCACTCACGTCCCAGGCTGGATGGGACATAACGTTGTGAGATTTCTTAAGCCCTCAAAAACACTTACACTTTAAAGTGTAGATATTGCTCATTTCTGGGATCTTCCAGATACATATATATTTATATTTTTTAAAATAAATATAAAATAAAAAGATTTTAAAAATACAGAGATTGGTGGCTATCTGCTGTTTTCGGCGTGCAGTGGAGGCCTCAGAACAAATCCTCAAAGGATGTGGAAGGCAACTGCATTCTTCAGCAGGAGATTCCAGACCCAGCATTTGGCATTCATCTCTCCTCTGCATGGCTGTCACATTATAGGGCAAAGATGTCCCTAAAACTGTTATCACTGCTATATTCCCATTATGGCACACACTCTCCCACATCTGTGCGCCATCTTTATGTTCTCAACCTGCAGTACCCTTTGCCACCACATTTGGCTGTCACAACCCTTTAGCAGACCAAGAATTCAGAACAACTGCCTTCCACACTGGGTGTCCGTCTTTCCTCAGGGCCCCTACCACCCGTGTTCTCTCCCTCTCTCTCTCTCTCTCTCTCTCTCTCTCTCTCTCTCTCTCTCTCTCTCTCTCTCTCTCTCTCTCTTGCTCTCTCTCTCCCTCTCTCATCCTTGCCTTCCACCTAATTTGATCTATTTCTTTGTAGGCACAGTGGAGTATCCTGAAGCGGCACACCCTGTCTTTATTGCACTAAGCAGCTAGCATCCTGGAGGTCTTTCTTGTCCTACATTTCTTGGATGATTGACTCCATCGACGGTGAAAGAAAGCCATTACTTTGAGTGAGTGTGGTCAAAGACATCATAAGTTCAAGAAATGTGTTAAAGGGGCCGGGGAGTGTATGGAGAAACTGGTAAGAAGTCCTGTTGTTTCTAGGGGGTCAAGAAAAGTCTCTGTGGGCCCCTCAGGGTACTGATCCCAAACCTGCCTGGTGCAGGTCAGAGTGGAGAAGAGGACTTGTGCGTCCTCACCCAACTGCCTAGTCCCTTGAGGCTGCCAGTGAGAACAGAAACACTAAAATTGGGGAGAGGGAGGGAGCTGGACTTACCCTCCCCAAAGGAACCACTGAGACTTGTGCCCACATTCAACAGTGGCACCATGTGGCAGCAAGGAGTAACCACATGGCCAGGACAATGGCAGCCAGTGGGCAACCTGTAAGCAGTAGGCATCAGAGGGATGTTTTCTGGAGGAACTTTGGATGGTTCTGCAAAGGGGAAAAGGATTCTTAGGAGAGTGATGCTGGCCTTCTGATGAAGTCAGTGGGAGGTGGGGAGAGAAGGTGATAGACATTTAATTTAATCAGAGAAATTAACTGATTATGGAAGAGCCTTAAATCTATGGTGCTGGCAGCTCCTGAAGGGCAGAGCCCACTTTCATCTCTGTTCTTGAGTTAAGTACATTAAGTGGGGAAAAAACTTCGCATTTATTTGAAGACAATGGACCCTAGAGGGGAAAGGAGAAGATTGAACCACTTTTAGAGAGGGTGTTCCCAAATGTCCCCACTTGACTTGGATCACGGATGGCTGTTTTGCCTTTCCTTGGATGTGCACACACATCAAAATGTTGGTTGCCATGGCTATTTCCCATGAAGGGCTAGTATCTAACCGTGTTATGCTCTTTGGTGTTTATTCGCGATGTAATTGTCATCTTCTGAAGACCTTTCCTGGTAGGTCACCCCTGACCCCCTAAAAGTTCCAAAGCACTCTCCCAGTCAGACCATCCTCACACGGGTCCTCAGCAGCTGCTCTTCTTCCCTTCTGCCTACAGCTGATCCTCTCTCAGCAGTGGAGCTCCATTCTTCTCCAACTACAGTAAGAACACAGTGTGCAACTCACACCCTTCCCAAGAGCTAATTTTCACTCAGGATGGCATAGTTTGGGGTCGTAATTCCTTCTTTTCCCTGCATTTTGCACACTTGGGCATCAACTGATGGCCTCAGTCTCAGGCAAAGCCATTTTATAGAAGATGAGAGGAGCGGGGCTTGAATTATAGAACATATCGTCATCCCCTCTTGCATGATAAATAGCTGTTATGGTCATTTATCGTTCCCACGTTCCAAAGTCTAAAACTGCTTTACAGATGTTCTGTAGCCCGGCCTCCTAACATCTGTGCAAGGAAGCCTGGGTGCACAGTTACCAGCTCCATTTTGCAGATGAGAATAGTTATGGGAGGCCCAAGGGGCACTGGCTTGACATTTTTAGGACGTTGTGATTATACTTTATTAGCCTTTACTCCTAACACGCGGGAGCAACAGGTAAGCAACATGTGTCGGTGTCCAGCACAAGTCATTCTATAAAGTCAAAGAGCCCTGGAAACAGAACCCAAGAGTTAAGGACTTCCAGCTCAAGTTGCATTCATTATTTTCCTAAGTGAAGGGCTGTGCACATAACCTCAGATACGTAGATATACCCAGGAACTCAGAAACATCCACAGATGTTCAAGCCCAGACAATGCAGCCACATGGTTTCCTCTCTCTCTCTCTCTCTCTCTCTCTCTCTCTCTCTCTCTCTCTCTCTCTCTTTCTGTACTTCCAAGCAACCAGCAGCGGGTTCTTGAGAATGCCTCTCCAGTTCTTGGGATGCTGACCCCAATCCAGGGCGCTGCCTGAAAGACTTAATCCCTTTGGAGGGCCCATTTGTCTTCTGAGCCTCTAATGTCTCTAAGGACTCGAAGCAGGACTGTACTCTTGCTACATATTACTAGGGTCCATCCAACCAGAAATTGGGGGAAAAGGTAATATAACATTATGCTGGGATTCCATATCAACACTTCGAAGATAGCTACAACACTTCGAAGATAGCTACACTTTCTCTCTCTCTCTCTCTCTCTCTCTCTCTCTCTCTCTCTCTCTCTCTCTCTCTCTCCCTCTCTCTCTCTCTCTCCTCTAAATGAAGTCTATTACCTTGAAGTATCTCCTCAGATGTGGTTATCTGTTATCTAGATGAGCACTGAGTACTTAAAAGGCTGGCCTTGGGTTACACTGTGCAGATGGTTGGAAAACCACATTAACCTATGTCCCGAGGTAAAATAGCAAAGCGCCCTGGAAGCATCGGGAGGAAACGCCCCATTTTGAATTATTTCCCTCTGCCTTCCTCCTTGAGGTGCTTATTGTTTGCACTGCACACCAGCTGAAGAAGCATTTTGGAGGAGGTTGCTTGCCCCTGTTCCCCTACACCAGCAACCTGTCCAGTCAGGCCCTCTCATAGTCATGGGGGAAGGCAGAGGGTCTTACAGCATACTGCCATCGCAAGGGGCCCACTCAGCCATGGACCCAGACCTCTAAAACCATGAGCCCAAGTCAACCTTTTCTCTATAAACTCATTATCTCTGGCGTTTTATAGCAGTGACAGCAAGCTGACCAAGACCCCTGCCCCTCAGGCTGTGTGCCTCTATGTAAGCCAGAGCTCTCAGAGCCAACGCTATGTTCTGAACAAGAGTCTTAGCTACATTCAGACACATTTTATATAGCAGGAAAACACTGTGTGACTTCACTCAGGAGTACAGCTGGGCATCATCACGTGGCTGGTCTTAGAAGCCACACTCCACAATTGTTTTTATTAAGTTGTTAAGTGTAAATTCTTAAAGATTAAAAATACTTTAAATAGCCTCATTCCCATTGTTGTTGTTGTTGTTGTTTTTTAAACCATCTCTGGTGATTTAACTGATCTTTAATCTATCTCTTTTAGTTTTCTTTCCCAACTCATCTTAAAATGTTCTCTCTTTTTTTTTTTTTTAGAGTTTCATACTTGAGCGCTGCATTTACAACATGTTTACCCTCTCTCCCGGCTCCAACTCCTGCCACTCCCCCACTCCCACTACAGAATGTTCTTTCCTGACCAACATTCAAGAGAAAGGCATTAGGTTTCTTTGAAATGACACTGAGGGTGGGTATTTGTTTCCAGCCTTGGTCTCCACCTCCCCTCCATCTTCCAAATGCCTGCCCTGCATTCTGGCCTCTGCTGGGGTAAGTCTGGGTTAACCAAGAGCGCAGGCTGAGCATTCCTCCAGGGGAGTGCTGTTCCTGCTAGCAAGGACACAGAACTTTGCTACCTGGCCTCTGCTTGGCATTAGCCGAGTCGCTCATCGCGTATGGTAACCAAGAGGAAGTAGTTTTCTCATGTCCAATGGAATCGGATTTTAAGGGGAGCCAACAACGGTTTCATCACTGCACCCTGAAGCACACATTTCAAAAAATTCACCTCTTGTTCCTTGTGAGTTGCAAAACAAACACCAGAGGTCAAATGCTCCGTTTTCTGGCGATCTTAGCCCCTCAGTTCCGTTGGTCAGTGCTTACTCACTAGGCTTTGGGTGAGAGAGAGGCTTTCTAACTTGGAATCTGTGAGTGGCCAGCTTTGATTTTTTTTTTATGGCAGGCTGTTAAGAATGTTTCTATGGCCGGGCGTGGTTGCACAGGCCTTTATTCCCAGGATTAGGGAGGCAGAGGCAGGTTCTAGAACAGCCTGGTCTACAAAGCAAGTCCAGAATTACCAGGGCTATTATGCAGAGAAACTGTCTTGAGAAACCAAAAGGGGGAAAAAAAAAGAATGTTTTATGTTTCTTTTTTAAAAAAATGAAAACAATTAATAAGCATGATTTTATGCCTGATGAGAAAAACTTCTACTCCACAGCTCCCAACAAGAATCCTCTTATGTCATGTTCATAGTGAGAAGCCATTCGTGTCATATGGGTCCAAATGGATGTCTACCATCCCTGGCAGCCCTTCTTATCACGCCATTGTCCCCTTAGTATTGCTTCTAGAGGGGCACAAAAGTTCTAGGTCATTCGTCATGTACAGACTCTAATTTTCCTAAGATGCATATAACAATGGCTTGGAAATATTTGTTAAAACTGCCTTGTGACAACATTTGGCATTCAGTAACATCAAATAAGCAAAGGTCTCCTATAGCCTTGATGTGTTGTCTGGCATTCTAAAGCAAACTGGAATCTTTCTGTGCCAAAGACTGTCCTGAGAAAACATGGGCTTCCTAGGGTCCTATGTATGATAGAGAGATGCTTGATTCTGTTCACAGAGCTGGTCAATCAAGAGCTAAACACCCTTCCCACTGGTTTGCATGCTAGTTCATCAGCCCTCTTTTCTGCCTCAGCCTATAGGAGCAAGGCTGGGTAGAAAGCTGGAGACAAATGTAGAGCTGGCTATGGCTCTAGGAGTCCCTGGTAAGAGATGTTGACTTTGCCTCAGAGGGAAAATCTGTCCCACGGGACAGTTCCAATCCTCCCTAAAGGACCTCAGCATTTGCCCAGTGGGCCCAGAATATCCCACCTTTCAAATGGGACCCTCTATCTGAGTGTAGACAAAAATGACATGAGAGATGAAAAAAAACACAATGAGAAAGGGAAAGAAAGAAACATAAAAGGGCACAGCTGATGGAACCCAAGACTCAAAGCCTCCCGGAAGTCAGCACACTGTGTACCCATCACCTCCCACAATGCATATCACCAGGAGCAGAAATATACCAAATGAGACTGTTTTAGATGCCTCCATCCATCTGAGAAGCTGCAAAGCACTGTGGACCTGTAGCATCCTCTTGCCTCCTCTCCACCCAATCCTTTTTTTCTTCTTCTTTTTTTTTTTTTTTTTTAGTTTCTATTTTTATTCACTGCCCTTCCCTCCCTTCCAAAAGCAAGAGAGAACCCTGCAAAGATGAGGAAGGAAACCCTTCCAAACTCTGGTCTACACCATGGAGCCTGAAGAATTTTTGAGGCATGATGTAATTTACCCCTCACCACCTCGGAGTATTAGGAGACGTATGCTACAGGCGACTCCCATTTTATAGCCAGCACAACAGAGGGGAACCCCAGTTTAGAGACTCTTCCACAGCACCAGAGTCAATAAACAAGCGAGAAACACACACTCCTCTGGCCCTCCCTGTTCACTTCCAATAGACTCATTTAATGTCAAAAGCCTGCTTCCTTTGTTTCCCTCTGATCCCCTCACCTTTAGCATGGGAGCCTGGATTATGTTGGCTTCTTAACACCTTATAGGACTACAATCACTTAGGAACCATAAGGGACAGCATGATGCCCTCACAAGGGATGATGGGAGCCTAGCCACAGCCTGCCAGGCAGCTGAATGCGCTGGCTCTCCTCGATTTCATCCCATCACTTCCTGGATCTCTGATCTGAGATGCTCTAACTGATCTTTATTTAGGGTCTATTGTCTAGGATCATTTTCTGGTCTGAGGGAGGGAGGAAATTAGCTTCCAAGGTTGCAAGTATCCCCTCAGTTTTGCACTGGGAAAATCCCCCCTACACTTCTTTTATTCCTGTCTTCTATAACCCAAATTCCCAGGCAAAGCTAAAGTCTAACTCTGAACAAAAATAAGAGGGTAGGACTTGACATAGACCAGCCTGTCTGCACTTTCTGACTCCATCATTCCCTGCAGCTGTAAAGCGTGAAGGTGTGTCTTGATGCCTCTCTAAGGTTCCCCCTTTGTATTGTATATGGGAACGGCAATGCCTAGTGCACAACTCTGATCTAGGAGACGGGCCTGGAAAGTTCTGAGCAGCCCTGACACATGTTGACACAATATAGGCGTGCACTGCACTTTCCGGTTTCCCACAAACGAGTGGAAGTGTCAGTAGATAAACTTGCTTAACTCGGTCCAGAAACCCTCGTGTGTGCTCTTTTACCGGCTGTAGCTAATTGCCAGCGAACAGTGTTCTGCAAGATAATAATGTTGTTTTTTAAAAGGAGGGAGGGAGAAAAAGTGGGGGTGGGGAGTAGGAAAGGAAGAGGGCAAGAAAGAGAGGGTGCTGGGGAGGGACAAAGTATGGAAGGATGAAAGGGGAAAAAAGAGTTCATGACAGCCAAGTTATAGAACCAACCTAGGTGCCCAGCAAGAAATGAATTCAGAAAGACTGAAGAGATGGCTCAACCCTTAAGAGCACTGACTGCTCTTCCAGGGGACCTCAGTTCGGTTCCCAGCATCCAGGTGGCAGCTCACAAGCATCTATAACTCTAACCCTGAAAGATCCAGTGCTCTCTTCTAGTCTCTGAGAGTCCCAGGCACATACATGGAGTGCAGATGTGTGTAACAGGCAAGACACCCATACACAAAAATAATAAAAATAAATAAACTTTAAAGTGAAATAAAAAATATCTGCGTGCGTAATAAAGTTTCATCTGGACACCAACAAGTTGGATAGAAATGGAGATCGAAGTGTTGAACAGAACAAGCCAGAAAGTATTGTTTGGTGTCTTTTGCACATGGCATCTATTTATAAACAACCATGAAGGGAGGCGGAGATAAGATGGTGCTTGGGGAGAGGAAGAAGCCAGTCACAAGGGAGAATAAGAGACGATAATGGGGGTGGGGCGAATATGATCAGAGTTTATAATATACGTAAGTGAAATGCCACAATGAGACCCATTGTTTCACATAACAGATATGGCATAATAACATGAATGTAAAGGAAGGAGGGACGGAGGGAAGGAGGGAGGGAGGGAGGGAGGAAGGGAGGGAGGGAGGAAGACGGCTTCCCACTGCTTGCGCTGTTGCAGTGCAGCATGTAAGACTGGCTATGGAGTTACAAAGCAGTGCGTTTTGAAATCTTGTTCCCTAATATAGGCTACCTCGGTGACCTTAGGCATGCTCCTAGCCTCTCTTTGGCTCCCGTATCTTTCTGAATAAGTTTCTAATAAGAACACCTGCCTCATGGGATTGTTTTAAGGAGTCAATGTAATAATAGTCATGAAGGCATCTAGCACACAGGGTCTGGCCCTTGACAAATGCACACACTCACACACACACACACAAAAATCACAATAAAACAAGAGAAAAGTTGATTCAATTTAAATGTCAATCCTAAGATTATTCAGCTAAGCCCTCCTAGGGAGGCTAACTCAGTTTCCTCATCTGAAGCAATCAGGAGGGCTGTGCCAGCCCAAGGTGCGAAGCGTGGAATGTCCTGGAGGGATGGGAAGGCTTCGCTGTGCCGTTGCAATATTAAGTTGTTCTTATTAGAATAAGCTCCCCGAACTGCATGGGGACAGAATCAAATCCAATCCATCTTCAGCGGGCCATTCGAAGCAACCGGACCGTTCCCCAGCAAGAGTGATACATAATTCAGCAATGTGGAAATGCTGGTGTTCTGATCTTTCTTCCAGCAATAGCACCTGCTCGGAGTTTCCCAAAATTATATATGGTATATATGGCATATACTCTCAGAAAGTAAGGCATTACAACAATGTTTTGGCCTAACAAAAGTCCTTAATGATCCACTTGAGCCCCTTTAGTGTTGGGTCTCCACAGCATAAACCTTTTTACCGGAAGGACCATTTAAAGCTCCTAAAACCTTCTTCATTTGGAGAACAGCTCTCTGCTCTTTTCGAGGCATCAAGGGTTTGTTTGTTTGTTTGTTTGTTTGCTTGCTTGCCTGCTTGATTGTTTGTTTGGGTTTTTTTCCATTAAATTGTCACAGCTGCCTTTAAGTTGGTGCTTTTATCTTCACAGTGCGCGCTGCTAGAGGGCAGAGCTCTGGGGAGCAAGGGACTGACCATTTCATTCCAAAATTTCCCCATACTTTCTATAACAACACTGGAATTAATTACATTGAGTAGATGGTTAGTAAAGTGAAGTGTGTGTGTGTGTGTGTGTGTGTGTGTGTGTGTGTGTGTAGGTATGTGGAGATCAGAGGTCAAGCTCAGCGAGGGGGGGTGGGGGGGGCATTCCATTCCTTAGGATACTGTCCATCCAGCGGTCCCTTAGTCTCCGCCTCCCCAGTGCTGGGATTTCAGGCTCTGTGTGTGAGCACTGGAGTACAAGCTCGGGTCTGCGTGCTTTCGAAACAAGCACCACGCCCACTACACTGATCCATCGACCTAGGCCACCCCCCCCCCCCTTGCTTCTGTTAACAGAAGAGTCGAGGCCAGGCTCTAGCATGACAGTGTGGTGTGTGGCGGTGACTCCAAACTGACCTCCCTTTGTTGTCATCATCTAAATAGTTGCTTTCTCCCTAGATGGAAATGCTGTGAGCTTCCCAGCTGTGGCGATGCTATAAACATTTAAATACACACATTTAAGTTTAAAAAGACAATTGGTCGATCTAAAGGAATGTGTGGAGCATAGGATGCATATAACTATGATGAAAACTGCGGAAGCTAGGCCAGCAAAATGGCTCATCTGAGAAAGAGGCTTGCCTCACAGGCCTATTAGTTGAACCTGAGCTGTCGGACACACAGTGGAAGGAAAAACCCAGTCTCACAAGTTGTCCTCTGACCTCCACACGTGTGCCTTGGCATGCATGGGTGCATGCTCACGCATGCACATGTGCGCACTCACACTAATAATATTTGTTTTTAATTGCACACAGGTCACCCGAGTGAATAAACAAGCAGGCTGTTGTTCTCAAGGTTGACTGAAATAAAGTTCTGTCTTTGAAAAAAACAATTGTGAAAGTTGTCCGTGAAGGATAAGAACCACAGCTAATGGTCTGTGAGGACAGACAGACATTCACAGAAGTGACCCAAGGAACGGGAGGGGGGAGGGGAGAAAGCCCCAGAGGAGGCTGGGAGGACTGAGCAACTGCTAGCTGGGCTCCTAAGGGCTGAGCTCCTGGTCATGTGACTGAGGGAGAGGAAAAAACCAAAGAGAACTCCAGTTACCTGCAAACCTCCTGGGACAGGAACAGCCTCAGGTGCCTGAGGAGAGCACAGGGAAGCTGGGAAGATGAAAGGCCTGGATAAATATAAAGGCCCGGAGGCTGGGTTTCAGACAAGCCCTATGTGAAGGCAATAAACACACAGAGTATACCCCGGGCACCGTAGGGAGAACACTGAATCAGGAGATTTTCCTTTGGTTCTGACTTGCCTGTCTGTGTGGCCCAGGACAAGATTCATTCTTTCTGAGGTTCAACCTTCTCACCTTAAAATGACCCTTCCAGGCACCTATACTCTGTTCTTTAATACAATTAGCAAAATTTCCTGTTTAGTTTAACAGAAATACAATTTCAAAGGGGTGATATGCTTTCCTTCAAAATATCCTCTTCTCTCACTAAACCTCTCCATGATGAGAGCACAAGCACACACACACACACACACACACACACACACACACGCACACACACACACACTCACATGTAGAATAGTAATCATTTGACTGTTAATGTAATCACAGGCAAACGTTGGCTATAAATATCAAGCGCTAACGGGGTCAGAGTCTCTGGTGGATGTTGAGGAATGTGCCTTGTGGGTGGTACAGGGCCACTTTTCCAAGGAAGTGCAGGGAAATTAACCACCGCGCTGCCTCTGAGGCTCACAAACACCACAGCCCCTTCCCACCCAGATCTAGGAGCCCCAGTTCCTCTTCTGTGGAATTCAACCAGCCTTTTGGCTGAGTTCTCTGGTGTTCAATGTTGGGGGCCATGATGTCACATAAAAATCTCAATGCTTCTCTCTGGAGAAGTTCAAAGGCTGAAAGGCCAGGCCCGGATTATTGTCTTGGTAAAGGGAGGCACAGGTGGCTTTTATGAGGCTCACCCAGAAAAGTCCAGTTCCGTGTTCAAGCCACAGTGGGGGTGACGGCTCATGTTAAAAATCATCTACGGAAAGAAACGGTATAAACATAGAACACTTAGCTAAGCATCGGCTGCTACCTGTGCATAGAAAAGTAAAAAAAGTATATGCTTGTTATATGTGGGCCAGATAACAAGGACTAGCTGATGTGAAGGGAACACAGAAACAGAAAACACAAGGCAGAGGGCCTCTGTGTGCACTGACTCCAGACTGAACTGAACGGGTACACTTTGCCTTTCAAAACAGTTCATTGCAATTATTTGCATGCTGGAGGGGGCTGTGGACACGGCTGAAATACCCTGAAAGCAAGAAGAGCTGAGTTCAAATCCCAGACATCTACATAAAAGTTGAGATGGCTGCATGTCCCTGATGGAGGTGGAAACTGGTGGATCTCAAAAGCTCAGTGGAGCCAGCCAGCCTAGTCCAAATGGTGAATTTCCAGTTCTGTGAGAGAATTCCCTGCTCTGGCTTCCACAAGCATGCTAATGGGTTCAGGCACCCATGCATTCACACGCATACAACACATGCAGTCACGCAATAAACAAACAAATGAAAAACCAAATTGTATTGAAAGGTACATGTAAGCTCCATGTGATTACTATGCAATTTTAAAGAAGGCATCCCAGATTTTGGTATTTACGGTTTCCTGGAATTGATTTGCCTTGTATACTGAGGGACAACTGTGGAACTGGGCTCAAAAATATATGATTGCCATTTAAGATGACCTGTCCTTACGCTGTCCTACCCAATTCATTCCCTAGGCCTAAGGCAAAGTTCTCTTTCCAGAACCCAAATGTAGCCATGCCATTTCCCTGCAGCAGCTCTACCCACAGATCAGGTCTGTGTTCTTCCCTGTGGAGTTGCAGGCTGTTCAGAACCTGACCTCTGATTTTCTCTGGGATGGAGGAAGCTTTGTGTCATTCTCCTTCCTCTCTGGTCTTCTGTGTGTGCCCTGAAGTGTGCACTACCATCAAAATGTTAGGGGCCATCTGAGCATTTCTTTCCCAGCATGCCTCTTTCTTGGGCATCTGTGTCTGGGAATCTCTCAGCCTGGAGCATTTACACAGGCAACCCCAAATGCTAAGGACTGCCCTTTCTTCTTCTTCTTCTTCTTCTTCTTCTTCTTCTTCTTCTTCTTCTTCTTCTTCTTCTTCTTCCTCCTCCTCCTCCTCCTCCTCCTCCTCTTCCTCTACTTTCTCTTCCTCTTCCTCTTTTTCTTCTTCCTCTTCCTCTTCTTCTTCTTCCTCTTCTTCTTCCCTCCCTCCTTCCTTCCTTCCTTTCTTTTTCTTTTGTGTGTGTGTTTTCGAGACAGGGTTTCTCTGTGTAGCCTTGGCTGTCCTGGATCACTTTGTAGACCAGGCTGGCCTCATGCAGCGATCTGCCTGCCTCTGCCTCCCAAGTGCTGGCATTACAGGCATGTCCCACCATGCCCTGCTGGCTGCTCTTCCTTCTTAGGCCTCACTGCTGAGCCTCTTCTGTTCCTGCAGCTTCCTGCATAGTGCGCCACAGCATTTGGAAGATACACAGTGTCTATTCAACTGGCCATGGCCATCATTGTCCTTCAGGACCCATGAGGTCAGGAGGCACAACTGTCTTAATTAACATCACAATCCCTTTTCTAACACAATGCACACTGCAAGTGCCCCTTCAGTCTGGCAGAGTGAATGAGCCTGTGCGGTGGAAAGTTGGAGAACACGAAGATTAATAAGGACCACAATGCAAAAAGGGAAGGAGATTGTGAGGAGGACGTACTACATGATTTCGGGTGAGTGGGACTTTGAAAAGGGATAGAACAGATTAAATTGTGGTCAACGGTAAAGGAGCTGTTATAAACCCATGGATGTTTAACAAATGGTGCATATACTAATGAGTAAATTAATTAATAAGCTAGGAATGAATAAACGAATGGCTTTCTTGATGAAATGTATAACAAATGACAGGAATGAAAGCATTTTTCTGAAACTATAAATAGTTTATCAACACCCGCAAACATATGGTAATTGAGTATGAGTATGAGTGTGGGATGAGTGTTGACAAGTCACTAATAAACCTTCTTTTCTTATGTCCCAAGTCATTTTAAACTCCCTCCTGCCCAACCTTCACTCGGAAGTTTTGCTACTCTTTTTCAGAAGTCCAGGGAAAGCGGCAGAGCTGCTGGCACAGTAGGAAAGATGCTTGTCATACAACCATGAGGACCTGAGTTCAGATCCCCAGAGTCCACCAGAACACCAGGCAGGCCGGTGACTGCCTGGAATCCCAAAACTCGGGAAGCAGAGACAGCGATCCTTGAGGCAAGCTAGCTAGCTAAACTAGTTGACTAGGGAGTTCTGAGTTCAGCTGAGAGACTCTGCCTAAGTGAAAAATGAGAGTGGTCAAGGAAAATGTGTCAACTTTGAGCCTCTAGACACATGTACCCACACACCTGCACATACACATGTACCCCCATACATATGGACATACATGCACACATCCTGTCATACTACACACAATACATACATGTTCCAATAAAAAATGTCCATGGGGGACTGGAGAGGTGGCTCAGAGGGTAAGAGCATTGGTTGCTTAACTAGTCCATGTAACTAGTCCACCAACCAGTCCAGCTGGTCAGTTATTGGGGGGCCGAGGGGGGTCGCAACCTGTAGTTAAAGATATGGGCGAGAGAGACGCAGAGCTCAAGCGAATAGTTGCTTGTCAAGAGCCGTTTATTGAGGGTGGGGGCAGGCTTTTTAAAACCTGCTTTAGAGAGGGCGGGGTAAGCGGGGAGAGTAGTGGAAAAGTACAAAATCTTCTGGGGTTGAGCCCCGGGAACATTTGCAAGGGGAGGGGTCTTCCAGGTGAGACAAAGCAGGATGTCTCTGTGGTTATCTCAGGATCGGATCGCTCTCTTCTCAGGACTAAGCCGGATGCCTTGCATGCCTAATGAGTGGCCCAGCAGGATGTTTGCTGCAAATGCTGAATGGGTGGGGGTCGGCCACAGGCCGTTTGGTCCCTGGCAGTTGCTCTTCCAGAGGTCCTGAGTTCAATTCCCAGCAACCACAGGATGGCTCAGAACCATCTATAATGAGATCTGGTGCCCTCTTCTGGCATGCAAGCAGAACACTGTATGCATAATAAATAAGTAAATAAAACCAAACAAAAGTCTGTGGAGCCAGGTGTGGTGGCACAAACCTTTAATCCCAGCACTCAGGAGGCAGAGGCAAGAGGATCTCTGTGAGTTCAAGGCCAGCCTGGTCTACAAAGGGCAACCAACACTAAACAGAGAAGCCCTGTCCCAAACAAACAAAGTCCATGGATCTAAACCCCTGACCCCTGTCCATAATCCCAGCATGCAAGAGATAAATAAAAGAGTGTAGGAGCTCAGGGCCAGGGACAGGGATCTAGCAAACTGTCTCCTCGTGACTACCGGACTTTATATTTGTTCTTTTCTCCGCGGGCTTCCCACCTGAACACAGGACAAGTCTCACTACAAAGAATATGTCTGGTGCCAAATAGACTGACAGTTACAAAGCCAGGCTCAAGGCAGGCTTTCAGACAGGATAGCTGCTAAGCGCTGCCCTCGTCTCAAATGTTGTGGATTATCCTGGAACTCTTTTTCATTTGCAATTCTCCTGACTTGTAGTCCTGATTAATAGGGGACACAGAGCCCTGTTAAGAAAAATTCGATACATTATGCTCCAGTCTACTCTAGCCTACGCAGCTCTGCGCAAAGCCACATTGCAGCATTCACATAGCTGCTCCCCTCTGGGGCTGCAAGGGTCAGGAGAGGAGAAGAAGGGGGGAAAGAAATTCTGCTTCCTGGCAGCTCAACAGTAACTCCAGCTCCTTTTCTGTGCATGCCTGTGTGGGCACAGCACACACGCACAGTCAAGCACACAGACACATACATGCACAAATGCAAACTCACACAAGGAACACACACACATGCATGCACACGTATACACATATGCAACCACATACAAGAACACACATGTGCACACATACATACATACACACATCGGAATATACACTCACATGCATGCACATATGCAAACACATACAGGCACACACACACACCAAGAACACACTCCATTTCATTTCACACACTTTCATTTCACTCCAAGTGACTTAGGCTTGAGTAGTCTCCCAGCAAGCAATGGTCGCTTCTTTTCCTTCTTTCCCTTTTCCCCTTCCTTCTGTCTTTTAATTTCATTTTGTTCTGACAAGGTCTCGCTATTTAGCTGTGGCTGCCTTGGAACTCACCATGTGGGCCAAATTGGCCTTGGACTCACAGCCACCCTCCTGCCTTGAGTTCCCAAGTTATGGCACTGTGGGGATGAACCACTTTGTCCAACAATAGTTTCATGTTTCGGACTGGAGAGTGGGAAAGGGGAGGTTGGATTTTGGGTTTGGGCTTTGCAAAAGCAAGGCGAGAGATGACATCGAGATGATGTTTATGCCTGCTTGGAGCCGACTAACTGGCTAGCGCTGAATTCGAGTCCCACCTTGGTCAGCCGTGGCACCAGTCACCCCAGTTCCCATGAGACCGCACGCTAATGGACGATTCCAGAACCCTTCAGCCATGTAAGCTGGAAAATCAGAAGGAACCTGAATTCCAGCTCACAGTTGCCAAGAAATTCTATATGATGCAGGTGCAGAGCCACTTTCCCCCGCCCCCTTCCTCTTTTAAATTCAGACTCATTAAAATATGTATTTTGCAAGGGGATTAAATTCAAACATCTGGGAAAGGGAAGAAAAAGTCCACAGCTCCAAAAATATTTCTTTTCTTGGCTTCGGACTTCGATTGTTTCATTTCTTTTAAGTCGGGGATGAGAGGCTGCTCGCTGGTGAGATGACAGAAGGGGGCACAGAGGGGCCTAGAAGCTGACTTGGAAGGGTCCCTGGCTTCATCAGCAGCCATAATTGTGGGAAAAGAACCCGAAGATGCCAAACAACAGGAAATTACCAGAAGAATCTGTCAGCACAATCAGCTGTTATTTTCATTGTTCTTTGGCAAATTTATACGCAGTCGGGAGCACCTGGGCTGGCCTGGAGCCCAGGTTTGACTAATTGCCAAGGGAGAGGAGTCGTCATTTGTCTTCGGTGGGGTTTCCTCCGTTCGCTCCTCAAAACATGTGGTTTCGCTTTTCCCCCTCTCTCCGCAGGAAATGGCAGGACAGTGAGACGCAAAATAAATGAGTTCACTTCCAAGAGGTTGCGTCCTGAGAGGCCACTCCAAAAATAACTGTCTTGTGAGACGCTGTTAATAACGAAGGTTTTATATGTCGTCCTCAGAAAACAACGTTTCAAAGGCATGGGGGGGGTGGTTCCCACCCCCGACCCGCTTCCCCAGCAAAACACAGTGCACATTAAAAATAAAAGCATGAAGAATGAGAGAAGAAATCAAGCCCAGTGTCTTCTCGAGGTGGGGAATGTCACCCCTCACGGGCTTGCAAAGCTCCTGTCCTAGAGCAAAACTGTCTCCAAGGCCCATTCGCTAGTAAATGTAGGGTGCCTCTGGGACAGCGCATCCCAGCCTGGTCTTAGCTCTTGCTCGATGCCCAGCAGTTGACTTCCCTGTCTTATGCTCAACCTTCACCTTTCCAAGGGGGAAGCCAGGAGAGGAGGATCCCTGAAGGCATGGATGAGGCCCACAGCCACTTGTCGCACTGCTGCCTGTTGCGTGGCATAGAGTTGGTGGTGGATTAGAAAGGGTTGGATGGTAAGCGTGGAGGAATCCTCACTAATCGCCGGGCAAGGAGCTCGCTGTCCAGAGCTGGGTGGAGATAATTTGAAATGCCTTAAACGTGAAGAGATTGCTTTTTTTTTTTTTTACAAGAACCACCTGCCAGAGCGACAGCCTTCTCTTCTTATCTTTGCTCCATCTTTTGATCGGTTAACATACCAAGGAACGTGACGCGCGCGCGCGCGCACACACACACACACACACACACACACACACACACACACACACACACCTCTACCTCACACCCCTTCCCATCACTGAAGCAATAGCTCTAGCCAAGATCCTCTACTTGAGCAGCAAAGTAGCAAAGTCAGGTTTTATGTCCTTTCCTGAAACCAATAGAGCTTTCTAACTTAATTGCCTAGTATTTGCAACGTGCTGATTGGGACATGTCACGGTGACAGTAGGTTCCATATTGAAACGTACATCCGCCTTTGGTATATTTTCACCTGCGCGGTGTTCTGGCCCTCGGGTGATTTAGGGGTTCTGGCAGCGCATCAACAAAGCATCGGCTGCTTCGCCTTTCTTCCCTGCTCTCTTTTTAAAGCATCCCGGAGCACCTTCGACGAAGCCAGCAACATTTGGGTTTGATTTGGTTTCTGCCGCAGACCCCTTTCCCAAAGTTGAGCTGAGCTGTAATTCTAAACTGACCCGCCTTCCCCCTCGCAAAGGTGAAAAAATGTTATGGAGCGTTTTACAACCCACAGCCCATCATTTATGCCGAAACTCTGGGAGAATACAGACTTGGCTTATTTTCCCTAAATCAGAGATGTTTTGACATGTTTATTTGTTTAATTTGTTTATTTTGACTAGCTCTGATTATAATTGGCAGCAGCGGGCAGGAATTAACATTAGACAGTGTCTTAGACTTGTCTGTTACAATAACGCTGAAAGAATGTGAAGAGAAATCTACCCAGTGCTTAACAATAGCAAGCAGGCAGAGACGGGCACCGGGTTTCTTTCATGGCAAGAAATGTAACACCAGCTTCCAATTCTACTTTTAAAAATGCATACTGAGAATTGCACAAATTATCTCAAATTGTTTTTTATTCAACAAGCTGCCCCGCCAGTAACATACTTTAACGAAAGTTACTAAAAATAAATTAAAAAAAAAAAATCTATTTAACCCTAGGATTTGTTTTCTGGGATTTTTTGTTGTTCTATGGCTCTTTAGAAATAAAATCACAGTAACTATTCCATAATATTGTGGTAATGTCAGAACGACCACACCATATCTAATGTCATTGTGTGGTTGAAAAATGCGCTTTCTGAATTCCTTGTCTAAAAATACCCAAACAGTAAGATTTACATCGAAAATACAGGAGCCTGTTATACTCTGGCAATTTTTCCTGCCCCTATTTGCAGTGACAATGGCCACATCCTATTACCTTTGTCTTTATGTTTCCAAAGGTCTACATAAAGTCTGTTTCATAAGAATGATCTATACCCTACATACAAGAGGCATATAATCCACTCTGGGGAGTAGGGGATCTGTATACATTGCCCAGCCAAATCACATGGCCGTAGGTGGCTGTGTTCCTTCCAGAATATTCATTCCAGAGAGGCTCACCCACCCCACCCCCACCCCCACCCCCATCCTCAGGTTGAAGATTGCTTGTGCTATGAGACGCACTGGAGAGGGTGTCTGACTCCAGCTCCTGTAAGGAATCCACTCATCTGCATATTCTACTGCCAACTATGCTGAGAGCACAAACACGCCTTGCTCACGTTTATTATCCCATAAATATTTGCCACCCCACCCCACCCCACCCCCACTCATAGTATGGTTGATTGCTGTGTGCAGTCCTGGCTTCGAACACCATATGCACCTAGATGAGGGCCAAGTTCAAGTTGCCATATCTCTGCCAAGCAGCCCAGAGGGTCCCTGCAATGGAGTATTTGCTTGGAGAAGCCTGGAGTTTCTAGACAACTTGTCCTTGAGCTTAAATGAGTTTTTCATGGGGTAAGAAAAATGACTGCAGGATCAGGGGAGCCCGTGACCGTTTCTCTGCCCTGGCCAGTTCTGTGCCTGGTGGTTTTAGGGGAACTGGGCAAACAGTACTGAATATATTAAGGGTTTCACTTATAGAACTCTGAAAATATATTGATTTTCCCCAACTTAAAAAGCATAATAAGAATTGCTGAACTACTGGGCATTGGACATGAAATCAGTCATTGATGGCAGATGAAAAATTCCAATATGGGGGTTAGAGAGCTGGCTCAGTGGTTAAGAGCACCGATTGCTCTTCCAGTGGTCCTGAGTTCAATTCCCAGCAGCCACATGGTGGCTTACAACCATCTGTAATGGGATCTGCTTCCTTCTTCTGGTGTGCATGAAGACAGAGCATTCATATGCATAAAATACATGCATAAATAAGTCTTTTTTTTTAAATCAATATGAAAAGAGAACAGGCCAAAGTTCTGCTTTTCCCAAACGGCACCTTGATTTCCCAAGATGGAAAGGGAGGTGAGATACCTGACAGCGTATGGTGGTGCTGATACTCCTAGGTACAGGCCCCACCCTACGTGTCTCTCCCTCTTGTACAACTCTTCTGACTGAGAAGTTGCCAGACCAAGACTCAATAAGATGAGAGAGAATCTGTACTGAGGGACATGGGCACATGCACGAGTGTGCACACACACACACAGACACAAACACACAGACACACACACACACACACACACACACACACACACACACACACACACACACCACACTGAACCTTCAGAACTTTGACATCTTGGGAAGCCTGGGAATGGAAAGCCAGTCCCATCAAGGAGAGTCAGCTGGGTCTCCGGACAAGTAGTAAGCAATGCGGCAGGGGGGTTACTACACAACACTCATTTACTGCTTAATTCAAAGCCCAGCCATGCCTGTCCTCTGAGCACTGGGCTAATTGGGATTTTGCCATAGACAAGGCCCTGTGTTGTTTCTGTCAACATCTTGGGAGAACTAGCAGGATATAAAGATAAAGAATACAGCCTTACATCCAGCATCCGGGGCAGGGGTGGGAAACTCTTTTTTTTTTTTCTTCAATCTGAGAAAGGAGTTGGGGTGGGGAGAGACATGTGACAAGAATGACAAAAGGAAAAAAAAGTAAAAAAAAAAAAAAAAAGAATGACAAAAGGAAGGCACTTTCTCCTCTCTTCCTTTAATTTACTGCCCTCGACTTGTGGCCCACACTCAAAAGTGGAATGCTGAGGGAGACCACAGGTTCCCACTCCGCCCTTGCTTTACTGAGCTACGTTCATTAAACAGTTTCCTGATATATTCTTCATATTCCCCAATGCTTTCAGTAGCCAAATGATGCCAGGCTCCTCAGAAGACAAACGTGTCCCACTATCAGCTCGCTGTCATTTTTATTTCTTCGTCCTTCTACAGGGAGAGCCAACATTGTTCACGTGAAATCGGCTGGCTTTCCTTTTCTTTCGGTTAAACTCAGTAATGAAGCACGGGCCGTAAGTGTTTTCTAGCTCCTTGGATATAGAGGTTATATAAATACAAAGCAATATTATTGGAATGAAACTTCTTCAGGGCGTTTGCCAAGGGACCTGGTGTTAGGAATATTTTACAGGAGAAGATTAAATGAGGAAGTACCTAATGAAGTCTTGCTGCTGGCAGCTCCGTCAGGGCCCGGTCTCGGTCCCGCTGGAGAGTGCGGTGATTTAGAAGAACAGCCGTGTAGTGGCTCATGTGAAGAAGGGTCTAAGAGCCATTGCACTGCCTGCCGACGCCCTGCTGTGGCTTCAGACCCTTCCCCAAACCCATTGCCCTAAAAATGATCCAAAAGGGAGTCCAAGGATGAGGACACCTTAAATGCATTCAAGTTAGGAAAACAACAACAACAACAACAAAACCCACTACATCTTCAGACTGACTGCCAGGTAGAAACCCCTCTGGCTTTGAGAAACCTGATGCCGTTGTTTAAGACAAAGTCCGTGGGTTGGGGCTATAGGTCAGCCCAGAGAGTGCTTGCCTAGCATGCACAGTGGCCTGGGTTTGACCTCCAGTACTGCATTAAAGAACCAGGCGTGGTGGTGCGTGTCAGTAATCCCAGCACTCTGGAGGTGCAGAAGAATCAGAAGTTCAAGGTCGCCCTCAACTATCAAGTGTGTTAGCAGCCAGGCTGGATACATGAGACCCTATTGCAAGGGTGCGGGGTGGGGGCTGAGGGGGGTGGAAAGGGAGGGAGGAGGGGAGGGAAAACAAAGAAGGAGAGCAAGAAATTCTTGTAGTGTGTTGTCTAGTCTCTTAAAGATACCTGACGGGCACAAAACAACTCCAGGAAAAGCATAGCAGCGAGCGGTGGCCAGGATTGAAGCCAAGGGTTTGCTGCAGTCCTGGGAAGGCACAGTTGAGTTGCAGCTCTCCCACTCCGGTCCTCCCACTATGGAGTCTTGCCATGTGCTGCCGAGGATGGGAAGGACATCGTGACGTGGCTCTGATGTCGCACTGTGGTGTTGCTCTCTAAAGGGAGGTAAAGACTAATGATGATGCTAAAAAGTAAAACTGAATATTTACTGAAGCAGCTTATAGCTATGGTAACCTGTTTAAAAAAAAAAAAAGATAGGCAAGAATAATTGTTGGGTTGACCTGTAAAAGAAGCACTAACTCCAGAGGCACGGAGACTTCCTTTTAACACTTTACAGGGGACCCTGGTTAGCTCACCTTGTACTTTCTGAGATACCCGCACTTGGAGAACAGGAAACATGAGCAGAGCCGTCCTGGCGCCAGGGAGGGTGCTGCATGGGTCAAGCAGGTGTGGTGACCCTTGGGAATGAACTGTGTCCTATATCGACACACAGTATTATCTTTGCTGGGTACTGGAGCAGAAGCTCAAATCACTCAGCACTCAGAAGCAGCTCATGTCCCCAATGCTGCCATCCGGGAACCGTTTTCAGCTTCAATAAGTGAGTGCGGAACGGCTTTAAATATACAAGCAGTTTCTTATTTAATCCAAAGATAGCCCTGAATTCTGTCATCTCTCCTGAGAAGTTCCTTCTCTTGTCTTTTCAATATGCTCTTGGCCCAGAAGTCCCTTCTTTTGTTTGGCTTGTTATATAAGGTTATATAAATACTAACCGATGCTACTTGATACAATGTGAACTTATAGTCATTTCAACAGGCATCCCCGGAGAAGTCCGCTCCTCAGTGATGATTTCTCTGGATCTCCTAGCTGTGTCTCCTGAAGACCCCCCACTGCAGAATTAAAGGGCCCTGACTTTCTTCCTCCTGGTTCTGCGAGTACCACTGCACAGGGCAGGCAGGCTCTGCACTGGCCTGGCCCCTTCTGTGGAGCCCCAGGCTACAAGCATGGACAGTAAGCAGCTGATACAGGGTGAGGTGGTTTCAAGAACCCAGGGGAGTGTGTGCGCTCCTGCATCAGACCTCAGCTAAGCAGAAACAACGTGTGTGTGTGTGTGTGTGTGTGTGTGTGTGTGTGTGTGTGTGTGTAAGGACCTCTGAACTTACCAATGGTCAGAATCTAGCTGTGCCTGTGCCCTGGACTCAACCAGGGCATTGAGTGTACTCAAGCGGGGAACCTCCCAGGTGACCCTGGACTGGAGGCTCTAGGCTTCTAAACAAGGTGGTGACCTTCATCATGACCTTCTGCCATCTTCCACCCCCAACCCCCTCTTCTTCCTCTCTGGTGTTCTTGTTCCCCTTAAGTTCTCTTTCCTTGTTTTTCCCACATGACAGGCAAGCTTGCAACAGCCACTCTATGCAGAGTGAACTCAAAGCAAAGGCATTCCTGGGTTTTTTGGATTTTCAATATGGCTGCCACAGAAGTCCTGTTTTCTAGTCTCTCTGCTTTGCTCCAATCTCCACATCTCCACAGATTTTTTTTTGAACAAGGTCAGCTCCTGAGACCTGTGAGAGCACCAGCTTTCCCAGGCCATGGTGTTCACTTCGTATGGAAGGTTTCTCCTCCCCATGTGCAGAAAGCCATGGAAGCACCTTTGCTTCTCCCTTTCACTGCCCATCCCAGCAGTGTTCTATTATCCTTTTGACAGTCAGACAAGTCCAAAGACTTATTCAGAGCAGGAGGCTCAGCACAAATCCCACCAAATCCAAGTCTCACTGTTGACTTTAGTTTCATACCCAGCTAGTGTAGCTACTTGGTTCTCAAAAAAGAGAGAAAGATAGATAGATGATGGATAGATAGATGATAGATAGATAGATAGATAGAAAAAATGTTATTTTCAGAGAGCAATACATCTGACCTAAAAGAAAGAAGAGGTAATTTGGTTTTGCAGTTTCCTTGGGAAACACAGGACAGTACAGTCATCCTTTGGTATCCATGGGAACTGTTCCCTGGAACTCCAGACACCTAAATATGCTGATGCTGAAATCCATTCTATAAAGTGGTGTAGTGTCTGTGTATCACCTCTGCACATGATGTAGTGTAAATCATCTCCAGATACTTCTAACACCTAACTAACAAGATGTAAATGTTACACAAGTAGTTGTGATCCCATGTTCTTTAGGCAAAGATGACAAAATTAAAAAAAAAAATCTGTGTGTGTTGAATACACACACACACACACACACACACACACACACACACACACGTTATTTTTTAATTTTTTTCATCTCCTACTGGTTGGACACAAGGATGCGAAGCTCATGAATTCAATGCGTCAGCCATATGCTTTCCTAGCCGAGCTTGCTTTCCTAGCAAATAAAAAAGTACAAGTATGGCTTTACATGAATGTGAAAACACAGGCTAATTGGAAAAAGAGAACCAAGGCAACTAAGACTCAACTTCTTCCTGGGTAAAATTCTTAGTCTTGTTCCACTAGAAAGCAAGGGAACTTTCACCTTCTGCAAGAGGTAAAGCTATTCGCACCACAGCAGCCAAGGCATAGATGGCTCTCTGTTGCCATCCAGTGGGCCAACGCTGTATGACAGTGAGATTCTTGGCAGATAGGATCTGGTGCATAGAATTTAATTTGCATGAAATCATGCCATCTCCTCCAAAGCCTCACTAAGGCTTCCAGAACGCACCTCCCTCCAGCCCTCCCACCTCCCTCATTAGATGCCTTTGTTTGTCTTTGAGATAAAGGGATCTTGGCTGGCCTCTCCTTGTTGACTGAAAAATTCAGTGCTCAAAAAAAGAACAGCTTTTCTGGTACTTGGGCCAAACCTGTAGTTCCCTAATTGGTTTAAAAGATGGAGAAGCTGGGTGTGGAGAGAGAAATAAATGTGAACCAGAGAGAGAGTACACAGTGCTGGCGTCGAGTAAGTGCCAAATGGTAAATAGGCCCCTTTTATAGACTCATTTGGCCTCAGTGCTGCAAAGGCTTTCCTAATTGAGGGAGGAAGCAGACTAAAGGGCAGTCTTAGGTGACACTCAACGCTTCCTGAGGAATGCTAGGGTCTGTGGTCTGTAAAGAGATAACAGGGATTCTCCTGTGCCCTTGAAGTCTGTCGGTTAGTTAGCCAGGAGGAAGCATTTACATCTAATTATCCTGGAATTTTCCCTAAGCACGTACTGGGCTTTCCTTCTGTGGGCCCATGTCTGGGGTCCTTGCTCTGATCAACTGAAACAAGGTCAGTGATGGTCTGGTTGGTGACCAGCGGTCAGATGTCAATGACACAGATGGCATGGGGAGTCCAGGACAGACAACTGTGAGCCTCTGGGCCAGATTGTATGAGAGCCCACAAGTATATGGTTCAAATATTTTTAAAACTGGGGTTTGCCTTCCAAGAAAAGTTAAATGGGCTACCAAAACAGAACACATCAGAACACCAAGAAGCTAACCTGTAGTGTCTGGGGTTTTTTTTTTTTCAAACTCTGCCCTCTGCACAGCTCCTCGTGTGATACTGCACATGTGTGTTTTTTCTGCATGAGCTGGTTGCTTACTGTGACTCACAGAAGGAAAGCCCCATCAAACCCAGGGGAAAGAAACCACCAAAGCCACGCCTTCTGTCTCAGCGCAAGCCCAAGTCCATTTGCAACAATCAGGAAAGCTATGACAAGACTGGAGATAACATTGCATCTCCCACCATATTCACATATATTACACACTTTGGATGCTTTTTTTTTTATTTCACTTATCTCTTAGTGATAAAGATCGTTAACAGATATTACATATTAGTTCGCAATTCATCTTAAAAAAAAAACAACCTCAATTCTTTTCTTTTCGGGGCTCTGCACCAATGTATTTGAGGAGTATCCAGAGATTGCACAATGAGTCATTTATTTTAAATCATTGCCATTTACAAATGCTTATCTGTAGGAATGAGAATGTGGTCAATTCTGTTCTGCTAGAGCAGAACTGGGTGACGCGGCGCACGCCTCTAATCCCAGTGCTTGAGATGGGCAAGGCAGGACCAGGCGTTGAGGACATCCTCAGCTACAAAGCAAGTTCAAGGCCATACTACATTCCATAAGTTCCTATCTTAAAATTTGAAAGAAGCTCCTATACTAATAAACCCAGAACAAACATCATATATTTCCCATATATATAATGATAGCAATATCATATATATGACACTGACATCATATCACATACATGATATGATAACAATAACCATATGTGTGTTTAACATCAGATTTTATTTTTAAAAACATAATAGTGGTCTTCTATTACCTAAAAACACATACAAATGAACATAATATTTGGAGTTTATCATGGACTCAATTACATCTCTCCAAAGTCCTAGCTCTTAATTACTCAGAGCATAGCCACACTGACAGAGAAAAAGTGGACTAAAGTTCAAAAGAGGCTGATGGGAAGGGGGTGGGGATCTTGTCCTTTGAGTGGTATCCCTATAAGAAGCAATTAGGACATAGGCACATAGAGAGATGGCCACATGAAGACCAGAAAGGGAAGATGGCCACCTCCAAGCCCAAATCTGAGGCCTCCAAAGGAAACAGCCCTGCTGGCAGCAGTTTGGTATCAGCCTCTCAGCCTCCAGAATACAATACAAACAACATCAGCGGAAACCACCCAGCATGTGGGGGCTCTGTTATGACCTCCTGAGTGTCTGAACCCAAAGTCAAGACTACTTAGACCCGAAATGTCCCCCCGTACCACATCCTGCCTTCCTAGCATCATTTTTCATTTTTGTTTTTAGTAGCCTGTTAAGCTTTTAGTTCACACGGCATAGGATTTGTACATTTGTCAAGCACTGTACAGTCATGACCACAGTACCACATAATCTTAAGAAAGACATTTCACCTCTCCGGGCCTCAGCGTCTTTGTCTATGGAACGGGGCTAACACTTTCTGCGCTCATTCAAATAGATGGCTGGAGGATAGAGCAGAAGTCATGATGTGTCCATGTCTTTCTTTATCACTCTTGGGACTCAGAGCCCTTCGAGATGAACATTATGTCTCAGATCTTTAATGAGCAGACACCTAACTTTCTAGTCAAGGTTCCTGTCTTTGTAAAACTCGGCACCAGCCACCACCCAACCCCCACCTTCCTTCCTACCCTCTGATGCATCCCTAAGGTTTCAGAGTTAGCTTTGGGTCCCCCATTTAACATTTTTCCTCCATGACAGTTGCCATGATCCAGCTTCCCCGCACGCTTGCCCTGCAGAATCTCCATCCCCTTGAGTGAGCTGGCTGCACCTGGTGGCTCACTTCTAACAAACAGAACACAGAAGTGATGGGACGCCATTGCAGAGATTAGGTAACAAAAGTCCAGTGGCTGTCCTGAGAGACATTCTTTCTCACTCATTCACTTATTCGCAGGCTGCCACATGAGGTACCATCCTCCAGACAGCCATGCAGTGAGATTTCTCAGCAACAGCCACTTGTGTGAGCTTGGCCGTAGATGCCTCCCCTACTTGACCAGAGACTCAGATGTCGATTGCTTCCAGCTTGAGACTCAAACTGGAGGCCACAGTTAAGCTACCTGAAGACTGATGAGTCCCAGAATGGGTCCCAGTCATGGGATGCTGAGTAAGACTGACTTTTTACTCAGCAATAGATAACCAATACATCCACCTCATACTATAGAAAGAAAAAGACTGAAACCAGACTGACTGATCTTTGCACGGCTCAGAACCCAGCACCTTGTCAACAGTCAAGAAACTCACCAAACTCGGCCTGTGTGAATTTCCTACCATTTTAGTCTCCTTAGAAGGGCTTACTACCTGCCCAGCCCGGGAATTCAGTTCAGGTCACATCATGACCTCAACTCTCTGATGGACCAAATGAGTTATGATTCTGTGGATGGACCCCATTTGGCACATTAGGGCAAAAGCAAAAGCAGTGTTCTTTTGTGGGTCTCTGAACAGTAAACGGAGATGTAAGCTTAGACGAAGCTGTGCTTCCCGGCATTTGAGTGTCTTCTTCAGTCACTCTCTATCATGTTTTTGAGACAGGGTTTTGGGATTTCACCGATTTATCTAGACTGACTGGCTAGTGAGCCCCAGAGACCCTTCTGTCCTCACATCCCCAGCACTGGGATTGCAAGAGTCATATCTCTACACTCAGCCTTTTACCCACACTGGTGCTGAGGCTTGGACTCGGGGCCCCATGTAAGCCAGGCTGACACTTCACCAGCTAAGCCATTCTCTGGAGCCTGAATTTGCATTCTGGTCCCTCTGGTTCACTCTACACACCTGTGAATCAGCTTCCTCATCTTCTCAAGAAGTTTCTAGATGATGATGCTTACATAGGCATTGGCTTTGACAAGAAGACTTCTTTCTTCCTCTAATTGCATGTGTGTTGTTCTGGGCTCCTTTCGGAGACTCCATGGTCATACTAGGCTGGTGAAGTCTTAGGGAGCCTAAGGAGAACTGCCGTGACTATTGTGATCTGTAGTTGCCATATTCTCCCATGTCCAACACGTACAAAGAGGCCACCAAGGATAGACACACAGACCTTTACACTCTCAGCCAATGATGTTTGTTCTATGATATAGACTTCCTAGAAGGCGTCTCTCCAGCTAGTGGGAGGACTCTAGAGAAGGTGGCCTTCCTGCTAGGCCTGCCAAGTCTGGGGAATGTGCGGCCACATGAAGAGAGCCTCGAGGACAGAGGAAGGGAAGGTAAGGGACAATCCCTGGCAAGGTTGCATCCACGGCCTGATTCCCTAAATCAAGAGCCTCAGGCTCTTTCCCATGTATGTGAGTCTCTGTACCAGGCTGGTTAGAGATGGGGGTCCAGGCCTCAAAGCTGGAACAGTGAGGAACAGTTCAGACCAGTTCAATGGGATGTAATCAGGCAGGATGCTTCCCAATTGCAGGCTTCAGGGGACGCAAGAAAAGCACCCTGAGCTTAACTCCTGTCAGCAGGCATTTGGCTGTAGATCACCAACTTCTCAAGAGCTGGAGAGAGAACTGCCTTATGGAAGATGCTAGTCACGTTGTCAGGCAACAGGGTGACATGGGCCTGGTTTGCGTGTTGTGGGAGGGGAGTTGCTTGGGTTTTGGTTTTTAGATTTTATTTATTTATTTATAGATTTTATTCACCTTTAAATTTCATTTATTTTTTATTTTTATTTTTTGTGTATGAGTATTTACCTGATTGTATGTTTGTACATTATATGCTTTCAGTGTCCATGGAGGAAAAAAGAGGGTATCAGATTGCCTGGAACTGGAATTTGAGGCAGTTGTGAGTGACCACCTGTGTGCTGGGAATAAAACCAGGGTCCTCTGGAAAACCAACTAGTGTTCCTAACCACTGAGTCTCCTCTCCAGCCTCTGTGTTATTTTCAAGCAAGCCTGTGAAAACTGATTGGTAGAATATTTTATATCCAGTGAAACAAACAACTTGGGCATCTGTGCAGGTGGCTGCTATCTCCTAAGGACAATACAGTGCCAGAGACAATGTCGTCAACTGGATTGCTGTATTACAGAAGTCAGCGCTGAAAATACTTGGTGCAGTGGCACTGTGCGAGAGGGGAAAGCAGGGGCATTGGGAAGGCGCCAAAACTGGAGCACGCCACCATACTCTCTCACCCAATCTCTACTAGGTGCAAGGGTAAAGTGTCACCTCACATTTGGAGCCATGAGACGCTAACAGCTCCCACGGGGATGGAGCCAGTTGCCTTGGCCATGGCCTCATTAGTGCCAAGCTGTAGCCAAATGAATCAATCATAGAAAGGAACACTTGTCTGTATCACACACATTTTCCCAGGACGCTTAACCCCAGTTTGAAAAGAAGTTACATTAATAACAATCATCCAGCTTTGGACTGGATTTGTCTAGCCTCCTTGCTACACTCAAATTTGTAACTCCTGGGGCTGGAGAGATGGCTCAGCTGTGGAAGAGCACTGGCTGCTCTTCCAGAGGACCAAGGTTCAATTCACAGCATCCACATGGCGGCTCACAACTGTCTATTAAGTCCAGTTCTTAGGGATCGGACACGCTCACACAGACACATAAAGGCAAAACACCAATGCACATAAAATAAAGTATAAATAATAAATAAATAAATAAATAAATAAATAAATAAATAAAATTCCCAACTCCTTACTCCCCAGAACTGAGAGGATTTAGTGATGATCAAAAGTAAAGCCAACATTGAGTCGCTGTGTGACACCACTTCCTTGCTCCCCGCCACACACCTTTCTTTTGCTACCTCTTTAAATGTTATGAAAGGGGAAGTTGTTTTGCCCTTCAGCTGCCAACACACAGCTACAGGAGCTCCCTGATGTTCTGAGTACACACATAGGCTTACATGCATGTACACATCTGTGTGCACACTACACATATACCCTAGAGACACATTCTGTTAACAAAGAGGTGTGTTGGGCTTATGAAGTGGTTCAGTGAGAGAAGGCTCTTGCAAGCAAGCCTGACAACCTCAGTTTCATCTCCAGAACTTGTGTGAAGGTAGGAAAAAAAATAACCAACTCCACATAGTTCTGCTTTGACCATCACATGTGTCCCCACAGTAATAATAAATACAGATTTTAAGAAGCAGTGTCTTGTACCCCAACTCTTTAGAAGATCTCTCATTCCAGGTGCTTTCTTTTTCATTTATTTTATTTTATGTGCATGGGTGTTTTGAGTGTGTGTGTGTGTGCGTTGTATGTGCATGCACATGGTGCCATCAGAGGTCAGAAGAGGACATTGGATGCCTTGGAGCTAGAGTTAAAGACAGCTGTGAGCAGCCATGAGGGTGCTGGGAATTGAACTCAGGCCCTCTGGATGAGTACCCACTGCTCTAAGCCACTGAGCCAATTCTCTAGCCTTCTGCTTTTTCATTTCTTCACCCTGGTCCTTTCTTTTGACTTCCCAAGGATGTGAACGCATGGTGCTTGCAGGAAGCAAGCCGTTAAGAGAACTCCAGCACCATCCTCGAGGCCTACACTTGTCTTCCTCCACCCTCCTACTCTCTGAGTGCTCTCCTCCCACGGGCCGAACAAACATTCCTTCCCTTCTGGGATGTAGACCCTCCTTGGGGTTCTAAAGTCAATTGTAGGCACAAGGTGGTACAGCTTTGCATACGGCTCCTAATTTTGTGTGTGAAGGGTAGCACAGAGAGTGCCACTGAATCTAGCGATGTGTGGGAAAGTGCAGTCGTTGCTAGAGGTTACAGGGGTGTGTGTGAGGCCTCTCAGAGCTCAGTGTACAGTACAGTAGAGTTGAATATGATAGGGTTAGATGTTCACAGAGAGGCCAGAAAGACGGCTCAGTCAAGTGCTCCCATGCAAACATGAAGACCGGAGTTCAATATCCAATACACCAATACACATGCAAAAAGTCAGTTATCTGTAATTCCAGTGCAGAGACAGGAGGATACCCATGGCTTGCTGGCCACCCAGCCTAGTTGTGTATTCAAGATACAGGCTCAGTGAGAGACATCATCTCAAAACATAAGGTGATGGTGGAATAAGATGACTCTGGGGGCAAAGATGCTTGTCATGAAAGCCCAGCAGCCTGGGCGTGATCCCCCAAACCTGCTTAAAAGTGGAAGAAGACAAGTGACTTCACAAAGTTATCCTCTGATGTCTGCATGTGCCCCACATACATCATATACACATACACAATAATAAAAGATAAGGTGGTGAATAATTGAGGAAGACACCCAACATCAACCTATAGCCACAGAACAACACACACACACACACACACACACACACACACACACACACACACACACACACACACACACAAAGAGAGAGAGAGAGGCTTTTTAGAAGGAAAAACTAAATTTTTTTTCTTCCTCTGTTTCTATTGTAGAGATCTGCATACATCATTTAAATATAAAGAAAATGTAGTGACAGTAAAAAGGCCGTGATTGGGTTCATGTAGTCCATTGGCTTTGGAAAAGGGATTCAGTGGGACTTCAGAAAGATCCTGACAACTTGGTGACTTTTTAGATTCAAGTTCAAATGTTAGGTCCCGAGGCTTCTTTGTCCCCTAACCCTATGTTTAGGGAATTTCTTATATCTTATTCCATAATCTCTGTGAATAATCTGTGCTGGCTATAATCCAGGAGACAAAATGCACTGCTTTTCTTTTTGCTCTTCTAGCATTGTATTCAGTGTAAAACACAAAATAAAGAGACATTTAAAATATACTTAATATTTTAAGGCATAGTATATGTATATTTTTACCATCGTTGCCTATGCATGTATAATTTATACCAATATAAGTTCAAAGATGCTTGTTTTTCTTAGAAAGAGTAGTGAAGTTTTCCATAATATGAAATATATCCTTTTCTATAACAAGCCATGCTTATACGAAGCTTAGTGATACAACATATGCCATCGTGTGTTTAACCAACTCTCTATTGTAGGAGACATACAATGTTTCCAACTTGTAAGTATCAGAAAAATGCTTTAATCAGCTCTCTGACAGAAAAGTCTTTGTGCATCTTCAGGACTCGTCTTTTTGGATTGATAACTGCGATCAAAATTCTGGCACATGTAAAATTTTAATGCTTTTCTTCTTGTTGCCAAATAGCACTCTAGAAAAGTTATAGCAGCTTGCAAAACCACAAATGATATAAAAATTACTAATTTCCCTATGACACTGCCAGCAATTTTTATCTTTGACAGTTTTTTGAATGAAAAATTAGCTCTTATTTTTTTTAATGTGCAATTATTTTTACATTTATCAAAAAAGTTAAATACAGTTTCCATGGCTTTACTGACTATTTTTAAATTTTCTTATGCAAAATACTCCTTTCTTTTGTTTTCTATTAAGCTGCTCATCTTTGTCACGATTTCTTTTTACATCTATGTATGTATTTGTATGTGCACACTCATGTGTAAATGTGTGCACAAGTGGAAGCCATATGTTGGCATTGCTCAACCACACTGCATCTTACTTTTTGTGGCAGAATCTCCCACTGTCTCAAGAACTCACTGAGTTCTTGTCTGCAGGAGCTGGCCAGTGAGCCCCATGAATCCTCTTACGTCCACCTTCCCAGTGCTGGGATTGCAGATGTGCACTGCAACACCTGAATAACTGCAGCACCTGGCTAACCTGCAGCACCTGGCTAACTGCAGCACCTGGCTAACTGCAACACCTGGCTAACTGCAGCACCTGGCTAACCTGCAGCACCTGGCTAACCTGCAGCACCTGGCTAACTGCAGCACCTGGCTAACCTGCAGCACCTGGCTAACTGCAGCACCTGGCTATCATGTGACTGCTGAGGATTAAGCTCAGGTTCTAGTGTGTGTTCACAACACTGTGCCCACTGTGCCATCTATCTCCCCAGCGCACATTTTCTTGATTTCCAAATGATTTCCCATTCCCCACTTTGCAGTCATTTAAATAAGAATAATCCCCATAGGCTCATATTTTTGAATACTTGGTTACCTGAAAGTAGAACTGTTTGAAAGAAAAGATTACAAGGATTGGAGGCGTGGCCTTGTTAAAGGGAGTGTGTCAGTAGGAGTAGGCTTTGAGGTTTCAAAAGATCCTGCCAGGCTCGCACTTCTCTCTCCCTCCCTCCCTCCCTCCCTCCCTCCCTCGCCCCCCCCCCTCTCTCTTTCTCTCTCCCCCTACCTCCCCCCCCCCCCCCCGTAGCTGATCAGAATGTAGCTCTCGGCTACATATTCAATACCATTTCTGCATTTTGCTATGCTCCCTCCCACGATAATAATGGACTAAGCCTCTGAAACTGTGAGCAAGGCCCCGGTTAAATGCTCTCTTTTATAAGAATTATGTTGGTTTTGGTGGTCACTATTTTTCCAGGCTTGAAGCATTAATCTCCTCACATGCAGAGCCTCTATTCCAGTTTCTAGGAGGCAGGGCCTGAGGGGCCTCTCTCTTCCCGAGTTCCTCCTCTGCTGCCAACAAACCCATTCCTTCCCTGCTACGAAGAGTTCATCGCCTGTATTTAGATTTCCTCACAAGGCAAGGGGTTGAAATAATAATCAACTATAGCTATCACTATAGATTTGGGTTTCAGTTTGCAGGAAGCTCTTGGAAAGTAAGAGATTTGGACCCAGTGTTTTTGTTGCTGTAAGCCACTAGCAACTAAGGGGGGTGGGGTCCTGTTACAAGCCATTTTCTGCCTTTAGTAACTCTGTGCTGTAGGGCGAATCTTGCAGGAGCACAGAGAGAACAGCAGTGCTGAGCAACTGTGTACAGAAACAGAGGGTAGGACACGGTCCATGAGGACAATCCATCTGCTGCTGCCGCTTTTACCATGGGAGAGTAAGAATCCACTTACACCGCTGGGTAGTGTAAATAGGCCTTTGACCCCTCACCAAAGGTCTCTCTATCACTCACTGCTCTGAATCTGTTTCTGGTCAGCTCCATTGGCTTGAATGTAGCTCTAATGAGGCTGAGGTCACGGGTTCAATACCAGTGTGGTCTAATTACCAATAAGTCAACTGATTTGGGGCCTTAGCTCGTACTTCCAAACCCAGCCAACCATTCTGCATATGCTTAGCTTTGGTCACAAAGGGGACAGATGGGTCACCCAGAGATAAATCAGAACAAATCTCCTACCATAATGGGATGAGCACTGCCAGCCCAGCTGTTGACAGGTCAGTGGCAAGGTTTGGACCTGAGCAACAAGGATTCATTCTTACACTGGCCCACGGGCCATCAGTGATTGGCACAGGCTCCCTCCATCCTGTGTGGAGGCTGCCAGGCTTTCTTCTCAAAGGGCTTATTATTCTAATTTAGAGGAAAGAGGAGGAGGGTCCCAAAGCCTTTGCAGGGATGCTCTCAGTTATCAGGAATCTTTAGGGGGACTGGATGAAAGAATTAAAAGAAAAGGTAATACTGTTTCTTAAATGTCATCATGAGGTAAATAAATATTAAAGGTAATTTGGAGAATAAGTCATAGAAGAAAATAGTCAGTATCAACACAATATGTGGTCCTGTTTTTAGACCAATGACATTTTCGTCACTATTTTAATTCATCGCACAGATAATGTTTTTTATGAGAAGAAAACACCTGTGGATTAAATGAAAACAAAAAACAAAAAAACAAAAACAAAAACAAAACCCATCTAGAATCTCTCACAAACCAACCTGAAACTCCCCACAGAAACTTCTAGTTCTGACCTACAGAAGTGTTGCCCTTTGAGTGACTTCCTACAACTAAGAGGTCCCCAGCCTGACAGGAGCCCCATACTGAAACTCCCACAGGAAGTAAGAGACCCCTCCACCCTCTCAAAAACACTCTCACTTCCCACACTTGAGAATGTCCACATAGCGTGCGTTCACCACACTATCATTTGGAAAACATCAAGAGAGTGACCTTTCTGCCTGCCTAACGAGAACGCTGAGGAATTGGGGTGCTTCCCTTAGGAACGTATTGTAATTTCTCACGGAAACACTCTGTGGAAAGCCAGTCATATATCGTAGCCCCTAAGTATGAAACCATGGGTCCCTCTAACCACACAAAACAGCTGTGCCCTCCGAGAAAGGTCATCTGCTGCAGTCATGTTTCTTTTTACTTTTAAAGAAATGTCAGCCCGTGTTTTATGCACTCCTTATGACAGGGCACTGTTTAGTGTATCACCAACCTGCCATAACTTCAGAACGAGGAAACTGCCATTACGTGGAGAGTATATATCTTTCTGACTTGCAGGAAAGATGAAAATTAAGAACGGCCCTTTTTCGGAGTGGCCTAAGTATTCTTTGACAGTCTCCTACAATATTTCAAACATCTCGGATTCATAAAACCTGATGCTTGACTCTCGGAGCCCACTGGGGCTCGGGATGGAGTGACACAGATCGAAAGGATAGTGCCAGCCCTGGCCTCGGCAGGTGATTTGATCAAGGACTTTAAACCAGCTTGTTTGGTGCCCCCCAAGGACGCCGAGGCACATGTAAAGAAATCGCAGGGCATTAGGAAATAACAATGGCTAATGTTTAGCAGGTGCCGGGCCTGTGCTAGGCATGGGACATGCATTATCTCAATTTGTCCTCACATCTGTGGAAAAGTCACTCAGCAGCTCCATGCTACAGATAAGGAAAATAAGATAATCAGGGGACCTGTTGTGAGGAGAGATGGCCACGTTGCTAAAAAAAAAAAAAAAAAGTGAGGACATTTTAAGATTCAAAATCTGGGGAAATACTTCAGTCCTTGCAAGCACAGGCACCTGAATTCCATCCCCAGAAGCAATGCAAAACAAAACAAAGGGACATAAAGAAACTTTAACCCTGAGGCTCACTGGTAGCCTAGCCTATTTGGTGAGGTTCAAAGCCAGTGAGATCCTCTGTCTCTAAAAAGCGAGTTGGAGAGCATTTGAGGAATGACAGCTGAGGTAGGTCCCTGGCCTCGACACATATGGGCACGCATGCATGCACACACACACACACACACACACACACACACACACACACACACAGAGGGGGGGAGCTTCAAATCCAAAGGCTTTACTCAAAGCCACACATGTAGTCCACACTCCGTGGATCACATGTCGCTCTTTAGGCACTGTGGCTCCATGCAACAAGTGTCTGTGCCATCCTTACGTGCAACTAGTGCTGCCTAAGTTGTCAGGGAGACAGTTAAGCATCCTAGCCACAGGAACACAACTACACGACAACCTGTTTGAAATCAGATCCGTGTGACCTCAAACTCCACAGTCCGATGCCAAAGTCCTGGACCTGGAAAGTTTTCTAGAAGCCAGGAGAATGGGAACCCTTTTCAAAGCCCTGGTTTAATTCTTGATTGTCTAGGCTATGGTGTGGGGAGTGGGAAATGAAGTCACTAGAGAGTTCTGTTTAAAATCCCTGTCGAAGTCTGTTTCACTGTGTTTTTATACTCTAGGCCAGGTGAAATTTTTAGGAATGTCAGGATGTTTCAGCAAACAGTCTAGATCTGGCCCGGGCTGACGAGGAACATGTGGCCACCACGGACCACGAAACTCGTTTCTATGAGTTAGTGCAGAGGTTCCTAGCAGGTTGGGGCAGCCGGGGCTCCAGCCTTCTGCCAATTAGAAGTTGATATGCAAGTGGAAGGGGAAATACTAGGGATCGAACTCTTGACAGAGAGAGAGAGGATCTAGGAAGCTAAAAAAAAAAAAAAGCACGTATGGAAATGCCATAAAGAATTTCAGAGTGGGCAGGCAAAGTGGCTGCCAATGTTCCTTTATTCAGAGGGCACTAGTATTCAAAACCTGGGGAAACACTCCAACCCTCACAAGCACATAAGCCATGCAGAACAAAACAGAAAAGCTAGACGGTGGTGGTGGGGAGAGACAAGGACAAACGGACTCTTCTTACAGCTTCTCCCCTCCCCCCTGCTTTTCTCTGCTCCTCTCCCTCCTCCTTGACACACTCATGGGGAGCACTGTGTGGAGGACTGCGCCTGGATGGGGAGCACACATCCGCCCTCTGACACTCCTGAGTTCTGTGACCTTATTCAGGTCACTTAACCTATGCCTATCCCTTCAGTTTTCACACACACACACACACACACACACACACACACACACACACACACCAGCAAGTCTGTACTGAAAACTAAATGGAATGGTCATATTTCATCCAGCAGCGTAAGGTTGTTAGACCAAATGGCTGCTCTGGTCCTTTTGGGGTCTGGAATACTGTGGCTTTCCTTCTGACACGATGCCTTTCCCTTCCTTTCCCTCCCTGACATGGAAGCAGGGCCACGAAGGTGCAGAGGGCAGACACTCCTTCACGGGTGTGTGTGGAATCTCTAAGTCTCCCTCTCCCTCTGCTCTCCCTATGTTCTTGACCCTCCCTCTTCCTTTTTTTTTTTTTTTTTTTTAAAGCAGGATCTCTCTACATCATCCAGGCTGTTCTTGGACTGACTTGGCCTCTGGAATTATGGGATTAGAGGTTCTACCACTGCATGTACTTTCCCCCCCCCCCCCGCAACCCCGACTTAACCCTGTAGCAGTTTTCTTTGACCTGTGGAGGTCGCTGTTTCAGAAGTCCTTAGCCCACTATCACCCATCTGTTGGCTCCAGTGAGCATCCTGAGCCTCTGGAAGTGTCAGCATTCTGCCAGGAATGATTGCAAGGCCACCAAGGGACTTGAAAACTGGTTTCTATTGGTTTGCAAACCCTGGATCTCAAGGGGGGAAAGGGGGTGCCTTTCCAAGGAGTGCCTAAACCAGTCGCTTGCATATTTTAAAAGTGACAGTCTCTAGAGCCTCAAGAAATAAGCAAAAGTAGCAAGTGTCAGAGATAGAAAGACACAGGAGGATTACAGGGGTCTGTAAAGACAGTGGCCCGTGCCAACCCTGTGTGTCCATCTCCCTCCTGGGAAGAACCACGTAGCCTAACCCCATCTGGTAGAACTTGCCGGGTTTACAGACCTATTCCGTGTCTGTGCTCTCCAAGATGAAACCAACAGCCGTGTGCTGACTTGAAACATGTCGCACCTGACATACCGGCTTTCATAAATTCTCTAATCATTTAAGTGTAAGTAGTCACACGAGGCTGGGGGGAGGGGGCATCCCACAGAGCAGTGTAGACAGGGAACCTTAGAAGCTCATGAGGTGACATATGCTCCACAGAGGATAAAATATGTTGTACGGAACAGAAGTTGGATAGTATCCTATAAGCTGTTGAGGCAGTTAAAGGCAATAAGATCCTCAATCACGGCATTTTAAAGATCGTTTTTGTTTTATGATGTATGTGTGCGTGAGTATGTACGTCTGCGTGTGTGCATGCGTGTTATATGGTGTATGTATCTATGTTGTATGCATGTGTGTGAGTGTGTACATTGTGTGTGCACATGTATACATACCTGCATATTCCAGTATGTGGGTGTCGAAAGACAACCTCGGTGTCTGTCTTCGCCTTCCACCTTTCTTGTTCACTGATGCACATACCCTAGGCTTAGCTGCGGACTCCACGGATTCTGTGTAAGCTAGCCTCTAGGCTTAGCTCAGAAGCGGAAGAGAGTCCTTATTTTTTTTTAAATAAAATAGATTTATTTAACTTTACTTCATGTGGATTGGAATTTTGTCTGCATGTTTCTAAGTGTACCATATGTGTGCCTGGGACCCTTGGACGTCAGAGGAGGCCATCAGATCCCCTGGAACTGGAGTTAGAGGCAGCTGTGAACTTCCATGTGTGTTCTGGGAATTAAACCTGAGTCCTATGGAAGAGCAGCTAGTGCTCTTAGCTGCTGAGCCATCTCCCCAACCCTAGAGAGTTCTTTTTGAAGATAGATAACAAGTTTAAAAAAAAAAGAAAAGAAAAAAAAGGAAGCCTCATGCTCGGGGTTGAATGCTAATTGGTCATGGGTAAAAATAGCTCCTATCTGATTTTTTCCTTTTGTCTTACCTCAAAATGACTGATCTTCCTATGAGAAAAGAAAATGGGAACATTCTAAGAGAAGAGGCAAGGTTAGCTGTCTTCACTCTCAATGAGTTCAAGTTTCCACTTGGGTCATGTAGGAATGATAAAATTGAAATTTTATATATACTTTCTGTTCAACTATGAGAGTGAGAGGAGTCTCAGTGGACTCCAAGGGTTATATGTTTCTCAATTTTCAAGAAAAATGTAGAAAAAGTATATAAAGATGAATGAGGCTAATAAGAATCTCTAGAAAACCATCTAAGAAGATTTTTGAAAAGGGCTGGGAAGAGCGCTCGTGCAGAAAGTGTTTGGTGCTCAAGCAAGAGGAACTAAAGTGATCCCCCAGAACTCTAGTAAAGAGCCTGTTGGCTCACAAGTCAATCTGCTAGCCTGCCTCTAGGTTGCTTAGCAACTTCTGACATCATCACCAGGTGTGCACCAGACACTCTTCAGCTGTGCGCCAGATATTAAAGTACCAATGCCACCTCATCTTGTACTCTCACTTCCTTGGCTTCCCTCTGTCTGTCTCCCCCTTTCCCTTCTCGCTATATCTCCCACTGTCTCTCTGCCTCATGGCCTACTCAGGCCCTAACTCCTCCCCATTTCCTCCTCCCAAATAAATCTGTCCATATCGTATCAGTTTCATGGCATCTCCTTTTTAATGATAACAGAGCCTGTAATCCCATCACTGGGGAGTAGAGACAGGAGAGTCTCTGGGGCTTACTGGTCAACCAGCCTGGCTTAATCAGATTGCTTGAGGCTAGTTGGAAACACTTCCTCAAAATTAAACAAGGGAGATGGCTCTTGTGGGGCCTACACTAAGGTTGACCGATCTCTACACGCATGCATGCACATGTGTTTCAGCAAAGCATCTGATAGATAGAGCCTTTCGTTGCAGAATTCTGGACAAGGTTTAGAAATCTGAGCTAACTGCTGATGTTGTTCAATGGATTCGTAAGCACTTGGATGGCTGTCCTCAGAGTGGTGATTAATGGATGATTGTCAACCTGAGGGGAGGTTTTCACACTGTGCCATAGAACTGTTTGTCCCTGGCCTTCTTTGCTACACATTTGCCTGATTCAGCTAGGGACAGTGATGACGTGTTCACTAAATCAGCACATGACAGGCAACTTAGGAGGGACGGATAACAGATGTTAGTTAGGTCCTGAATCTGCTCATATGGTCAGAGACAATGGGCCAGCTTTCCTAAATTTGCAATGTGAAGATCTCTACTCCACATGTAGAAATAACGAGCTCCTTGAAAGATTGGGCAATGGTGCAAGAACTCTGTCAGGGAACTCTGTTCTCAGGGTATAGTAGGACCACTGCCACCTTAATCAAGGCACCTGTGACTACCCACCCTCACAAGGCTGGACCTGCTGATATTCCCTCATACAGGAAAGGAGTGGCGAGGGTCACTTGACCTAAGCTTCTAACCATTTGGTTGCCTCTGAGCTCCTCTTCCAGCTGTGTATAACCTTGTTGCGTTGCGTGTGGTCTTGGGAGGTGTATAATTACAGAGGGAGACGGAAGGTTCACTGAAGGGGAAACTAACTATGCCACCTCTGGGAGGCTGTCACCCATTATGGCATGAGATACTTCAGTGACCCAGCTGTTTGGGTTCATGATGCTTCTGAAGAAAACCATATAAGCTCACTGGCTTACCACACTGCACATGAATGGAAAAGTTAACACAACTAAAAGCTTCTCCAGTGATTCAAATCCACAGCCAGGCTCAGAGCAGAGGCAGCAGGATCTCAGGAAGTCCAAGACTATCCTGTGTACATTTGGAATTCCAGGCCAGCTCAGGCTACACAGTGAGATTCTGGCCCCCAAACTGCCACCAGCAACAATCAGCTACTACTGTTTCCCATGGTCAGTGCACAAAAAGCAAGCTGTCTTCTGGTTTTGCCCTGTCCTGCTCTGTGGTCAATATAACATGCACCTCCCATCTTACATCACTTTGTCTTGTCCCTTGGCTTTTGTTAGGACCAGAACGATTTCCCAGTCCCTCTCTTTGGTCCTCCATTTTCTCTGACAAAATCTCTAAGTCTTAACCCATAGTTACCCCCACAGTATTTAGTCTCCTTCCTGGAAAATGTAGTTCTTTTCAGTTTACCTTGCAGCGGCCTGGAGGGCCTTCTGTCCCTGTCCAGAAGGTCTCGGATACGTCGTGATAAGATAACCTCTGTCCAACACATTCTGTATGATCTCTGATGGCATCTGAAGGTTGCAGGCCCTTCACACTGCGACATGAAGACCCCTGTGAGATGGTATAACATTTGAAGGGCTCAGAAACATGTGATGCAAACACTCAAAGAGCAGCATGCCTGCTTATTAGCTTATTATGAACAGGAAATTCATGAGATCGTGGGCTTGGTGTCCAGGACAGTGAATCCATTGTTTTAGGTGCTTTTCTGCTGTTGTGATAAAAACACCATGATCAAGGCAACTTATGGAAGGAAGGTTTTATATGGCTTATGTAGGGAAAAGAGTCTGTCGTGATGGAGAGGCATTGTGCCAAGCAGCAGCCATATGGCCAGGACAGGAGCTGAGAGTTCACATCTCGAACTACAAGCACAAAACAGAGAATGAACAGGAAGTGGGTGAGGTTTTTGATTTTGGGGTTTTTTTTTTCTCTCGAAGCCCACCCTCATGGATGTACTTCCTCCAGCAAGGCTAAAATTCCTAAACCTCTCCAAACAGCATCACCAGCTGGAAACCAAGTGTTCAAATCCCCACCTCCACCCCCAACCCCAAAGGCAGCCAAAGCCCCACAACTACTGGGGAAACAACTGACAAGAAGTGAAGCATGAGACCCCAGATGGTGCCTTCTTTGCTGCCACTGGGTCACGCCCCCGGGTTTACTTTCCTCACACATTTAAACAGAGTAGAACTTGTGACCTGTGACCTTTACAATCAGAATGAATTCTATTGGCTGATGAGCAGAGCTCAGAGCTAGGGCCTAGAGGGAAGGTCTGTGGTAAGGATAAGGACGGAGTTTGTCTGTAGAGAATGCAAAGTACATGGAGCTTCCCTCATAGGCATGAGTTCTGGTCACTGAGAGACGAAGCTCAGGATGTTGAAAGAATTAGGGTGGAGGCTGGCTCCTCATAAACTATCAAAAGATCACCAGATTGTTTGAGCACATCACTCCGGCACTCCAGGTGATCAGGCCTCATTCATTCCCTTCCCTTGAAGACATAGGTCCTTGTGATCGACAACCCTGGTTTCTCCAATGCTGCTTCTAAGCTGGGCTTCCTTCCTACGCACATCCTTGAGCTTATGGGGAATAATCTCGGTCATACTACAGAATCATTGAGGAAGCAATTGTCTCATTTCCTCTGTACTTATTACTGTATGCAGGGTACCATGTAGGGTACAGTAAAAAAAAAAAATTAAACTCTTTGGAGAAAAAGGGCTGGATGAATTGAGAGGTTTAAAAACAAGCTAAGAAGGTTGGGGATGTAAATCCCTTGGGAGAGTCCTTGAAAGTACAAAGCCTTGGGTTCCATCCTGAGCACCATGCATATAAGTTGAGTGTGGTACTTGGGAGGTGAAAGCAGAAGGATGAAAACTTTGATAGCTACATAGCAAGTTTGGGGCCAGCCTGAGACACATGAGACCCTGTCTCTAAAACAGATCAAAACAAAAAACCCAGAAAATCCAGCCAAGCCTGATGAGTTTGAATCTTTAGCTTTGAGACATCGCCGTCATTATCTACGTGTTCCCATCCTCACTGTGAAGAAGCTGGATTTATTCCATTAGACAAGGGTGGAAGGTACAGAAATCACATTTCATAAAAATCACTAACAATTGCAACCACCCGAGACTGGCTAGAACAACCTTAGGATGTTTTGAACTCCCTGTTATTAAAGAAGCTATAAAAGGAAGTGTTCCCTGATATGTTATAGTAAAAGCACACGAGCCAACATGGCACCGACGAGGAAATCTTTAAGGTCCTTTAAACTGCAAACTACAAGTGCAAATTATAAATGCTATAGCTATACATCTGATTTAACTGCAGCTATTTCCTCTTCATCTCATCTACCCTTTGGAAAAAAAATACTTTATGAAGAAGATACAGTTTCTTTCTTTCTTTCTTTTTTTTTTTTTTTAAGTTTGCAAAGCCAGATAAAGGAAAATTGAGGAAGACCAGGAGTAATTCTTCTTTGAAGATACAGCTGGTAAGTATCTTCTGGGATGTCCGAAACTCTCCTCGTCTTCTCTAGCCTCTCTATCCCCCACCCTAGCTCCCTCGGGTTCTGTGAAGTATGACTTCAACCCTGTACTGTTATCAGACTCAGGATGACAGCTCATTTTTCCTTCCAAGCCTTCCCCTTCCCAGATGGGAAGCAATCCAAGACACTGGGGCCAATCTGGTGGAAGGGGCCTTGCTTACTCAAGTCTCTGAAACCCACAGAATGACCACATAACGGGCTCCCACTCGTCCCAAGATGAGAAGGGGGACCAAGGAAAGAGGAACCTGTGGGGTCAGTTTGTGAGATGCACACACGCCTTGTTCTGTGTCAACCCATGGCGGTCCTCCTGCTGGGTTCTGCCTTATGCCTGAGTCCAGCTCTCTGACCTAGCAGCTCCAAGTGAACTTCTTCCTGACTCTTAACTCACTTCTGATTGTCTTTCCCAGATGAGCAAACAGTAGCCCCCACTACATGATCCCTACATGATCGCTCAGCTTTCAGACTGGACGGTGGTTTTTTTCAGGGTAATATTTGCATTAATGTCTTGACAATTTCATACATATAAGCAATATATTTATCATATTCACCTCCCACTCCTCCACGTAGTTCCTCCTAGATTCACCCACCATCCTTGGCCCGCCACCTTTCTGTCTTCCTTTTTTAATAACCCATGGGGTCCAATTTGTGTTACCAATATATGCGTGGGTATACTGGAATGTGGGTGACCTTTCAGCAGCCATATGCTTTAAACTGACTCCATCTCAGAAGCCATCAACTATCAGCAGCTCCTCAGCTAGGGCTGGGGACTCATGACGCCCCTCCCTGCCCCATACTGGAATGTTGATTGGCTTGAACTCATGCAAGTCCTGTGAGGTCAACCAAAGCTTCTGTGAGTTCATGATGCAGAGGTCTGTCATATTTGGAAGTGATTCTTTTTGTCATCATTATTATCATTATTTCCTAAAAACTTGCAGTGTCACATCATTATTATTATTTCCTAAAAACTTGCAGTGTCACATCATTATTATTATTTCCTAAAAACTTGCAGTGTCAATGCTGAGTACTTCCTTTAACAGACAGGGAAACAAACAGAGATTATATATAGTCAGTGTGTGTGTGTGTGTGTGTGTGTGTGTGTGTGTGTGTGTGTGTGATGGTTGGTGAAGCCAGGTCATAGGAGATCCTTTTATATAGAGATTTTTTTTACTGTACTTTTAAATTTTCCAAAGCATCAGCATGGCTCAGTCCACAGGCTCTAAACATGAAAGTAAATCAAGTGAGGAAGTATGGAAGAGATCCCTCTAAGGTGGAAAGTCATTCTTTTGTGGACAGAATTTCCTTGCCCAGAAGTAACTGGAATTCAACAGCTACTTCTCTAAGCCTTGACTTTCTGATTTTCAGGTTGAGGGCAATATATTTGGGGGGAGGAGAAAGGGAGGAGAAGAAAGAAAAGAATGAGGGGGAGGTGTTAAGAGAAGACTAGAGTCAACAAAGATATTGAATGATGATTAAGAATACACAAAAGTGATAAAAGTCAGTGGGTTGAGGCCACTTAGCACTGGGGCAACCAGTTCTTCACGGCCCAGTGGGCTCCAAGGGCCCAGGGCAATGGTGATATGCGTAATAAAGATATCAAGGCATCCTTTGAAAAGTTAGATAGTCATACATATGCTTAGTTATTATGAGCAAAAAGTATCCAAATAGTTTAGAATACATTAAAAAGGTGTTTCAAATGCTTTCTTGTTTTTTCAATTTTGCTATTTACAAAGGAAATGTAAGAGAGCTGGGGATATGACTCAGTAGCGCACTTGCCTAGCATCCACCAAGTCCTGGCTTTGTGGTCATACACACTTTGTAATCCTCTCACTCTGCAAGGTGAAGAGTTCAGGTCAATGCTGGGCATGGCGGCCCACATCAGTAATCCCAGCACTCTGGGAGGCAGAGGCAGGTGGATCTCTGTGAGTTCAAACCCAACCTGATCTACGAAGTGAGTACAAGATAGCCAAGGCTACACAGAGAAACCCTGTCTCAAAAAAAAGAGTACAGGGTCATCCTTGACTATCTGGAGAGTTGGAGGCTAGCTTTGGCTACATGAGGTGCTGTCTCAAAAATAAGACAGATTTTTAGAGAAACGGAGTGCATTCAGTTGCCTAAAAGAGTCACCAACATAGAGGGCCACATTTTCCAGTGATGAATAATAAAAGCTCCAGGACATTTAAATCCCTTCTAGCCTTGTGGTCCTCTCTTGAGGAGAGAGAAGTGCAAAGAGAGTTAAGTTCTCTTGCATCTGTTGCTTTACTCTAGCACAATTGGGGTGTGTGTGTGTGTATGTATGTATGTAGGATATATATATATATCCTATCAGCCATGTGTACTAGAGACTAATGTCCTCTGAGGTGGGTTGAGAGGTGAGCATGACTCAATGAATGTGCTCTAAATGGAGCAAGGGTGCTCTGGTTTAACAGAGCCCTCTTCGGGGAAGAATAAACATGAAATGATAGATGATGGGCTGAGCAAGCCCATTCCCTGTTCCAAAGCTGCCGTTTCTCCTGGACATCTCACACCAGCTCTTTGCAAGGGAACTTCCCCACTCACTGCCCCTAAGTGATGGAAGATAGTCCTTCAGCAAGAGAAAGCCAGTCACAGAGCTAGAAATTAGCACCTGAGCTGAAGTTGCCAGTGTGTAGCTAATTTTCAGTCAGTGAAGTGGACTGACACAAAGTTTTCCACCCAGCAGGTAATAAACTAGGAAAATCTTTCTCCACTGTCAGAATTGGAGTAGGAAACTGTGTCTTTTTTTTTTTTTTTTTTTTTTTTGTATTGTATTGTAGCTATAACCAAAATGTCTGAGAAATAAAGGAGGAAAAATTTCACTTTTGAGGTATATCAGGGTCAGGAGGGGCTGGCAAAAAAATAGTTTATATCATGGCAATTGGAAAGCAAAGTGAGGAGAATACAGGGAAGGACTAGGGACAGACATCGGCCCCAAGGGCATACTTCCTCCTCCAACTAGGTTCCAACTTTCACTACTTCTCAATAATGCTCAATTCTAAAACTCTATCTAATGTGATTGGCCCATTAATTAGGTCAAAGCCCTTGTGACCTACCTGTCTCGGGAAACACCATGCTTAGAGGTGTGTTTCATAATCCAGGTGTTTCTCAATCTATTCAAGTAAACAATTCACATTAACAATCATGAAAGTTATGGAGGTAACTTCCTGCCCTCACCTAATCTCAGAGATGTGTTTTTCAGGAAAGTGAATGCTGTGGCCGAGATTGCTAAGATCCTATACACTGATCAGTGGAGGGGGGTGGGGATGGGGCAGAAAACCACAAATCTGGACTTGAGTTTGGGAAAAGCTTTCAAGCAGACAGCTGTCGGAGACATAAGGACAAGTCATAGAGGTTTTGCTTGACAAAGTTCCAGAGACCTCCGGCTGCCCAGCATGATCTCTAGACATCCAGAACAGCTGTTGAGGCTTTGCTTGACAAGTTCTCAAAGAGCTCCAGCTGATCACCATTGCCCTTAAATATTATGTATGGTCCAGGTACAGTTTTACCTTAAAACTACTTTGAAATCTGCATTTTCTCCTAAAGTTTTAGGAGAAACTTTCTCTCTTTATTTCTCAGCCTTAATGAAATTGACACTGGGAAAACTTTTTTCCACAGAGAATGTTGAAAGAAGGCATCTGGTCAAAGGCTTGAGACAATGAGAGAGTCTTTGCTCTGACTGTGAGCAGCCAAGCAGACACTGCTTGATACAAAATTAGGACCTTTATATAATAGAACCTGGCTAGATACTGGTAGCTGTGGAAAATTTTCTTTAGAATCTGCTTTGAGAGCAATAGAAGGTGGGTTTGGAATGTCATGCTTTACAGCTATTTTACAATAGAGGACCCCTTGGCAGTTAGCCTAGGCTCAGATAGCACGCTTGTGGGTTTGGGACTAGGAGTAAGACAAGTTTCTTCTTTATTAGAGAACATTTACCTCAAGCTATGTTGCTATGACAATCATGTAAACACAATGGCTTTAGCCCAGGGAAATTTATGATTAAACTTTCCCAAGGATTGTTTAAGAAATAATAATCAAGTCATGCTGGCCATTGCTTAGAAATTGAATGATTATTGCTGTATGCTTTATTTTAGGTTATACAAAAAAACTGTTTGTATTTCTTTGTTAAACTGTTCTCTTGCTTTGTTGATTTTTTTTGAAATGCCCTATTGATTGTAAAAGATGAGAAAAATCATGATGTAATCTGTAATGAAAAAAAAAAAACGGAACTTCATTTTAAATAAAGTACTGGAGTTGGCCCAGAGGTAGAGAGAGACAGAAAAGTATAGTTTTCCTGGGCTATAAGACCTCTTAGTTTGTACTGCATATGCCTGGGTTAGCATTTCTTTTTTCCTCTGTTCCTCAACCTCTCAATAGCTAGTTCCTATAGCTAGTTGTTCACCAACGGTTGGTTTTCCTTAACCATCTGTTCACGGCCTACTCAATTCCCACTACTTCAGATCCATCACGACTTTCTCTTTTCTCCTCTTCACTGGTTCCTGAAGCTGGCCTGTGGGAGACAATGCCAGGGCTGAGAGGTAGAAGAGAAATCTGTTGTATAACGGAGTGGCAGTAGCACCATGGCAGGCCCATGCCAAGGTGTACTCCCTGAGGGATTAGACGCCATGAAAAAGATCTGGTATAAAGGTTTATTGTAGGAAAAGGGGGAGAGAAAGAGAGAGCTGTGTAGAGTGAGTGGGTCATGAGAGCAAAGAGAGGGGGGCAGGAAGGGAAAGAAAGGGGGCACCCATGGCAGAGAGAGAGAGTGTGGGGACAGAGCAGAAAGATCAAGAGTGCTGGGTGGCCAGTGGGTCCTTTTACCTTGCATGCATCTGGTAGCTGCAGGTGATGATGACGTAAGATGTTGCTAGGATCCTGAAGGCAGGCTGATGGGATCACCTGTGGACTAATACCATCGCTTTCAAGTTGTTTTGCTTTGTTTTTTTTTAACTTATAACCAGAGCAGAGTACATTTTACTCTTTAGGCCTTAACAGGAGCAAGCACATCAGTGGACTCTCCATAATCTTTCTCTTTACTCAACTTGCTCTTATTTATAAGAATTGTCACACTTGACATTTTTTGGCCCAGTGTTGATGTTAAGTCATTTTCAATTAACTTAGACTTATTGATCTTTTCATTTAAAATGTTAATGCTATGGGCATTGATTTTTTTTAAAAATAAGATTATTACATCATAGTAGCAACTGACTGCTGGTTTTTTGGCCCAATGGTCCCCTGAAGGTCCACACTCACCAGCTTTCTCTAGTTTTCAGCTTAAAGTCTGAAGTAGGCTTTGTGTTGGGGTGTAGCTCAGAGGCACAGCACTTGCTTAGCATGTGTGAAACTCTGGGTTCCATCACCAACCCCAAGCAGCTTCCCAGCCCTGCGGCCGTCCAATCCCTTTATATCCACTCTTTTGAGTTAGTTTTAATAGCCCATCTATCATTCTCAGTGATATTACTGTGCATTGAAATTACTTCTTAAGTTTTACACTTGGATTCTAAGCGGAATCCCCATGAGACATGTCCAATCCCATCTTTCACCCTGTCCACAGCACCTGGAGTAGGGGCTGACCCAATAACTAATGTTCTCATCTGACCGGGAGTAATTGGTTCATAGATGGCTGTAGTGGATGTAAACGTGCTTTTGTTTTGATCCCAAGTGTGAGGTGTGAAACAGACTTGTGTGAGGGTCTGTGGTGTTTTTCTTCTAGAAACAGACTTGTGAGAGAGAACTTGTAATGTTTGCCCACTAGAAGAGGAACCGCCTCTTGGGAGGACATGGTCTTTGCCAACTGATAAGCATCCTAGGATGGACTCTGGGAATATATATGTATATAATGTATTATATATACATTATATATGTATATATAATATACATATGCCCCAAAATAAGAGGCTTGGCTTTTTTTATTTTTTAATTTTTTTTTATTTTTTACATATACATTTATATTATTACACACACACACACACACACACACACACACACACACACACACACTAAACTACTTACAGCAAGAAGAACCATGACACAATCAGGAATTACATAAATGTTACATTCTTAGTGTTTTGGCTATTTGTATTTGGCAGCCTTGAAGAAAACATTTTTCCTATCTTGATGTGTCTAAAATTCTGGAAGTAAATCAATATCTATCGTATCTCATCATTATCAACTTAAAACAGCTATCTAGACCTAAAAACATTTCGACCCCTAAACAACTAAGCTTAATTGTAAAACTAAGCTATCTGGTCTTTAACCCCACCAGAGACTTGAGAAGGAATAAACTTGATTATCTGAGTATGCCGGGAGTGCGGGTTAGTAGCTTTCCAAATGAGAAGATGACAGAAGCAGTTTGCTACCTGAATAGTCACCACAATTCTCTATAATGTTGGAGCATCGTCTTCAGCCTTCTGGCCCAATATATCTGACAGACATATTTGTGAGGCAGGAACTACTGAGGACTTGCTTACCCTGTCTTGGCAGAGTTTGGCCATTGACTTTGCCTGCATCCAAGCTTGCCCCCCCCTTTTTTTTTAGGTAGAATTCTGTCTATGGTAGAAACAAGGACATTTTGCCCAGTGGCTGGTTTGTCTGGCAGTGCTTCTTATTGTCTGGATATTCATTGCTCTGCTTTGAGACACTCCTAGAGAGAACACTCCAGAGACTTCTTCAAGGTTCTGGCTGCTGCTCCAGGTTCCAGCTGCTGTGCTTCGTTTGCTGTTTAACAGGTCTGATGAAATCCTAACTATTAAGAGTGAAAGCACTACAAGGAACTGAGTCTAAACAGGCTTATTTCTCCTGTTCCCATTAACCTATTTTCTCTGCTGTCTAGGGTAGGTGGGTTGGAATGGAGGTATAAGCATGAAAGAACCCCAAATAAAGTAGGCTTGAAAAAGTTCAAAGCCTACAGGTGTTTCTTGAGCCTGCAGGCATCAAAGGATGTTTGGTATGAAGAGAGTAAAGGGAAGGGCAAGATTTTGGAACAGTGGAGGTTGGAGAGATGGCTACTGAAAAAGGTAGGAAGAAGAGAAGACAGTAGATAGAAGTGGGAGTGAAAATTAACGGTGCACATTCTGACTGCCTCATTTTCTTCTGGGAAACTGGATGTGAGTTTATCTGCTAAGACTGAGGAAGGTGGGGTGATGGGATGATAGTTTTGTCAAAGAAATACATGATGACCAGAGCACACAGAGGCCCCTTGCCACCTGTGGCAGGCAGATGATACACAATGACTGTCATAAATGAATGGTACGGTACAGCATGATAAATCACGTAGTAGTGTAGCAAGTATGTGAAAGAGTAGACAAGCAGAAGATGAAGCATGCTGGGCAAGGGGAAGTAGAGAGCTGGTCAAACTAGGCAGAAGCAAGATTTGACTACTGTGAGGGAGTTAGCCAGACAGGTAGCTGGAAAAAGAGGACTTAAGGGGGGGGGCAGGTGAGATGGCTCAGTGGGTGAAGGGATTTGCCATCAAGCCTGATCCCCAAATCCACATGGTAGGAGAGAACTGACACCTGCAAGTTGTCCTCTGACCTACACACACACACACACACACACACACACACACACACACACAGAGTTAAAAAGGAAAGAAAGAAAGAGGAAAGAGTAGCATGTTGGATATGTGGCAAGGAAGAATCTGTTTCTTGATTCTTCTCGCTTGTAGAAGTTGCCACCTTTCTTGGCTTATGACCGTCCTTAGCTTTCTCCAGATTCTTGCTCCTGTCCTTATATCTCCTACTTCTGTAGTCAAATCTCCCCCATCTCCCTATCGGAGGGATACTTAACATTACTTCCCATGAGCTAATCCACAATACACTTCTCATTTTGGGATTCTTAATCTAATCGCATCTGCAAAGTCCCCCTTGTCAAGGGACAATAATCCACATGGGTTCCAGAGATGGGGCCCTGGATACAACTGAGGTCACATTTTGGTCCAACACAGGATACTCTCCTGCCCCTAAAGAGTCATGTCCACCCAGCGCACAATATCTGCTCATCCCATCCCAATAGCCCCATGTTTTCAACCATCACAGCACCAGATTCTATCAAAATTTCATCAAGGTTGTCATTGGCTCCAAAACCTCATCTCTCATTATTCAAAGCATCTGCGCCAGGTGTAAGTGAGGTTCTGGGTATGTTTGATCCTGGACCAAGATCCCTCACCATCTATGGATAGTGAAACTAGAAAACAGGTTATCTGTCCCCATTCCAAGGATGGGATGAACTGGTATAGAACACCTGCTACAGACATTCCCACTTAAAGAGAGACAAAATGGAAAGGACTATCAGCGGCCCTAAGGAATTCTGCCGTCCAGAGAGGCAAATTCCGTTTTTATTTTGCATATATATATTGTTTGTTTTGTTTTGGTTTGGTTTTGGTTTTGTTTGTTTTCTGACGTCCAGAGAGGCAAATTCTGTTTTTATTTTGCATATATATATTGTTTGTTTTGGTTTGGTTTGGTTTTGGTTTGGTTTGTTTTCTGACGTCCAGAGAGGCAAATTCTGTTTTTATTTTGCATATATATATTGTTTGTTTTGTTTTGTTTTTGTTTTGTTTTGTTTTGTTTTTTGAGACAGGGTTTCTCTGTGTAGACTTGACTGTCCTGGACTCACTTTGTAGACCAGGCTGGCCTCGAACTCACAGTGATCTGCCTGCCTCTGCCTCCTGCGTGCTGGGATTAAAGGCATGTACTACCACCACCCAAACAAACTCCGGTTTTAAAGCCTCCAAACAATTCCCCCAGGGCCGGAGAGCCCCACATCTTGGACCAGGATTCTGCTCTTTAGGCCACCCTTCCTTTATCATGCAAGGCAGTGTATGCTTGCCGTTGAGTGGTTCTATCAGTGTGTGCCCTGTCCTTCCTTTTGACTTTCTCTTTCAAATATCTCAGTCTCCAAACCCAAAGCCAGTGTGTCTCCTGGGAGTGTCGTGGGAGTATACTTCACAAATGCAGACTCCTCAAGTCTACCAAGCATCTCAACTGTGCCTGGATTCTGCAAAATTCACAAGAGGGAACTGTGAGCTACGTGCCTTGACTACATGACTGGATATTTGGAGTTTTAAAAATCCTTTCTAGGTGTGTCAGCCATTGGCTGTCAGCCACACATTTGTGACCACTTTCCTGGTGGCGAGCTCCCTAAATTTAGCATCTTTTGCATTCCAGTGTGTGTATGTGTCTGTCTGTGTGTCTGTGTGCACGCCCATACAGGGGGAAGAGTTTTTTGTTTTTTGTTTTGTTTTGTTTTGTTTTGGCTTACAGTTTGAGGGTACAGAGCATCATGGCAGGAGGGGGAGGTATCTGGTCACACTGCATCCACAGTCAGGAAGCAGAGAGAGAAAGATGCTGGTGCCCACTTCCGCCTTTTCAGTCAGTCTGCAACTACAAGGAGTCTAGGATTGCTGTCCACGTCATCTGTTGTGTCACTTGCTGCCTTCTGGTGAGATTAGAATTGATGGATTTGTTCAAGTCCTCTTTTGTGAGTGGAAGGCCCCGAGGCCCTGAGGTGACTGACGAGCACACACTGTATCACTTTCCTCACTCAATAGGACACTGCTGTCATTTACTTTCCAGAAAACTTGACAGAAGTTTCAGTCCCTTAGAAAGGCACTGCCCATATTTAGGGTGGGCCTTTGCACTTCAATTAAATGAATCCAGAAACTGCCTTCGTGAATATGGCCAGAGATTTGTTGCCATGGTGATGCTAAATCTCACCAGATTCACAGGATTAAACATCACACAGCCCAAGACAAAGTTACTTAAAATATTAGGAAACTTCTTTTTTTTGTTGTTTTGTTTTGTTTTGTTTTGTTTTTTAGTTCTTTTGTTAGGTTTTGTTTTGTTTGTTTGTTTTGTCACTCAATTAAATGGTATTTGTGCATGGCCTCTGGAGATGACGCCAACAAGGTATGAAAGGTTGGACAGCCCTTTCACACTCTTAGAAATAAGTATTCCTATTTTCCACATTCTGTCAGTGGTGGTGCTAGGGTTCAAACCCAAGCCCACTTTCTTCATCCCAATCTTATACTACCAAGGAAAAAGGAATATGAAGCCACAGCACTATGTTCAGTGGGCACAATAGCAGAGAGCAGCACGCAGGTGGAAGCAGGAGAAGTTCATGACTGGCATATGCAAGTAACTAGCAGACTCTAGATAGCCTACTTTGTTACAGGGTAACTTCCTCACAGAGCTTGGCTTTTTTTTTTCTTTATTTTCTTCAGAGTAGAATATGGGGAGAAATGAGTTCTAATTTCTTTAGATTTAAATTATTGAAAGTTTTGTAGCATCTGCTTTTAGTGAGTTAAAAAAAAAAAAAACCACAGTGGGAAATTTTCCTCTAGTCATTCAGCATTCCCACAAGAAATTTTTCTTTAAAAAATAATAACCGCCATAATAGTAATAATTTTTCTTATTTTTCTAAAGTGGACTCCTTGGACCCCACTGACTAGAACAGTTGTAGAGGGAAAGATCCGGGGTTAACTTGAGTTCTCCTGGGTTCTGAACATTGACGTGGGACTTCAGAGAAACCTTCCTCCAATTTTTAGCCCAAATTAAATCAAGAGCATTGATAATTAGTTTCTATCAAAGTCACCTAGAGGGAAATGAAAGAAACTGAAAAAGCCATAAGCTGCCTTTTCTTCTTCATTAATATTTGCTCCCAGGTGCGGGTCAAATAAACCACACTCATGCTTTTAAATGAGTTGCCTTAAAGTTGATGAATTGTTTTTCTCTTTGGGTCTCTGCCACCCGTGGAGCCGGTTATCCCCACCCCAGCTCCCTCTTCTACTTGAGGTTTTAGTCAAACAAAGAAAGCCAAGCTCTGCTCCCTAGAAAGTGGACCCCATTTGCTTTCAAAGTTGCCCCCACCGTGTAGCTAGCTCCACATGGGTTTCTCAGAGAAGTCTTTTCTTTTTTTCTTTTTTTTTCTTTTTCTTTTTTTTTCTTTTTCTTTTTTAATCTCTTTCTTTATTTTTTATTAATTTATTCATATTACATTTCTATTGTTAGCCCTTCCTCTGTTTCCTCCCATTCTTCCCTTCCTCCCACTTCCCCCCTTCTCCCCTCCCCTATGTCTGTGATTGAGGGAGACCTCCTCCCCCTATATATGCTCTTAGAATATCAAGTCTCTTCTTGATAACTTGCTATCCTTCCTCTGAGTGCTGCCAGGCCTCCCCATCCAGGGTATGTGGTCAGAAAAGGGGCACCAGAGTTCGTGTGAGAGTCAGATCTCACTTTCTACTCAACAGTGGAGAATATCCTGTTCATCAGCTAGGTCTTGGTAGGGGTTCGAAGTTTACTGCCTATATTCTCCTTGGCTGATGCCTTAGTTTGAGGAGGACCCCAGGACCTAGATCTGCCTGTCATAAAGTTCTTTTCACAGTCAAAATTCCTGGCTCCAGCACAGTACAGTAGGCTGATGGAGTTGGAGGCTTTCAGGTCCCCTGAATAAGAAGCATCAGGAATGTTATGTGATTAAACAAATGGTAAGAGGCCAGGAAAGGAGCCAGCCACACAAGGCATCAGGGTGACAATGCCCAAGCACACACAGGGCAAGAGCAATCCTGCTCCAACCAGTCAGAACACGAGGCTGTGGAATCTAAGAAGTACATGTCTTACTGCAAGAGAAGGAATCTTGTAGGAAATATCGTTATGGTCCCATCAAATAGGCTTAAGAGCAAGAGCTGAGGGAGCAAACCTACCCTCTCCCCACCTCACCCCACAAAGTTTCTCTGTGTAGTCCTGGCTGTCCTACAACTCACTCAGTAGACCAGGTTGGCCTCGAACTCACAGAGATCCACCTATCTCTGCCTCCCAAGTGCTGGGATTAAAGTTGAGTGCCACCACTTTCCCAGCTGATCAAACCTTTATTAAGTAACAGCAGTTTCCCAGAACTGTCAAGGCTGCCTCTGGGACACGCAGCACCAAGGTACATTGTACAATGTCTTGCGCTCAATTAAATCTTACTGGACAGGTACAGATGAAGAAACCTACAACAAAATGATGACTAAAAAAAATAATGGAAACTGACGAAACTGATAAAGGTGATAGCATCAGTAGAGAAATAAATAAGATTTAAGATATGTACAACTATGCCTGAGATACACACACACACACACACACACACACACACACACAGAGAGAGAGAGAGAGAGAGAGAGAGAGAGAGAGAGAGAGAGAGAGAGGGAGAAGCAGGCATAGTGGCAAGATTTCTGTGAATTCCTAGGCCAGCCTGGCCCACATTGCTAGTTTCACCTAACCAGGTCTACATAGTGACCCCCAGTTTCAAAACTAAAAATCAAGAACAAAACCAAAACAAATCAATTGCTAGCAACCACCTACACCCTCTAATGCCCTCTTCTGGCATGCAGATGTACATTGCAGATAGAGCACTCATATACATGAAATAAATAAATTAAATATTTTAAAAAACCAAACAAAGCTGAGAGTGGTGGCACACATCTTTAATCCCAGCACTGGAGAGGCAGAGGTAGGTAGATTGCTGTGAGTTCGAGGCCAGCTTAGTCTAGAACAGCCAAGGCTACACAGAGAAACCCTGCTCGGAAAAAACAAACAAACAAACAAAAGAAAAAACAAACAAACGAAAGAAAATAGTATAAAAAAGCAAAACAAAACAGCAAAAACAATTAGCTGGACACGGTGACACTTGCCTGTTATCCCAGCACTCAGGGACACAGGCAGGCAGTGGATTGCTGTGAGTTCAAGGCCAGCCTGGTCTACAGCGTGAGTTCCAGCACAGCCAAGGCTACACAGAGAAACCGTGTCTTGAAAAACCAACACCAAAACCCAAAACAAAGCAAACAAACAAACAAAAAAATCCTACCTGTTTGTCCGGAGCCTCCCCCAGTTGACCACGAAGATTCTGTTGAAACTGCTTGCTTCGGACTGCTTACTCTGTGCAGCGCCCCCTACGGCTGCTGAGTGAGATGCCTGGATGGGCCACACCTAGGTCTCCCAACGCCTGGGTGTGGTCCCAGTCAGCTGGAATGAAGGCTTTGAACTGGCGGTACACTGTGTCATAGTTATCGTCCCTGGTGTGTGCCACCCAACAAGGGCTCTTGGATTCAAACCTAGAACTCACACTCCCCTTTTATACATTTTTAAAGACTTACTTGATTTTATGTGTGTGAGTGTTATGCTCACATATACTTACCACACGTATAAAGTACCCAAACCAATCAGTAGGGGGCACTGGATCCCCCTGGAAACTGGAGATTCAGGTGACTGTGAGCTGCTGTGCGGATGCTGGGAACCAAATCTGGGACCTCTGCGAAAACAAGTGCTCTTGATTGCTGAGCCATCCTTGAAGTCCCAGCAAACACACTCTTAGTCCTAATCTCATCCTACTAGGTGACAGTCCCATCTCATTTCTCCCTCTGTTCAATCAATTCTCTGGATTCTTAAAAACTTTATTCATTCACCGTATCCCTCCAGGCCACTTCAGCACTCATGGTTGGCACCCCACATTTTACAGATTATTCACAAACTCCTACTTAATCACCATCTTGTAGGGAGAGAGTCCTGTCCTCAGTGACTCCAGACTGACTTACAGCATCAGTGTTTTTTCTAACGCCTGGCAGACAGAGCTCTAAGAGAGGCCAGTGAAATGACCGGTTATGTAACTTTTAACTGGAAAGCCTCTTTGGTGGGGTAATAGTGTGTTGGGAACAACTTGGGTTCCAAACCGTTCTGCCACACTCTTATTATGGAACACTCCTGTGTGGCATGCAAAGCCGCTGTGACTTTGTGTAACGAAGTGTGGACTTGTGTTAGTGAAGAAAATGGCAAGCGGCTGTAGAGACAAGGAGTAGCCATGAAAAGGAGATCCGTAGCTGGCAGGTGTGGAGCAGGTGCTGTCGATAAAGCAGCCGGCCATTTGAATGGTCCAGGAAGCAGGTGCCAAGATGGAATCCAAGGCACCAGGGAGGTGTTCCAAGAATTATTCCTTCCCAGGCGATGTAAGTCCTCAGCACCTCAATACTGCCTGGGTCTTCTTTTTATACCCCTGGCTCTGACCTTTTGCTGGGCGAATGACAACACTGCCAAGACTGGCCATGATGGGTTTAACCTCAAATCTCTCTCTGCCTTTAGGAGGCAGGTAATCGACCCGTTTTGTGACCTTGGTGGGCCCTGCTCTTCAGGGTTAGGAATAATGGAATAATATCTGGACTATCATGGGATAATTAACACCTATTAGCTTCGTATGTTGAATTTGGAGAGTCTAGAGTGGGGTGATCCTGGGTCTCTCCCATTAGCATTAGGTAAGGCTGGCTCCACACCACCTCCTAAGAAATGGCTCTAACAAGAACCCTTATTTGTTTTTGGACAATCTAATTCAGGTAAAAGAAGAGAGATTTCCTAGAAGAGAGAAGTGTCGGTTGCTAACGTTGCCTACAAAGAAGGCATTTCACACGACTGTGGAACAGTTTCTCTGGTGAACCTCTAACTTATTTGAAATCTGTCTTTTCCAAGAGAAAAAAAAAAGTCTTTCCATTTGTAAAATCAAGATTCTGTTGAGCTGGTCTTCCCACAAGTGAAGAATTTTTATTCTAAAATTCCTTCAAACCCCATCTTTTAGATGAAACTTCCCCCAATGTTTCCAGCATCCCATGATAAATTCTTTGACAGGGCCCACATTCACCATATCTGTATTTCTTTCTTCCCAACTGATGTGGCAGCCATTCATGCAAGAAGGAACTATTTCTCATGAGCAGGCTCAGAGGGGGCTGCCTACCCACAGCAAGCCCCAGGAATCTCAGGTATATTATATTACAATATGAGTGTAAACATCAATGGATAATATGTGTGTGTGTGTATGTATGTATGTATGTATGTATGTATGTATGTATGTATGTGGTGGGTTTTGTTGTTATTATTGTTTGTGTGTTTGAGACAGGGTTTTTCTGTGCAGCCCCAACTGTTCTGAAACTCTGTAGGTAGACCAGGCTGGTCTCAAACTCAAAGATCCATCTGCCTCGTCCTCCCAAGTGCTGGGGCATGGCTAAAGGTGTGTGCCACCACACCCAAATTAAGCAACTTTAGGCTTGACCACCCTCAGAAGGGATCAATGTACTTGTCATATGATAGGTTAGTCCTCAGGAGAGCAGGCTGTATAAGATAATGAGTCTGGTCTCTGTCTCCTTCTTCCTCTAAGAATAGCTCATGCCTATGAATAGTTTCCTTGCTTGTCTTCTTCATTTGTTAAAATGTCCCCCTATCGCCTACCAAGCAGACAAGGGTCCCTCTGGCCAATATCTATTATAACAGATAAAACAGGATTTTGGCAGATGGAGGAACAAATGAGCTGATATCAGTTGAATTAAAGCATCTATTAGCATATTAATTAGTATTACTACCTCTAGTGAGGTATGTAATTATCTACACCCTACATTATAAAAGAGTGTCCAGAAAAAAATTCATTTTGTTCTCTGAAAAAGTAACTTCGCGCATAACCCTATTTCCTTTATTCAACCTCCAATATTTACCCGAAAGAATAGTTTCTCTCTGTATTTTTCTGACATAAGTAGCAAGCTAAGCTCTAGCTCCTTTTCACAGGTGAAAAAAATGTTGGAAAGGGAAAGCAAATAAAGCAAGCCAAACTGTCCAGGGGATGGAGCAGCCTTTCCTTGCACAAAGCAATACTGCCTTGCCAGTGCAGACTCATCTGTCACAGAAACAAGCAAGGGAGACGGGGAGGAAGGGAGGATGAGCAGGAGGAGGAGAAAAAAGAGAAGGAGGGAGAGGAGGAGAGAAGGGAGGAAGAAGAGGAGGAGAAGAGAGGAGGAGAGAAGGGAGGGAGGAGGGAAAGAGAGGAGAGAGGGAGGAAAAGAAGAAGAGAGGCGGGGAAAGCAGAGCAAATCTTCCTCAAAGCCTATCTTCCTAGGAGGCCTAGGAGTCTGGATTGAAGGGCACCCCTACTCCAGCCTGTTGGTGACATCCGATACTTTAATTACAACAAAAGAATGAAAGAAGGGCAAAGGGATGTCTTGACTGTGCTGCATCTTTCAGTGACTTCCTCATGGACATGAAGTGTCCAGAGCCCTGTATCTTTTTTTCCCTGTGGCTTCCCACCCTGCTGATGTGCCTCTCTAACCCCCACAGGGCTCTGTGAAGGTAGAGCTCATGAAGGCAAGGACCCTCTCAGCAGCTTTCATTCCCTTCTTGCTTAATAATGCATCCCAGGCATTGTGTTTCAGGCTGGTATTTACATGGCTATGTGGGTTATTTCCAGGCCCAGCTATTACCAGCGAATATGGTGACATTAATATGAGTAAATGCAGGAAAAGGGATGAAATAAAACATATCCTATTGAAGGAAATGAGGGCTCCTTAAGAAAGGAAAACACACATAGGAAGGACACGGGCATATCAGGATACAAATAGGCCCCTGGGGAGCTGTGGATTCCACAGGCATGATGTTATTGAAGTACTTGATACTGGAGTAAGCACCTGCGGAGATGAATTACATCCTTGTTCAGACCACTAAAGCTGGGTACTGACATTGCAGGAAGCGCTTATGGTATATTTCAAATCCCTTGCCCACTACATAAATATCCAATAAATCAATCAGTGATAAAGGACACTAGCTAAAAGGTTTAAAATGCCGAACAAGCCACCTCCCGTCCTCAGAGAAGCTGCCACCTTTAATTTATTAGGGGTTTCCTAGTTGCTCACACCTTCTGCCCTGGAAAGGAGAGAGAGAGAGAGAGAGAGAGAGAGAGAGAGAGAGAGAGAGAGAGAGAGAGACAGACAGACAGACAGACAGACAGACAGACAGACAGACAGACACAGCAGAGAGACAGAGAAGGGGGGGCGGGATTAACACCTTCAGTACTGGGTTGTGGAGAGGCAGGAGGGTTGGCACTGGGCATGGCTTTGCTAACAACTGTTCTCTTTCTTTTGGCATTATTTGTACATATTTAAAGGGTCCACTATGATAATTTGTAATCCATTTCCCAAGCATTTTGTCCATACTGCTGAGCGACTGCGCCACTGGAATGGCTAACCTCCCAAATAGCCCCAGTGTGACAGGTATTTAATGTATTAACTTGACTGGGTCATGGGATTCCCAGATTTTCTGTGGAACATTATCCTGGGCATGGCTGATAGGGTGTTTGGCGTAAGATTACCATTCGAATAGGAAGATGGGGAAAATCGATTGGTTGTTTTGTAGTGTGGGTGGGATGTGTCTAACCAGTTAAAGGCCTGATAGCAAAACAAGGCCTGGATAGCAGGATCTCCAGGCTTGCCTTTCTCCAGCTGGGACACAGATCTTCTGCCTCAGGACACAGACTGGAGCAGACAGCACTGACCCTTTGAGGACCACCTGTCCACCTACAAATGTGGGGACATCTCAGCTTCTGTCGCTCCAAGAGTCACTTCTTTCTAAGGAATTTGTTTTACACGCCTGCTTCCTGTTATGTGTTTCTCAGGAGAGCTCTGGCTCATACAAAGAATCAAGTGTTTACACATTTTTCTTTCCATTGTTTCTATACCTAGAAAGCAGTTTTTTTTTAAATCATGCAAATTTAAGTGCTATATAAAGAAACCTAACAGAATTAATCCCTCTGAGAGCATTAATATTTCATTTCCAGTTTCATTTTGAGATTTTGACTTCCACATAAACCTCAAGGCATTCCAAGAGTATAGACATCAGTATCATTTATTTAAAACCACACAAGGCCTTGGCTAGTTCTAAAAGCATATTTTTTTCATGTGTTTAATGTTACTGCATTGAAAATGAAAATTAGTTTCAATTCTATGCTCAGGCTACTCTTTAGTAATTTTTAAATCAAGAAGAGCAAAACTCTTAAGTGTGTGCATAAGGAAAAGATGTGTGAAAACAAAAACTTGTTGCACACTGTGTGGCGAGAGGCTCCTGGAGAGACAACAGCAAGTGCTATTCTACCTTAGAATCCTCATCGCCACTGTGGGTTGGGTGCTGCAGCCAACTCATTCTGGAGAAAATCAAGGGTGGCTGGGCAGTCACTTGCGGAAGGTCACAGAGGCATGCCTTAAGGTCATCTCTATGAAGTGGGACGCCCTCTCCACGCTTGAAGAGTCACTGTCAAGCCAAGATGGATATCCAGGAAACCAACATGAGAGTATATATGATTAAGCATTAAATCGGAGTGGTATTTTCATTGACTTTCATCAATTATAGCAAGTCTCGTCTGACTTGCTCCATTTTCGGAACTGAAGTTCAAAGTTGGGAAATAATTCACCCACACAGTTAGTGGCAGACCCAGAAAGAAAGTCCTGGAATGATGGTCTGTGTTCCTAATGAGGCATAAACACAGACATCGCTCCAGCCCATGAAGCTGTTTTGAAGAGGCCCAAGTGAAGGCTGGACCACGCCAGCCCTGCCTGCCCAGATGTTCAGGAACACAGAATAAAATGATTCTAGGGGGAAAAGCTTTTGTTTAACTGCTGACTTTTATGAAGCCTTAAAGAAATCAGAGATTCTCTGCCTAGGCCTCAGCATGTCATCTCCATAGATCACTAAGAACTAAATGTTCTTTAATAATTATGGGCCAGGACTGAGGGAGTCAGGGGAAGATAAAGAGGGTGTTGCAAGAGACAGGGAAAAAGAACACAGAGGCAGGAAAAAAAAAAGGAGTATAGAAGAGGAAAACTCAGTTTTGTTTCATTCAACTTTAAGTTATTCTATGGTGTCTTAGCTAGCTTGATATTATTGTGAGAAAACCGCATGATTAAAAGCAACTTATGGAAGACAGGGTTTAATTCAGTTTAGCAGCTGTCAGGTCACAATCCATCATGAGGGAAGTCAGGGCAGGAACTCAAGGCAGGGACTTGGAGGCAGGAACCGGAACCGAAGCAGGAGCCATTGAGGATTGCTGCTTCCTGGCTCGCGTCTCATCACTTGTTCAGCCTGCTTTCTCATAGAACCTACAACCAGCCACTGAGGGTGATACTGCTCACTGTGGGCTGAGCTTCTCTACATAAGTATTCATCAAGAAAATGTCCTATTGACTTGCGTAGGGGGAATCTGATGGAGACATTTTCCCAACTGAGGGTCCTTTTCCTAGAAAAGTCTGGTTTGTGTCAAGTTGAAAAAAAAAAAGAAAAAAAAAGAAAGAAGAAAGAAAATGAAAAACAGAAAAAGGAAGGAAGGAAAGAACAGAGACAGGACACACACTACATGAATTTTTTTCTTAAGTGTATGTATGGGGGTATGTATGTGTGAGTGTGGTGCCCATGGAGGCCAGAGGTGATGGATCTCCCTGAAGCTGGCGTTTCAAGTGGCAGTCAAGCCCCTGATATAGATGCCAGGAGCACTCAAACCCAGGCTGTTTGGAAGAGCATATGCACTCTTAACCCCTAAGCCACTCCTCCAAACACAAAGTATGAGAATTTTCTAAGTACCAGAAGATTATCCTAGGCTCTTCGCTTACATTCCTTAAACAGAAACATTTGTATCATTTTAAATGAAGTTGAGATTTACTTGCTCAAGGTCACTGGGAATCCGAATCAAGTACAGGGCTTGGGAGGTGGTTTAGTTGGTAGAGTGCCTGACTAGTGCACACAAAGCCGTGGGTTCGGTCCTCAGCACAGCATAAGGCAGGCAAGGTGGTAATCCCATCACTTGGGAGGCAGAAGCAGGAAGTGGGAGGAATTCAAAGTCATGCCCTGCTACAGAGCAAGTTCAAAGCCAGCCTGGGATACCTAAGACCTTGGCCTCAAGCAAACAAAACACAAACAAATCCAAATCATCTGAACCCACATCTGGAGGTCTGGACCTCCATATAAAAGCGTTTCTACATTCAAGCTTCCTAGATACAGACCGCTCCACCCACAATATTCCCAGGCTCCTTGCTCAAGTGTGGGTCTCCTCTTCCTGGGGGTGGGGGGTGGGGTGGGGGTGGCTGTTGGCCGCCAGCCCATAAAGGCAGGAGGAACAGAAGGCGAGGTTGCAGGGCTCAGAAGGCTGTGAGCACAAGGGAGAATGACCCTCTGGGACCCACTTCAGAGAGATAGTTCAACTTTATTTGGTGAGAACAAAGGCTATATAGCCCTTGGGGATAGGTGTACATAATTGGTTGGAGCTAGGCACTTCAAGGATGCTTGTTTTGTACTTGGCAGCACGCTCCTATCATATGAACGGGAACACAGCACCTAGTTATCCTATAGGCGCAGGGAGGGGAGAGCTAGCAGGGAGCTGTGTCAAGAACCATATATCAGATGTGGTTAGGGGCATCTATGTCTAAAGACACTCTCCAGATGAGGTCAGGCAGAGAGGAGGAGGCCCTGCTGGAGAGAGGGAGTACTTCCATCTAGTGCTGAGCTCAGAATGGCTGTCCAAATTGGGAGGGCTGCAACCTCAAACAGCAGGGTTCTTCCAACACCCAAGTTACTTGAAGTTCATCAAGTTCACAGGCTCTGAGTTAAATTCTTTTCCCATTGAATTGTCATGCAACTGATAGCTAAGACTGCTGATCCAAGCACAGGATTGTATTGGAGTAGAATTAATGTTGGTTCCAGAAGAGGCCTGCCAGATTTCTGCAGCACTGAAACTCCCCAAAGGATGTATCAGCCCAATAAACTGTGTGTGTGTGTGTGTGTGTGTGTGTGTGTGTGTGTGTGTGTGTGTGTGTTTCTGCTGTTCTTTCTGCACAAGGGGATCAGGCCAGACCAATGGAAGAGAGAACCAATTGGCAGCTCCGACTGCCCCATTCTGTGAGCAGATCCCAAGGCAGGGCAGCACCTTCAGGTCCTCATGGGATGTCCCCCTGCCCCCAATGTCAACTATCATCAGTGATCCCTGGGGAAATAAACCTTTATTTCAAATATGAACTTGACTGAGCTTTCAGAAGATAAGAGTTGTTCCGCAGCCAGCAGTGGAACTCTGAAAAAGGACTGTGGTGAGCCTGAACAGTTTCACCCAGGTCTTCAGAATTCAGCAGAACCAGGAACAGCAACAAGAGGGTGCCAGCCCGGCAGGGGTTCAGGGCACTGATTCAGGGCCAATGCCCTTCCTGTTTTGCCCCCAGTTTTTCATTTGTAACATCATTTTTGCAGCACTGGAGAGTTGAATTCAGGGTTTTGTGCACCTGAAGTGAGCACTTCACCCTGAATTATATACCAGCCCATTTCTAGAATAGAGTGTGATTATCAGTTAAGTAGGCAGCAAAAACCATCACCTGTAACAGTGTTGTTTTGGAAAGAATACCAGGACTGGAGTCCAAAGACCTGGGCTCAAAATCCCATTTCTACTACTTCACTAAGGTCCTTTGGGCAGCATATGCAAGTCTTCAAGTCTTGAGTGTTCTGATGTTTGAAATAGAGGGGTTATTAAACCTGCCTAAGGACATTGCTGAGAGTTTTCCCCAAGGCACCCACCATTGCGTGTAACATGTACTGGGTGCTCAGTTAAAGCTGTCTGGCTGTATTTGTGTCTGAGTCACACTACTGGAAGCCTGCTCCAAACAAATAATCATCTCTCGAGTTGTCTGATACTTCAGGAGGCATGCATTTTTACGGGGATGGATGCAGCAAGCCTTCTGTTTTATTTTACAAGGTTCACGTCAGCAGAGAAAGACAGAGACTAAGCCTCCACCAACACACACTTTGGGTTGTTTTTTTTGTTGTTGTTGTTGTTGTTTTGTTTTTGTTTTTGTTTTTTGTTTTTTTGTTTTTTGACAGGGCTTCTCTGTGTAGTTTTGGTTGTCCTGAAACTCTCTTTGTAGACCAGGCTAGCCTTGAACTCAAAGATCTGCAGGCCTCTGCCTCCAAAGTGCGGGGATTAAGGATGTGTGCCACCACCACACTTCTATTTTCCTGTGCGTGTCATTACATATCTATTAGCCATCATCCCTCTATCTACAGAGCCATCAGTAAAATGCTAATTCTTGGGCAAATATTAGTGAACATTATTTGTGCTCTGCTTGTAATGTTTCTTACACTCTATAAAGTTACACCAACCTCAAAAGGAATCAAATCTCTGCCACATGCCAAGTATTACAATAGGAATTTCACATGCATTATCACATCTTCTAACCTCACACTGTTAGAGAAAAATCCTATGCCTGTGCTAAGTGAACACTGTAGAAATAATGCAACGGTGGAACCTAGTTATCTGGCACGGCCCGCTCAGTGACTGTCCCAAGGGTGTTAATCACCAGTAGATTCTGTACTGTGGATAGGTCCATTCCAATTATGTCCAGCAGTAAACCGATTGCTGGGCAGACCAAACACTGGTCAGACATAAAATACCAGAGATCACACATAGGTAGCACACAGAGGACAGACAAGTGCTCTCCAACCAGGAGGCTTGGTTGCAACCTAGGGAGAGTGGCCCTAGCTCACCAGCTATCTGCTCATCCTCAAATGACACAACTGTAAAAACAGTATCTAGTTCTTTCCTCATCTCAAGCATTCTAATTATATATATAATTGCTGGGCTGTTTTCAGTCTTCCACTATAAAAACAAAATACATCTGACAACTTTATAGCTGGCAGATGCATAGGAGCACACCGTATCCATTTCTTTGTGGAAGAGTATAGTGTATGTTTTTTCTGGAGGCCAGAAGTCAGCATTAGGTATCTCACTCTCTCCACTATAGTATGTATGTATGTATGTATGTATGTATGTATGTATGTATGTTTTTGTTTTTTTCAAGACAAGGTTTCTCTGTGTAGCCCTGGCCATCCTAGACTCTTTGTAGACCAGGCTAGCCTTGAACTTACAGAGATCTGCCTGCCTCTGCCTCTGCCTCCCTGAATGCTGGTATTATAGGTGTGCACCACTGTGCCTGGTGAGGTTATTTACTTATTTAATTATTTTTAGTTTTTCGAGACAGGGTTTCTCTGTGTAGCCTTAGCTGTCCTGGACTCATTTTGTAGACCAGGCTGGCCTCGAACTCACAGTGATCCACCAACCTCTGTCTTCCAAGTGCTGGGATTAAAGGCATGCGCCACCACCGCCCAGCCAAGGCTAATTTCTTTAGAACACTTTTCCTCTCTCAGAACTTCTTGGTAGCATCCTAGGGCCCAGAGCAAGGAGCTGGAGAGACCCCTTTGCTTTAATATGCCTCTCAACTCAAGACAGACACGCCAACTCAAATCTTGTTCCACTCACTGCTTGGCAGCCATTACTTAGCAAACATCTCCTTGGGCACTTGTTGTCCTAAGTCCTCAGGACAGAGCCATGCCAGTGCCAGCTATATCTGGGCCTCCCAACAGAAATGGCAACAGTGGACCATTGCTCACAGCTCTCTTCCTGGACTTGGGAATCCTGCCCAATAAGATGTAGGGGTGACTGCTTAGGGTAATTACTTTGAGAACAGGAAGGACTTCCTAATGGTTACTCTGTTCTTCTGACAGCCTCTGGCGAGCACCTCCTAACTCTTCCATCCTTGGCTAACACACACACACACACACACACACACACACACACACACACACACACACTTGACTCTCATCAAACTGCAGGCAGACACCCTTAGGATAGTGAAGAGATTTGGGTATCACTATTTCCATGGCTGGGGTAGAACAGCAAGGCTAAGAGTTCTCAATAGACAGAAGAGAAGCGATTGAGCACAAATGACAAGTGACTGGATCTCAGCACCCTGGAGGCTGAAGACCAGACTAGCCTACATAGTAAGATCTTGCTTTGAAAAGAAGATGATAGGAGAAATAGTTTAGTTGGTATTCAACACCAGCATACACATATAACCTCCTGGAATTTGATGAGGAGCTCTTTAAGCTAGGAGCAGCTGTACAGCGGCCAGCAGCATGGACTGATGACACTAGCAACTGCCTTGGGAGATGGTAGGATGGGGCTGAGATACAGACAGGTCAATCTCCACTCCCCCCTGGATGAAGCAGGGGCAGATTAAGCCCTAGGAGTCCTGGGGATGGAAGCTCCTCACTGGACAGTCCCACTGACACCAGCAAGTCTGGTATGCCACAAAATTCCTAACCTACCTGCATGGTTCCATCGCCACACTTTAACCTCTCTCAGTGACAGTTTTTACATCAGAGGAAAACAGGCTGGAGAGGCAGGTGGACTCCCTAATCCAGCCCCACTACAGACAAATTCTGTGATCCTGGACAGGAATACATAGGATCATGTGGTCCCATGGCCTCTAAAGATCTCAGCTGCTTGACCTGTAACATAGGTACAACAGTGCAATCACATACTGTGAAGGCACACAGGGAAACATCTGCCCCAATGACAGCACTGTAGACGAACAGCAGCCGAACACCCTTCTAGTCACACTCTATCCAAAGGAAGCAGACACCTGTAACATAGTGTTGGCTGACAAAAACAAGATGTGCATCTGTCTTGCTTTTAGGGTTCAAACCCAGGACCTCACGGATGCCAGGAAAAGCACTCTCTCCTGGAGGAGCATGCCAGCACAGAGACCACAAACTCTCATTAACAATCTCATATTGCTGGTGAGGTCACTGAGACTAACAGACGGAGACTGTTGTTTTAAGCACTTTACTCTTTTGCAATCATTTTCATATTGAAATGATTACATACCCACAGAAAGTTGCAAAAATAGTAGCAGTCCCTCTCTGTGGAAATGCACCTCTCTTTCAGGTGTGTAACTCAGAGGTGGAGCTGGACCGTCTAGGCTGAGTCAGGGACTTGCTGGAGCCACGGAAGGATTGCATTGGGAGAACGGGATATGGAGCAGCGCCCTGGGGAGACTGTGCTAATCTGACCAGAGATTTATGAGACAGACAACTGAGATTTGCTGAGATGTTCAGGAAAGCAACACCCCACCCAGTTTTCACAGACCCTTCCAACAGAGCTGGCCAAGTCCTTCCTAGCCCAACAATCTGTTAACTGGGCCCTGGACAGTGTTCAGCTTCCAGTCACCAGCTGGGTACTTGGTGATGAAAGGCTTTCTGGTATTACAGGCCCTTGGGTTCCTCAGCCCTTCAGTCCGAGCCACCATCTCTGTGGCCAAGTCTTCCTGTCCCTTCTCTATTCCAACTTGGGAACTTGGAAGAGAAAAACAGCTCGCTCATTTCTCACTGCACTCTTGACTGGATGGGAGTTATTTCACCGCTGACTGACACCCTTCTCTGAGATCCAGTTCTCAAGAATGAGGAAACTCAATCCTCTTCCTTGGTCATGGAGACTGCTTAGAGGTCATGCTGGCCACCAAGGCCATGGGACTCAATACCATCGGGCACCTGGAGTGCTCCCTTCTTTTCTGTTGGGTGCAATATTCCAGGGCTCCCCAATAAGAAAACTAAATATCTCACATACTCACCCCTACATTGGTTGTTCCCTTTGCTCCTTCTTTAGTGCTCACTGGGTGACCAAGTTTATACCCAGAAGGGCATCTCTGAGCAGCTACTGCAGGCTAACCTGCCCTGGGGTCTGCTGACATATTCTGGTGAGACTAACAGCAGATACAGAAAATACTTGTATTCTTTAAAAAAGAAATAAATGTTTCCCACTCAAATGAAAAGCTTTACAGAAGAGGGGAGGGAGCTAGCTCCCTGCTCAGCTGCATGAAGGGGAAAGGTTAAATGGACAGCACAGTAATATATAAGCAGTTTCTTAGTTTTCTCATGGGGATAGTTAACCACCTCAGAATGTTTACCCAAGAGGTAATCTATTATATTTTGTCCAATTTCTTCCTCCAAGAACTGAATCAATTCATGATGTAATGCCCAGGGGAGAACAATCTTTTGGAAACAAAATCTTTCTGGGGACAAGGTTGAGGAAAACATCTTAATATTGTTACAGCTTTGGGCCCTGGGGCCCCAGTTCTTTGCTGGTGGATGGTAGAGTAGGAAATGGGCAGGCGGGTGTATGACAGGGACACCACCTCCTGTTCGGATGCCTAGGATAGTTTTCTTCTCTTGGAGGAATGTAGGAGACACATCCGCTTGGACATTTACTGCATGGCCAAGGCACTGGGGACTCACGCGAGGTTGAAAAGCAGAGATTGCTACTTAAGTCAACTTTGCTCTGGAGCAAACAGGGCTCCTTCTGGATCCTTTTCTGAACTCCCACCCTCAAAACCATTCTATTAAAGAATGGTAAAGCAGTCACCATTCGGTTAATGGCAACAGAAAGGATTTTGGGTAGTTTTTGAGAGCTTCAAGGACTTGGCTGTAGCTGTGGACTCCCAAGGTTCATACAACTAAACCTGCGCAGAACAGCCTCCTAGGATCCCGACCATCTGTCTTACTCAGGCTCCAGTGGGCCAGGCAGAGGCAAAAGCTGAAGACAGTGATTCAGACCTCTTCAAGGGTTCTCAAGCTTTGGCCTGTTAGTGCCTCAACTGTCCCATCTCATTGTGCATTTCGGATAACACAGGCCAGTTTCTTAGAAGATGTCCTATATGTTTTAGTATAGTGTGGGCTGTAAAACAAACAAACAAACAAACAAACTAACAAACAAACAAAGATTTCTAAGGCCAGGACAAAGCCTTGCTTAAAGTTACAAAATTGTTTGTTTAAAGGGAAGATGAGCCATTTCTGAGGCAAAAGACAACAGTGGGATTTGTTTAAATGGCTCAAATTTGACTAGAGGACAATCGTTTTAAAATGCCTGAATAGTTAAAATTAAAAAGGAATCCTACAACTCTCAGAGGGTTAAAAAACAAGTAAAAATTTGGAAAACCAACCAATTAGCCCCACGTCACTCAAGGATACAAAGAACTTAAAGGGACATTTTAAAGGCATCCTTCACCACCACCACCCGCCTCTGAATCTCAGAATCACATTTGTCTGACAGCTTAAGCACGAAAAGCCTAAACCCCAATGTTTTGGGATTTATCTCTCTGGAAGACACCCTTTGGGCTGGTCTGCAGGAATGCAACTGGATTGCTAGCATGCAGGAAGCAGCAGCTTTGCATGGACGTGCACTGCTAGGTTGCAAGATGCGGGCAGAGATTCATCTGCAGTTAGGGGCTGAGCGACAACTGAATTGCCTTCTTCCCCATTCACACCAATGTATTATGCAAAACCCTGGGTGAGTTTTCAGTTTTGAGGGAGCACCTGAAAGGTGGGTTGAAGTCTTTCTTGCCTGACAGACTGCCTGGCTTACAAGTTTGTTTCCACGATGTCTTGGTTTAAGACACAAACCAAGAACCTGTGGATGCTAAGGAACCATAAATCCCAGGTTATTACTGTGATTAATAATAATCGGACTTTGTCAGGGTCATGAAGCGCAATGGCATATTACAAAATGAATTATCGACTGTGCACAATACCTTTTCCCTGTGGAGGCAAAGGGGTACTTAAAGGCAAGTGGGGGTGACTGGAGTCAGTACTCAGTGCTGGAGGTTGCCTCATAAAGGAACCATTGATGCTTCTTGGAGGGGATCTTGGGGAGAGGGACACAGAAGGCTACTATCAAGGGGCCTCTAGTGCATATTTGCTAGGTTTGATGGCCTTAGAATTCTCAGATTCTCAGTGGTCTCTAAATGTTTAAATACTTACATTCAAGCATTTATCACTCTTTAGGGACCTCTGTGGAATTATTTACATTGGGAGTTAGTATTATCAGACAGTTCATTCTTAAAATATTAGCAAAAGTTGTCTAGTTAAAAGTATTACAACAAATGCATTCTTCAAGACAAATCTCTAAGAAAAAAAGAAGTTACCTGCAAGCTGTAAATATGTGCATTAAGTTTCCCCCGTGGTATTTGCTTTGGCTGTGACCTCTTCTGATGTTTAGTCGAACAAGGGCTAAAAATTGTCAAACCGAATTCTTGTCCTGAGAGCTGAACTCTGCTGCCAGTTTGAGAGAAACACACATCCAGGTTTAGGGAATCTGTTGTGTTTGTTTTGGCTATGACATAGGGCAGAACGGTTTCCATCCCATTCGAATGCATTCAAGAGAGTTTGAAATATTGCACAATAAAAGCCATTCATTATATCTGTCTCCCTTCCCTTCCAAAAACAAAAATGGCTGCCCAGTTCCAAATCGACACAGGGGGCAGGAAGGAGGAGGCAGAGGGTCACTGGAAACCACCCAAGACTAACACCAGGTTTTTCAGGTTTGAATCGGGGGAATATTCTTAAAGCCTTCATTCTCAGTTTTTAATTTTAAAACAAGACAATTCTGGCACGAATGACGGAAAATAGACATGCTGTATTTGCTCAAATGTCAGGTAGAAAACCATATAGCTTACCTTCTGAAAAAAAAAAGTCATTCACTCAGTTTCAGCTAGGAAACTTCAACTGTCTGATGTCAGTTTTATACTGAAAAAATTATTCCACTATTTGAGGCAGACATTTGGAAGAATGGTTTTGTAAACACCTAAGGTACCTTCAGAGAAGGAAATGCCATTTAGCTTTGTTTACCAACAGATACCCAGGATATCAGAACTCTGGAGATGCAGTGAGGGTTTTAAATGATTGTGCCCGATCAAAGCTGGTAAGATTATGAAATATCACACTGCAGCAGAAAAACTTAAAGTATATTTAAGTAGGGTGACTAAGACTACAAAAATCAACAACTAGTGGCTTCTTTGAAATCCCAGAGATCAAAACTTTAGGTTTACACATAAGGTCTTGGAAATCTCAACTTTCCTTTACCTTTTCATACGTCATCATGCTTACATACCAAAACATAGGAACTTCCAGAAAATACCTAAATCCCAATCTCTTCTCTAATACATTTTTGGAGTCTGACCTCAGTTGAAGAGATAGAAAAAAAATGTCCATTCAATGACAGGAATTATTCAACTCCTTAATTCAGCAATTAGGTTACTGCTGAATCATTAAAAAAAAAAAAAGGATTAAAAAATGCTCACTGGACATACTTAAAGGTATTAGGCCATAGCATGCTACAGTCAGTCTACAAAATCAAAGCCATGCATGCAATTCTCCAGTGATTTTAAGAAAAATTCTGCTGTGTGCATGTGCACAATTACTTATTTGAATTTAACACCAACTTCACTTGATCTCGGCCTTCAAACCCAGCAAGAAAGAATAAGACTGCCTGAGACAGAGCAGAGGCAGCAGGAGACTTACAAGGTGTATGAAGTCGAGTCATGCCTTTACATGTTTGTTATGGTCAAATCAGTACTAGGAGCAAGCGCAGAAACGTGTGCCTATAACCCCAGCACTCAGGGAGGCAGACGCAGGCACATCTCTGAGTTTGAGACCAGCTTGGTTTACAAAGTGATTTTAGGACAGCCACAGTTACAGAGAAATCTTGTCTTGAAAAACCAACCAACCAACCAACCAGCCAAATCCCAACAATTCAGCACTAGTCTTTCAAATGTATGCCTCACCAAGAGGTACTCACTGGTTAAAACATAACAGAAGGGGGAAAAATACACAACACACGCCTACAGGTCATGAAGCCACCTACACATACAGTTTCCAACCACTGAGAGTGAAAGGGCATTTGTAAAGACTGTGCCTTTTCAAGACCTCCTGGGAAGCACAGCAGCCTTGCCCCATGGAGACTGACCTGGGAACTGCCTTTACCAGCCCACCTTACATCGTTAATATGCTTCTTAGAGAAACAGAGCATCCAAATACTTAGAAACAGTGTCTGCATCCAGTAGTTGCTGAATAAATGGCTGGTCAGTGATTAATAGTCTTCCTACCTGGATGATTAGGTGCAGGGAAATTTGCCTATGTTAAGAAACAATTCTCAAGTCTTGGGGTTACATTTTGAGCATGGAAAGACAGTTTTATAGTCAAGCAAACTTTATGAAAGTAAAGCCAACTTCATGAAAATAAGTGAACCAAATTTACGTTTTGTAAAAAAGAAAGTAAATTTAACTCTTAACTTGAATTTAGAAGACAATATTCAAATAAAGCTATTACTTGTAAACAACTGTCAGAGGCACAGAGTCATGATGCAGATGAACCGCAGCAAACTTTCACTGGGTTCAGGAACTGACCCAGGGAAGCTGGCTTCCCACCCTTTCCCTGGATGCTTTTACTGCTGACTCATGTCTCCAAAAGGGAGCAATGCTCTGGGTAAGGTGAAGGCCCCAGAGAGATTTGGTTAACCCTTTGCTTCAGATGGCTTCTAGTCTGTCCCTATCCCTATAAGGAAACAGTGATAAAATTCACAGCCAAAAGGGAAAAGCCTTCAAAATATATTAACGCTGGGGACCAACAGACCCAGATACAGACCCATATGATTTCAACAAAGGTATCAACACAAGTCAATGAATAAAATAGGCTTTTCAACAGACGATGTTGGCTGACTTCCACTTAAAACAAACAAAAGGCCACTGAACCTCTATGGCACACAGAAACTAACTCCAAGTAGATGGAAAATTGAATCAAGAAATATAACCATGAAACGTCTAGAAAATCTTTGAGCCTGGGAAATGTTTTTTCTTTTGGCTCTTTGAGACAGATCAGAAAAACCTGGATCTCACTAAATGTCCTAGGCTGCCTTTGAACCCACAAAAATCCTCCTGACTCTGCCTCCCCAGTGATGGTATTATAGACATGAAACACTATGCCTGGCTACCCCTAGCATACAAAAGACACGAACCATTAAAGAAAAGAAAAAGTTAACTCTTGTAAGTTGTTTTACTTTAATAAACTTAACTTTTAAAAATAATGCTTTCAATATAAAGCATGAGTCAGGCATTATTGATCACACTGTCCTTGCTATGCTGACTCAGAGCTGTGCCCTCATCCTGACGCTCCTGTCAGAGCAGACGAGTAAGGAAGAATATGCACAGAGTATCATGTGGGATGGGAGAAGATGAAAGAAGGCCAAATACCAGCTGTATATTAGAGGAACTTTCCAGAATCCACAGCCATAGAGATACAAATATATAATTCCACAAAGGGCTGAAAGGCCGAGGGAGCCTAGGGCTGTCTGCAGTGAGACTGACAGTCATGGACTCTGTAGCATAGATGCTGCAGAATGGTCTACGTATCAACCACACCTGCGCAGCAGTCTAGAAGCACAGCAGCTGAGTACAGAATACTGCTTATACTTCATCTAAATGTGCTCTCTGCTTTCTCCACATACCCTCATAAATTCCAGATAAGGACTGAGTAAAAATATCGGGAAGTTCAAGCAACCTGGAAGTTCAGGCAACAGCAGGTACAAGCAACCCTGGGCTACCCGTTTGCACGTCGAAGGAAAACTGTAGGAACCACACTGCCATCTTCTGGAAGAAATGAGAATCTGCAAGGACAGAGGCAAGGAAGACATTCCAAGTTAAACATCCAGGGTTAGACTTCTAGAAAAAAAGATTAAGACAGGAAAGTGCTTTTCAGTTTACCATTGATGAAAAGAAGCAGGAGAGGGGTAGAGGCGGCGAGCATAATCAAACACAGAAGTGAACTTTACAATAAGCCTCTGATACAGGTGAGACATAGATTATGTCTAAGGCTCTCAATCTGTGGGTCATGACTCCTCTGAGGGGGAACCAACCACCTTTTCACAGGGTCACCTAAAACCACTAGAAAACACATATTTATGATTTATAACTAGCCAAATTAGTTATGAAGTAGCAACAAAAATAATTTTATGCTTGGGGCAGTCATTACAACATGACAAACTATATTAAAGGGTTGCAGCATTAGGAAGGTTGAGAACCACTGGTCTAAGGGATGCCTATAAACACCAAGCATTTATAATCACACGTTTTGGAATGAATCTAATTTTAGGTTTGATGTAGAAAATTAGGTTTAGTGTAGAAAATGAGACCAAGTTTTCATTAAACACATGAATCACAATCAGCCGGCACTTTATGAGAATTCGGTGTGTAAACTGTTGCCCATCAGATGCAGCTCAGTTAGCGATCAATAGCTTTTGCGCTTTATCTCAAACAAGAGCAAAATAAACCCAAGACCATTTAACATGGTTCTAAGTTTGTGTGTTTGGGCCTTCCCCCTCCCCCTTAAAAAGTTACCCAACCTGAAAAGTTTCCAAACTAGTTAATTCTTCATCTTTTTGGTCAGTGGTACTGACTTAGTGACCACATACATGGGAGAGAAAAGTCCACAAATGATTTACATGTAGAGATAAAAGAAGTTTTGGACAATTCACCATTGAGCAGAAGAAATTGGGGATCACTTTGCCTGTTAATGTAAAATACATCAGTCCTTCTCAGCGGGGTCTCCAGACCTGGCGGTGCCAAAGCGGTAACAAATAGCTCCACCTCTGAGGGGGAAATGGGCCGCCCAGCAGGAGCTTTCTTCCCTGGTGGGTTATTTATAGGGAGCTCTATTTGTTAACATGTTTCTGCTATCAGGCTGAAGGACAGCTAGTGATTTAAAGGATTTCTGGGACCATTGTTTAATGATAAGACGATTTATGTTCATTTGCAGATTCCATAAAATAGTGGTTTAGATTTTTAAATGGTGGCCACCAGGACTAGGGGGTTGCTAAGGGACCAGGCAAGCGACAATATTCAACTGCTGGAAAGTGCTCTTAATCAGTGATTTATGTTGGTAAACAAATTTTTTACAACACTTCTAAGTTTCTACTTTTCAAAAATAAATTTAATAGGAAACAAGGAATTAAATTCTAAATTAGCTGTGACTCGTTTGAACAATCTGAGAGAATGATTACAAAGTTATTTCTAAGTACATACTCATTTATAACAACGGATCTGGTCACTGAAGAAAATTTTCAATGTAGGGCCTCACTTTCCCTTAATTACCAAAGGAAAATTTTGATTTGAGGTAGATGACCAAGTCATCAAAGTGGGTCTTCAATTTAACCTAAAGAAAAGAAAAAGTCATTCTAAAGGATGAGTTCCAGAAGAGTCAGCCTTCAGTGGTAAATGGGTACTTACAACAAAGAAAAATGCAGAAACACACTGTTGGGTCTAGAAATGAATGTGCTAACAAGAGACTAATAAACATACTAAGCATTTGGAGGGGGAAGAGACGAAACTCACAACTCAAATGATTTTTATTAGAAACGTGCAGGGCAGTGCAGTTGAATAGGATGGACCAAGCAAGGAGGAAGCTGGGATCCCTTCCTCTAAGGACCAATGCCAGGTCAAATTGTCAGTTCTTGCCTTGGTTCTCCTGTGCCCAGGTCCCTCAGGGTAATTGACAGCTTTCTCCCTTCTTGAGAGAGGGTCTTCTCTTGCAGCGTGGTAGCTGTGCTGTACTCTCAGTGTCTGTGAGTGTCGGCACACAGAAGCTCTTCTTCCTCTTTCCAGGCAGCGTGGAAGAAGCAACATCCTGGCTCTCACTGACTGAGATGGATGGCAGGGCACCTGGCTTCTGTTCTGAGGATACTGTCTCTTCTGTGGAGGATGTACTTTCAAGTCCTCTGCTGTCAGAGGTACAAATTGTCATTCTCCTTTTGGTTTTCTGGACAATGGGAGGACTTGGAGTCAGCCATACAAGCCCTGTACTTTCCAGGTCTTTCTGGAGCCTCATGCTGCGCCTCACTTTGGCTTGCCCGCTTGTTCTCTGCAAGCTCTGCTCTATGGTGTCAGACAGATCTTCAATCAGTTGGGAGCTTTCAGAATGTATTTCTACAGACTTTCCCCCACCATAGAAAGACAAAGGGGTACCGCTTTGTTCCAGGCCTGAATTCTGACCCTCACAATACATAGTGTGTCTTCTTCGTTTCCTTTCTCTACCACTCATGACCCTGTCATTTTCTGTACATTTTCTCCCTACATTCTCACTGTGGCTTGTGGATGCTTTTATATTTTCAACTTGGATATCTTCAGAACAATTATGTTCCCTTTCTGAGTCAGATGTGGAAAGGCTGCACTGTGGACTCCCCTTTGGAGCCACGTATTTACTCTCCTCCTCACGCGTTATATTCACACTCTCTAGAGCTGCAAGGGTCTCACAAGGACTTTCTACATTTTCACCAGCCTTGAAAACATCCTGGACCTGAGGACTGCATGGAGGCTCCGGATCACTGGACACGGTGTGTTCTTGGGTCTCAGAAGCACAAGGCACAAGGCTGCTTTCGGTCTTGCTCTCAATTTTTGGCTCCTTTGCACTTTCTACTCTGGTGCTATTGTCACTGTCGGTGTCCCTGGTACTGGCATTCGGCCCTCCCTCAGAAGCAGCAGTGAATGGCAACAGGCAGCTGCACAGTTCAGACACTCGAGGCTGAGCCAAAGCTGGATCCAGCTCAGGAGAATCCTCCTTCTGTGGCAAGAGTCTCTTTCTTTTCACAGGAACGCCAAGAGAGAGCGCTTCTTCCAGCTCACCACTTCCACTGACGTCATCTATGGGCATATAAACACAGGTAAATTCAATTATGAAGGAACAGTGCAGGAGCACTGAATAAGCACTGTTTGGCTTATATAAACGTGCTCTATGAATACTGTCTTTTAAGCTTTCAGAACTTGCACGGCCTACAATCATCACACTGTTCTTGTTCTCATCTGTCATTCTTTGTCCTTGTTTCTGCCTCAGTCCATAGGTTAAGAAAACAAGTGTTCAATGCATGAATTAATAAAGTGCACAACTGCAGACTACAAAAGTGAGACTGCTGTCTTAAAACAGTTTCCTTTCTCTAATGGGCTCCCCATACGACAAAGTCCAATAGTGTGAGACATTTCCTATTTAGCTGAAAAAAAAAATGCACATCACACTTTCCAAATTCTATCAATGACTTTTTGAAACAAGGTGATAAAAATAAGAATTCTGGGGAATTTGAAGTGTGTAGCTGTCACGTCTTCTAAGAATTCCCATATAATATATTGCAGAGTCTAGCCCTTGGCCCTCCTTCCTGACTAAGTAAGCTTCATCCTCCAAGCAGGAACATCACATGTAGCCTTGTGTATGTTTATAGTAGTTCACAGGTGAGAAAACCACTAGTAAGGTTTGAGCTTGACAAGGAACATGCTCTAGATCAGTGGTTCTCAACCTTCCTAATGCTGTGACCTTTTAGTACAGTTCCTTATGCTGGGATGACCCCCAACCATACAATAATATTTGTTGCTATTTCCTAACTGTAATTTTGCTGGTCATGAATTGTAATATAAATAGCTGTTTTCTGATGGTCTTAGGCAACCCACATGAAACGGTCATTCGACCCCCAAGGGAGTTGTGACTCACAGGTTGAAAACCACTGTTCTAGAGGAATTCAGTCCTTATAATTCTAAATCAATGCTATTAGAGTCCATCTCTCCTATTACCCAAGATAATGTTTTTAGTCGGTCATTCAAGTGACATGTTTTAAATTAAGTCAAAGCTGAAAGATACATATAAAACATAGCTAAGCCTAAAGTTAAAAAAGTCTAGGACAGCCAAGACTAAACAGAGAAACCCTGTCTCTCTCTCTCTCTCTCTCTCTCTCTCTCTCTCTCTCTCTCTCTCTCTCTCTCTCACACACACACACACACACACACACACATACACAAAACCAACCAAAAAACCTTAGACTTTATAGGGGCTGAAGATGGCTCAGTGCTTAAGAACACTTGGTGCTCTTGCAGATGTTTGGTTTCCAACACCCTATCACAGCTCACAACCATCTGTAACTCCAGTTCTGGGGATCTGATGCCTTCTTCTGGCCACAGCAGGCACCAGGTATGCATATGGGTCACATACATACACGCAAGCAAAACATTCACACATAAAATGAGTAAATCTTAGGGTATAATCAACCTGGTCTTGGCTTGTTAAAGCAACTTTTAAGGTACTCCAGCTCAACTCATAAATGTTTCTAGATTACAATCCTGAGGAAACGTTACAAGACAATGCTTTCTGCTTTGCCGTCTCTGGTGTTAACTCTTCGACTCTACATATTAATAAGCAAGTATCTTATCCACTTTCTGTGTACAACCAAATATAAGTCATAGTGACAAAATGCTTTAAGGACCAAAAAGCAGATGAACAGAAATCATCTACCCCAAATTACATGCAAATTTTATGTCTGGATTTGTCTGATAAAAATGATGAGAATTTTATCATATTCTGAGAGTCTACGCCCCTCACAGGCTACAGACTACTAGCCCTTTACTTGTAACAAATTCATAAATTTATAAAAATGAATGGGAAAAGGGAAGAGAAAAAGAGTACAGTGGCAACAAAACGGGTGAAAGAGAGAATAAGCTAAAGGTGTGTGTGTGTGTGTGTGTGTGTGTGTGTGTGTGTGTGTGTGTGTGACAGAGAGAGAGAGAGAGAGAGAGAGAGAAAGAGAGATACCTGAACATGTCCTCTGTGTGCAGTCGTTCAGAGGTGTTATTTCAGAGACTTCAGGCAACTCAGGAATAGGGCTCAGGAGTGGCTTCTTGGATGCAATGTCTCTTTGCCCATATAAGCATTTATCAACACCTTTTCCTGCCCTTCTTTTCTTTTTTCTGTACCTTTTTAAAACCTGAAAAGATATGTATTAAGATAGTGTAACTTAAGATTGATGTTAGATTAGGCCCATTCATGTCTAAGTTAAACTTTTTTTAAAGTTTGTGGTTTTATTTTTTACAACAAACTTTAAAATCAGTTACTCCATTTAAAAAATTACTCAAATGCCAGAAAGGTAACTTATATAAAGTCAGATAAAATATGAATCCAAACTCAATAAAGTACAGACTTTATTTCCATTGAGAATTTGCTGAAATAAAATGGCAGATTAGATGCTATGGAGTTGGATAAAGCTAATTAATGAGATTTGTAACCAGGCATGATAACCCAAGAGTAATCTAGCATGGAGGGGCTCAGGAGATAGCTCAGAGATTAAGAGCCCAAGCTGCTCTTCTCTGAGTAACTCTCTTAAATTCCCAACATCCATGGTGGCTCCAGTCCCAGGGTGTCCAATGGCACCAGGCACACATGTAGTCATACAACAGGCAAAACACTTACAGGGGGTGGGAAGGGGGGGTTGATCTAGCATGATTATCTACTCAAGTGCTATGGGAGGCTGCGTTCTCCTACGCCCGTTGAGGAGACAACAGGTGCTTACCTAACACTGAAAGGGAACAGAAATCTGAATGAACTAATACAAACAATACACAAATTAATCATGATTAAAGAGATCACACAGGCTTAGGATACAGCACGCAAAAGGCTTTATTTAGGTTTGAGCTCTAGTACTGTAAAAGAGGACACTCCCAGCATTAGGGAGGCAGAGGCAGGTGAATCTGTGTGAGTTTGAGGCCAGCCTGAACTACAAAGGGAGTTCCAGGACAGCCAGAGCTACACATAGAGAAACCCTGTCGTGCAAAACCAAAAAAGAAAGAAAAAAGGCAAAAAGGCTACAATAAGACAGCAGACTTATAAAAAATGTTAATATCCATAAAAACTTTAAAAAGTGGCCTAACAACTTATGGGATGCAGGATTATATTTAATTCTGAATGCCCTACCAACACTGAGAAGTAGTTTTGTTTAAAAATGAAAAATGTTCCATATGGAAAAAAAAAACTTTAGGCAAATTAAAATATTATACTGAAACTCAAGCAAGATGCTTACTAACAATAGGAATGAAAGATCCTCAGACTTTCAATATAAAACATGTTTTGAGCTGGGCGGTGGTGGCGTACGCCTTTAATGCCAGAACTTGGGAGGGAGAGGCAGGTGGATCTCTGCATTTGAGGACAGCCCTGTCTACAAAAGCAAGTCCAGGACAGCCACGGCTGGTGCACAGAGAACCCCTGTCTTGAAGAAACAAGAAAACAAACAAAACAAAAATGTTTGACAATGAATACTTCCAGAAAGTGAATCCACGTAAAGCCAGTTGATAACGTGGGCTGTGAGAACTAAAGAGTAGCCGAGATGTGGTCTTTAAGGACTCCAGGCTTAAAAGCAAGCCGTCTCCACAGCAGACAGCACGTCAGGCTGCAGGCACAGCGAGGAGAGCATCCTGCTGACAAGCTTTCAAGACAAAACGCACAGAGAGCACAATGCTCCATACTAGTCTCGTAGTGAAAGGAGCAGTATTTGCAGGTACTCAATATAGACCTTCGGTGGCTGCTGGCATATGCAGCTCTGCGAGCAGTGCAGGAAGAGCAGCTAACACGGGCCTTGGATAAGACAGGGGATCCAGTAAAAGCAGTGCTTCCTGCATGCTAAGGCTAGCAGACACACCTGTGACCATATCCTGAAGAGCCTACTAGAGTTAGGTGAAACTAATGGTATAAAGGATGAGACTCAAAAACGCAGAAGTGGTACAAAACTGTGTGTTTTTGAGATATCTATAGATAACTTGTAAAAACAAAACCAAACACAACATTCCATGCAAAAATAATTTTAGAATGCTACAAGATGAATGTTTCCCTTGGCAATATGCAATATACATTGAGCATATAATTTGGTGAGAAGCTTTCTGCATAAATAATCTCTAAGCACATAAGGAAAGTGCTGGGTTAAATATTTTTCCATTAAACTTCCTTTTTTATGGAACATCTGTTGACAGTTCACGGACTAGATGAGGAAATGCTGGCTTGGTCAGTGGATGTAGAAGCCAAGAGAAAAGAAATATTTTAAGGTGGGGTTCACAGATGTGTTGCAGAAGAGAAACATTTGGCCTCTGGGTTCAAATTCTATCATTTAACTGCCAAGTAATGTCAACTGAATACCCCATTGTCCTCTTGTGCAGAGTGGGAGTCACTGTAGGGTACCCCAAATAAGGCTACAGTTATCAAGACAGAGTGCACAAAACCTGCAGGAGTTCAAGCCAGCAAACATCTCAGCATGAAGGAGGCAAAGTGGGCAAATCCCACCCCTAGGCAGGAAGCTGTTTGTAACTGACAGGTGGTGGGGGAGGGAAAGTCAGTTTTCTTTAAGGACAGCGGGTGTTTAAACCACAAGGGAGGCCTCATGTTCAGATGCAGAGGAACAGCACAAATCAGACTCTGTGTTTTTAGTGGCTTTTTCTTTTCTTCTTCTTCTTCTTCTTTTTTTAAATTTAAGATTTAAAATTGAGAGAAAAATGCTCAAAGAATAAATAATAAGAGGAGCTCAAATGTGAATCAACCCATACCCAGAGCTAGGTGCTGGCTATTCTAATTCTTCCAAACTCCTATTATTTTGAGAGAGGAAAAGTATTGTAAGGAAAATTTAAATTGTTAAAGTTATCTATGGTTTATGTTTTGATAATGTATATTGTATGGTATGGCTCCGTCAAGCTAATTAGCCAATCTATGACCTCACATATTTTAAAAACATGAATGTCAAAGAAGATAAACTGTGTTGAGCGTACCTTAAATCTGTTCAGTGTGAACATACTGGCTAGCTTTATGTCAGCTTGACACAAGCTTAAGTCATCTGAGAGGAGGGAGCTTCAGTTAAGAAAATGCTTTTGGAAGAGGCAAGCTGTAAGGCATTTTCTTAGTGATTGGTGGGGGAAAGCAAAACCCACTGTGGGTGGTATCAGTCCTGGGCTGGTGGTCCTGGGATCTATAAGCAGGCTGAGCAAGCCATATGGAGCATGGCAGTAAGCAGCACCACTCTGTGACCTCTGCGTCAGCTCCTGCCTCCAGGTTCCTGCCCTGCATGAGTTCCTGTCCTGCCTTCCTTTGATGAACAGTGACGTGGAAGTTTAAGCCCAGTGAATCTTTTCCCCTCCAAGCTACTTTTTGGTCATGGTTTAATCATAATAGAAATCCTAACTAAGACATGTGAGTAAGGCTTACCAGCAAAATGATAAGAGGTCTGTCCTAACAGTGCATCTAAGCAGCTATCTTACCCATGAGATCACCTCATCAGCAGGCTAAAAACTGGCCCCAAATTGCAATCTACTTAAATATATATGTATGCATATGCCTTCCTTATAGCACAGCACGAAAATGTACCCAACCCTGGGGGAAGCCATTCGACTTGGGAACTGCAAGGTTGGTTCAGCTTCTAGGCTCCTGGCTGCATTCACATACTGGCTGTTCTTTTATTAGTTTTTGTCAAGAGTCCTCATTAAGGAGAACTGGATCCTTGGGACCTTTCCTTATTCCTTACAACAGCATGTTTCTAAAAGTAATCTCAAAGTTAAATACCCACAACTTAGCAGTTTCCCCTGTCTCCTTAATTTGAACTTCTCTAGCTGGTCAATACATACCCTCTTCCTGCTGCTCAATTTAGGGTCCCAATCAAGCCTAAATACAACTTCGTAAAGCTCTAAGTTTCTCTTACTCCGGAGTTTTATTTTTTGGGTTCTGGTGGAAGGACCTTAAAAATCCCACTTATTTGAGAGTAAGTCTCATAGAAGCATCTGAAGTCTGGATTTGGGTGACTATGGTCATGGTGTCTATGGTCACAAGGTCCCCGATGACTGATTAGACTAAGTTTTGACAAGCATTAACAGGTACAATCTGTGTAACTGACAAATTAGAACCACACTTTTTGAGACAAGGTTTCTCTGTGCAGCCTTGGCTGTCCTGGACTTGTTTTGTACACCAGGCTGGCTTCGAACTCACAGTGATCCACTTGCCTCTGCCTCCCAACTGCACCACCATGCCCAGCTACAATGTAATTTTTTGACATATACATCCATATTGGGGTTTGGTCTGGTGCTATGCACTCTGATGCTATTACTGGCACCCAAGATGTGGCTGTTGTCCAGACAAGCACATTCTCAAGTATGCCTGTCTTTGTTGTATAAACCCTTGATCTACCTATTTAAAGCTGACTGGTTAACTATAAATGTAGAAGCTTGGAATCTTGCAGAAGAGAGGAGAGGGAGAGGGAGAGGGAGAGAGACAGAGAGAGAGAGGGAGAGGGAGAGGGAAGGAGGGAGGGAGGAGAGAGAGAGTGTGTGTTTGAGGTTAGAGAGCTTTGGAGACAGGAAGATCTTGTGAAGGAGACAGGTACAGGCGGAGGAACCAGGAAGAGGAGGTCAAGATGGGCTAGCACATGGCTGGATCGGCGTGGATGGAGAGAAGCAGCCCAGATGAAGAATATTAGCAAGTATTTTGGGATTACGGATGGGAAGCAGCCCAGATAGGAGTGATTAAAGCAGATGGCCTGGGATGGGGGCTGGGAGTGATAAGGGTGGTTTAGCGGGTTAATGTCTGCCTAGTCCCAGGTAAAATGAGGTTATTCTACAATATAACAGGTGTCTTTTATTGATAGTGGGTTAGGTAGTACTGCTGTAATAATTACAGGCTGTTTTTATAATAAGCATTATTAGATAGATTTTTCTACAGCACATACAGCTAACAGATCTGTTACATACTTTCTTTGTTGAGAACATTTAAGCTGTGATCAGGAATTTCCAAGTTGTTCTTTACTATGGAAACCTTGTGTAGTTTACTTCAGAAGGCATTCCTACTTCCTTTCAGATTGGACCTCAGTATCGTTGTGGCAATCTTCGTACCTCAGCCCAAGTGCTGGGATTAGAAGTATGTTTCACTATGCCTGGTAAACAGGCGACACTAACTAACCTACAGCCTTCACAAATCACCATTTGACTCACTACTTCTAATTCTGATCTCTTAAAATCCCATGTTAGACACTGCAATAGTTTCTCTGTGTCTGGCCAATTTCAATTAGCACACACACAGGCTCAAAGCATGCTGCTGCAAACAACAGTAGTTCGTGAGCGGACAGTATTGCATGGCGTCTAAATACATCTTCTTTCTCACCTGTCCTTCCAGGTATACGCAGGCTAACTACATGTTGCCATTATGAAAAAACATAAACTTGGAAGCACAGCTATCCCCTTGACAAGCTGACTTTATTTCTTAGAATCAGAAGCAGGACTGCTGGGCCATGTGTCTTCCACAATGGCTACCTTTCTTTAGATTCTCAACAGAACCCACTGTCACTCTACAACAGCCAGGCCAACAGGTGTGATGTGGCATCTCATCATTTTGAGTGCCCTCTCCCTGACAATTAGTACTACTGGGCACCATTTCATGTATCAGTTGGCTGTTTGTGTACACTCTTGTGGGAAGCAGTATCCAGGCCCTTTGCCCACTTTTGAAGTTGGGCTCCTTTCTTGCTTTTGGGTTCCTTAAATATTTTGCGTATCCTTTATCATATGTAGTCTGAATATATTTTTTTGTACTCTACAACACCTCATCTGTTGCTGAATCTTGCTTTTGCTGTCCCATCAACTTATGTAATTACTTTAGCAGCTCTCATGACCATTTCTCACTCATGAGGTAAAAACTCAACTATTTTATTTACCTGAAGTGGAGCTTAGGCTTTATTCTCCATTTCCAGAAAAGCGAACTGGAATGGCAGTGCACTTCTAGACAACACATTAGTACACATGTACACAATACTCCCTACCTCGCCCTTGTGCTTCAGCGTTCAGTAAGAACAGTCTTCTTTAATAAGGCCCCAGCTGTATGAGCTGCCTTGACTGCAGACCCAGGCTCACTTTCTACATGCTGCTGTAACTTTGAGAATCCTTCTCTCCATGGGACCCAGGTCTCTCTTAACTGGCAGGTAGGCATGGCAGTGGGGGCAGGGACACTTGGTCTTCTTGATTATCAATGGGAAGGGCTAGAAAATTCTTTTCAATGAAAAATATCAATGAAATCATATTGATACTTCCATTTCAAAATTTCTACCCTTCTCCCCCAGACAGTTTCTGTGTAGCCCTGGCTGTCCTGAAACTTGCTTGACAGACCAGGCTGTCCCGAAACTCAGACATCTGCTTGCCTCTGCCTCCAGAGTGAAAAGTGTGTGCTGCCGCCGCCACCACCACTACCACCGGGCTCCAAATTTAGTCTTAAAAGCTATGATCTACAATCTTTTGTCTAATAGAGAAGTTTTAGTTATTAGTGACAATAAATATTGTTTATACTTTAAACTATGTTCTTCTATCAATGAATATCTCAAAGTTTCTTTGCAATTACTGTTAGTCTTTAAGTATATAGTAATATATAATATATTCAAATTTCTAGCTTTAAAAGCTTCTTAAGGAGTTAAGCCACAAAGCTGATATAGCAAAATTGCTTCATTTTGATTGCAATTTTTAAAGAATTCTCTTGATTGTAGCCATGTATAAAACGTGCAGTTTCAAAGTCAAAACTAAAAATTAACATGCATTTTCCTATTCTAGTTACCAGTCCCCATAGGATAGAGAACTTACATTGTTTTTGTTTTTGTTTTTTTGAGACAGTGTAGCCTTGGCTGTCCTAGACTCACTTTGTAGACCAGGCTGGCTTTGAACTTCAAGAGATCCGCCTGCCTCTGCCTCCCCAAGTACTGGGGTTACAGGTGTGTGCCACCATGCCTAGCTCATTTGTTTCTTTTAAATTATAGTGTGTGTGTGCGTTTGTGTGTGTGTAGGCTAGCAGACAACTCTGAGAGGATTGATTTTTGTCTTCCCCAGGTAAATCGAACTCAGGTCCCAGGGTGTGGTGACAAATGCCTCCATCCAGATAACCTGTTTTTGATTTTTTAAAAAAGAAATTAAAACACTTTGTTTTGCATGTTTACATAAATATATACACGTTCTTGTTTTCTTAGATAACTGTTAGAACCAACCTACCAAAGTCATCAAAGGCTTAGTGGTATAGTGGTTTAAATAGGAATGGCCCCCATAGACTCGTGTGTTTGAATGCTAGGCCCATGGGGAGTGACACTATTAGTCTTGCTAGAGTCGCCATGGCTTGTGGGAGAAAGTGTGTCACTGCCGGGATGTGCTTTGGTCTCAGGTGCTTAAGCCCAGGCTCAGTAGCAGACAGTTCTTTTCCTGCTATCTGCAGATCAAGATGTAGACCTCTCAGCTCGTTCTCCAGCACCATGTCAAACTGCACACTGCCATGCTTCCCAACATGATGATAATGGACTAAACCTCTGAAACTGTAAGCCAGCCCCAATTAAATGTTTTCCTTTATAAGAGATGCCATAGCCATGGCGTCTTTTCACAGCAATGGAAATCCTGACTAAGACAGTTGGCTAACTTTATTTTTGCTATTTTGGAAGCTTGAAATTTGAGATGAATGTACTGGCTGGTTTATCCTAACTCTCTGCTTTGCAGATGGCCTCCTGAGTCCTCACATAGTCTTTCCTTTGTGCACAAGCACCACTGGTGTTATATCCAAATTTTTATCTCTCATAAAAACAAGTTAGATTTGATTAAAGCCCATCCCCAAAGGCCTCATTTTAACTTAATCTCCTCTACAGAGACCATTTCAAGTGCTACTTGAAAATGTGACTTCAAGAGAGAAGCAATAGCTATTTCTTATACACAATTTATAACTTACCTTTTTTGCTAAGTATGTGAGTATATTCTGGCATCACTCCATAGCAGCATATGGAAGTTTTCTTCACTATTTTCTACAGCTTTGTAATAATACTTACTGTGTGGACAGTCTACTTTATCAGTCAAGCCTCATATTGGATGACACCGGGTTTCTGCCTTACAGTGATATGATAAATGACCTTGGACACATACCTTTTGGTATTTTTGTCCTTGGATCTTTGAGATAGTCCTAAAACCAGGAATGCTAAGTTAAAGGGTAAATGAATGAATATTAGATTCAGCCAGATCTTCTCAAATTCACCTCGGCGCAGATCTGTATCACCCAGAGAAAACTGAGTGCACCTTTTTGTTTGTTAGCAATGTATGCTACCAATTTCTAAATCTCTGCTGACTCCTGCCACAGGGGGACTTTTTTTTTTTTTTTTTAATTATGATGATCAGGTGGTCCCTGTAAGTGCAGACTGAGTATCCTTCCATGCCCAGGGAACATTTTAATTTCTGAGAAATTTGATGTCACTTGAACTGCCTCTTTCTAAGCAAAGCCCACTCTTCTTCTTCCTTCCTATGCTCTTTAGTTTCACACTGACATCCCTGTGCCCTGCCTTTCTAATGTACCAGGCTTGCTTATTTGAATGAGATGCCTCTTGTAAGTCTCAGATTTTGAATACATTGTCCCATTGGTGGCTGTTTAGGGACGATTAGGAGGTTAGGCCTTACTGGAGAAAGAATGTCACTGGGGGTAGGTTTTGATGTTAAAAGGACACACATCCTTTGGACTTAGCTCTCCCTGCTTCCTGCTTGCAGATGGAGATGTGAACTCTTGGTCTCTCACTGCCTGCTACCTTGCCTTCACTCCACCAACTCTCTTAAATTCTAACCCCCTGGAACCTAGGACCAATGAAGCATTTTCCTAAACACCCTGGTCACGGTGTTTTATCATAGCAACTGAAGAGGAACTCAGATAGTACGTAGTCTCAGGCTCCTTCAGTTTGAAAAGCCCTCTCTTAGATTTTGAGAAGTGTTATATATATTTCTTCTATTAAAATTTCCTCCTTTCTTTCTGAGCTCTAGTGAAATCTCTTGGATTGGTTATCTAACTCTTCTATGATAAGTTTTTCTTGTACTCTATTTTTTGGAAATTCCTTTATTCTCCAGTCTAACTACAGTTATATACTGCACATGTGCACTTACATATATGTGGGGGAGCAGTGTGGTGGAAATGGATTTGATCTGTAAAGTAAACAACTCCAGATTGGCTTTTCCTCAACCAATGATGATGAATGAGCAATGAGACAAGCACAAAAGCATACTGACGTATTCCCACAACCTGCCACCTACCACTGTAGATACAATGGACAGGACTCAACAACTACAAAGCTTTTCTCCCTATTACTTTTCGGCTGTTGCTCGTTTAAAAAGCCAGATCAGAGCACAGACACCCATTAAACCATCTGAGATGTACCATGATGGGTTTATGACGAGAGACAGTAACATGAAGACCTGTATCAGAAGATGCCACTGTGCCCAACCCTGGTGTCAGGAGTCAAGGCAGAAGCCATGAATTCCCCCTTTTTAATGCCTTCCTTAGTGATTCTTTGCTGCTTTCCTTTAGATGTGGTCTTTTAGATTTTTTCCCCTTCTTTAATAGCTATTTCCTATTTGCTATATGATGGCACAGTCATTGCACTAGAATATGACCCAATTAAGGCTCAAATGTGAACAAAATGAAAAGCGAACATGACTTAAATGAGGAAAGACAGCAAGAAGTCACGGTATCACTCTTGCAAGGATTCTGTGGCCAAGTTTGGAATTCTACAAGCATTTTGCTTGAGACAAAGTCAAGGATTCAAGCACCACCTGTATCTTTGCGCCCAATACTTGCTGGACAGTTGCTCTCAAGGCTGGCATGTTTGTGTTCCACCCAGCCTGATAACACATGTCAGGTTCCTTACTGGAACCCCGTTAAGCTTTTTCCAGACAGTTGACCCTGAGCTTACCAATGATCTGCAGATCAATTGCAATGGGCTTCTTCTGCTTCCAAAGCTCAGGAATCAGCTAGATGCAGATTTTCACAGATGCAAACCCTTAAGAGGCCTAAAGCCCACAAAACCAGAAATTGTTTTTGCTGATCATACTGGCTGTGGTGGTTTGCATGAAAATGGCTCCCACAGGGAGTGGCACTATTTGAAAGTATTAGGCCGTGTGGCCTTGTTGGACGAAGTGTGTTCCTAGGGGTGCGCTTCGAGGTGTCAAAAGCTCACGCCAGGTACAGTGTCTAGCTCTTCCTGCTGCCTGCTGACCCGGATGTAGAACTCCTAGCTATTCTGAAGTACCATGTCTGCCTACCTGCTACTGTTCTTCTTGTCATGATAATGGACTAAGCCTCTGAAACTATAAGCCAGCCTCAATCAAATGCTTTCTTTTGTAAGAGTTGTCTTGCTCATGGTGTCTCTTCACAGCAACAGAACACAGACTAAAGCAAAGCCCATCCTCTTGACCCTGAGAAAATAGTGCCTTTACCTGTAGCTGGGAATCTGCCTGCTAGAATCAGCTAGATGCAGATTTTCACAGATGCAAGCCCTTAAGAGGCCTAGAGCCCTTGGAATTCTACAAGCATTTTGCTTGAGAAAAGGTAAGGACTCAAGCACCACCTGTATCTTTGCGCCCAATACTTGCTGGACAGTTGCTCTCAAGGCTGGCATGTTTGTGTTTATCAGGTTTATCAGGACCCAAGATGCAGCATTCCCCTGAGTTGATACCATTCCATGCAACACTGGACGGGCTGTTCTAAATCTAGGGGAATGCCAGCATGTCTGCTGTGGTGTGGGTGACACACAGTGAGCATTGTGGCCATTTGTTTTCTTACAAGTCCAAGGTATGGACCCCTTGTGGAGATCAGTAGCTCAGTAGGGCCATAAGAAGTCAGATTAAGACTGAGGACCACCTGCAACCCCCTAAATTTCCATTTTTACAATTATTTTTTCTGTTCTCTTTTTATAGAATCCCTTCTTTAATTTCTCAAATCTAACCAAGTATATGAATTTCTTCTAGTCCATAACTGACTTCTCTGAGGCCAGGTTTTCATTTTGTTTGTAACTTATTAGAATTGCAGTAATAATAATAATCTTATAATTCAATTCTTAATTAAGAACAGACAGATTGATGATATCAGTTTCCTGTATGCTCTAGCTCAGTCTCCTTGCTGGACGGAAATTTTCCTTGAGAACTTCATGTGTGGTCAGGTGGGGTGGGGCAGGGCAAGGCCATGCAGTGTAAGAGTCTCAGTTGTTAGGCTTTGTGTTAGGACAAGAGACGGCTGTCAAGATTGTGGGAATTCACAAATGCCAGAACGGGCTTTAACCTAGATGGCAACATCTGGTCTGAACATCAGGCTGGGAAAGGGGGATAGCATGCCAACTGGTGCAGACTGCTCCATGTATAAGACTTCAATTAATCTTTTTTCAGTACTCCTCCTCACGCTTCTCATCCATTGTACCTGCCAATTCTGGGCCAGAGTCTCTTGGGATTCCCACAAGCAGGCTGGTTCCCAGATCCCTCTAGTTCCTTCCCTAGCACATTCTGAACTGTAAATCTTTCCACCTCTTCTACCCGTCAACATGTTCCCATCTGCCTGTCTTCTAGAAATTCATGGAAGGCTGTCACTGTTGCTTAACACCCTTCCTCATTGCTATTCTCCCTCTATTGCTTATATTATGTCAATTACATTAATCAAGTAGGGTCCTGGAAGGGATTAGGGCAATCTAATGTTCAGTCCTTCCTGAATGTTCTGGCCACTGATTTGCTAGGAAGAAATATATATATGCATTACTTATAACTGTGTTTCTTAAAGCTATAGTTAAAAAAATTTTTTTCAACAACTGATATGCATACCTTTGAATGAACACAAATATACTTTTAAAGGAAGATAATCTTTCATCATTTCTCTAAGCCTTAAAAAGAAAATAAATCAGGAAAACTTACAATGTCTTCTGACTGTTATGACTCAGTGGTATCTGTGCCAATTAAGGACAAGTAGCCCTTTTTGTTTTGTGGAATAAAAAAGAAGTTCTTGGAATGTTTTATGTGGGTTTCCTGAGGGGTGAAACTGACTAACTTTGGAAATGTTGACTTAAAGGGTTTTAGAAGATATGTCCAATAGGCAGATGGATAAACTTACAAGTCAAGAAGACTTGGTTTTAAAACTTGGTCATTAATAATAACCATGTTGCTTATGAAGTCACCAGAAAGAAAATTATTTAAAAGAGCAGAGAGTAGAGTAGAATTCTAGGGACTACATATGCTAAGATGTGTGGCTAGCTAACTGGTTAACTGGTTAAGTGTATGCTAAGCCCACAGTGACACACCTGAGGGAGTTGGCTTTCAGTCTTTTCTTCAGACATAGAGACGAGACTCTGTGGCGAGAAGTCCACTAGCAGCTGGCTCACCCATCCCTCTGTGAGATGGCCATTTACAAGCAGAGTTCAAGGACGCAGGGGCTGAAGGCACCCTCTGTGTCAGGCTGCTATCATCATGCTGGCAAGGTGCAGCTGCAGACTCTGGAGCAGCTCTGAGCGCAGGAAGCATGTGGACTCCTCCATAGGAGATTAGTCCTGCAGCCACTTATTTGTGACAGCCATTTTGTCACCATTACAAATAACAGGCAAAGTTTGGTGAATGTGTACTTAACAAATTGGCTAGTGTGGCCGGACCTGACCTGGGAGAACTGATAAAGCAACCAGAGTGAAAACAAATAAATTGTTGGCTGAATATTTATCGGTTAACCAAGCCTAGAACCCATGCCTGAAAGAGATCTACAGCTGAAGATGGAGCCATCCTGTGTTTGGATCATGGCGCTAACAGTGACAAAACAAGATACTCACGCAACTTTCTTCTCAGAATCATAAGCATTAATAAAAAAGGTATGAATATCCATGAAGGATTTCAAGAGCTGGGCATGATACTTAAATTCCCAGCACAGGGAGACTGAGGGACGAAGATGGTGAACCCAAGGCCAGCCTGGGCTACATAGTGAAACACGGGGAAAAGGGGGATAAGGAGAGAAAAGAAAAAAGGTAGACTACTTAAGATGAGAAGCAACTCCAGGTGTCTACTGTGTACTGAGCTGGGTGGCATTAAAGATGAAGCAGAGGCAGGCCTAGCCTCAGCTAATTAGGAGAGCAGAGCTCCTTGCATGCTCCTCTGACCACACAGAGACGACACGTACCTACCACTACTTCCCCGCTTCCTTACCACACAGAGGAAACACAGCACACCACGTATGTTATACTGTGAAAGTCAGCCTTGCCTGTTTCTTTTTAGGAGGTGCTTTGCTTGTACATTTTCGTTCTTGACATTTCCTCCTGTTCGCGTTCTTCTCTTTACAGGGCTTAGCTCCTGCAGCATCTGAGCTGCAAACATCCTCTTCTGCAGAGCTCATCAGCTGCTATGAAGGAAATCAAAGTAAGGGCACGTAAAGCGTGGTAGTCCCCTTTCATCCCACGGCCCAGGTTTCACTTTAGCCTTTCTTCCTAGGATAGGCCCTTCCTGCCTGGCCCCCACCTTCAGTGCGCAGTATTAACAGCCAGATAGTGCCTGCTCTGTCACTGAGCCACACCACCTACCTACTTATACATGCTCCATCAGAGGTATATTAACTCAAATTAAAAGAGGGAATTACCATTGCCCAACTTATCAGGCATAGATTCAGAAGGATATTGTATTAGGAAGATAAGTGATTTAAGAACTAGTAGCTTATTAATTCATCAGGCATTTACTTAACTGTTACTACCTTATAACAAGTCATGGGCAATAACTTAGGCTAGAACACAGGATTTTCATCCACTCAGTCAGGTGAAGGCCCAACAGTATACGTATGCTATAGACAAAAATCCAATTACATGTAACTTAATAAACAAAACAAAAGACCTGCAGCCAATGGAAGTGATACAGTGTAAGTTGAATGCCACCAGTGAACACAAACTAAAACATGGTTTAAGAAAGCATGTACTAGCTGGGTGGGGGTGGCGCAGGCCTTTAATCCTAGCCCTCAAGAGGCAGAGGTAGGTGAATTTCTGTGAGTTCAAGGCCAACCTGGGTCTACAGAGTGAGTTCCTGACAATCAGGGTTATACAGAGAAAGCTTGCCTTAAACAAACAAACAAACAAAACAAGACAAAAAAACAAAAACAAACAAACAAAAAACAAAACAAAACAAAAACCAACCAACCAAAAACCAAACACACACAAAAAGAGAAGGCATGTACTTTGTTACTTTTGGGCTCTTAATTATATGCATATCTTTTCCACATTTACAATAAAATTCAGTCATATAGATCCAAAACTAAGCTAACACAGTAGCTTGCCTTCCATAGTAACACAATTCTGAAGAGAAGCCCTTGTTCCAGTGGATGTCCTTCTAGTAGGATTCAAATCAAACCAGCAAGACACGACTCTGGGTTACACCCAAGGAAGACAAAGTACTAATTCTTAACGGCACTCATCAGAGCAAAATTTTTCTCCATTACCATGATCATGAAAATTTAATACAAGTACTTACCTGTCTTCTGTGAGAAATCCGTGTTGGTCTACCAACACCACAGTTTTTTTCTTTGTGGTTGTTTAAAGTACTGCATGTGTCAGTGTCTAATAACCAAGAAACAAGCAAAATTAGGCTCTTGGCACAAAATGAACACAAATCACATAGTTAAAGACTGCATAGTGTTTTTTAAGTCACTGTTGCTTTTAAATATATTTAGATAAAATTAACAAGAGCAATGAATCCAGAGCAATGTTTAGAAGACTTCACATTACTGAATATAACAAAATGAGTAAAATAATAGAATAAACACAAAGGAAACAACTGTACCTTAGACATGTCTTGACTTTTTTAGTGACACAAATGAAGGGCAGTGTAATATGTTCAGAATTTAGAACATGATAGACTACTGTAACTCAGTAATTTACAGCTTTAGATTCTATGCTCACAGACCCACGCTGTACCAATAGGAAGACATCAAAAGGTCTCAGAAGGGAGGACACATGAATAAAGGTTCATAATCCACGTACTCACACTATGGCTTTGTCGGCTAAGTCTAGTATGTCATAAAAATCAGGGGGATAAAAATCTTTGTCGTATCATGATTATAAAAAACATATACTTGGGAAGTATATGCACTGCAAAGGCAAGTTAATGGTGGGTAAAACTTGTAGCCATTTAGGAATGGTCCTTACAATCCAAACTATGTCAGCTGTGCAAATACAGAAGAACTCTATTATTGATCCTTAACACGCTAAAAGATCAACAGCACTGTGTGTATCAACTTGAAGGAGAGAAAACCAAGTTAAATGTGGGTGATTACCAAGTATGAGGCTTGCAATAGGAAGAAGTGGTAATTTCACACATAATACTATTTGGTTTTCTTAAAATCAAGAACATATATGGTTATACCACATGTAAAAATTTAAGAAGAAAGAGATTAAGTTTTATGTGCTGAAAACAAGAATTAAGGGGCTAGGAAGGTAGCTCAGTGGTAAAGTGCTCATTGAGCATGAGGACCTGAATTTGGTCCCCAGAACCCATAGAAAAAAGCCAAATATTGGGGGTGGAGAAACGGCTCAGCAATTAAGAATATTTGCTGCTCTTACAGAGAACCCAAGTTCAGCCCTTAGCACCCACACTGGAAGGCTCACATCTGCCTGCCCAGGGGGAATCTGCCATCCTCTTCTGAGCTCTGCAAGCACAGCATGCACGTGGTATACATACACAAACATAGGCACATACATATAGAATAAGTAAATCTCATATAAAAAATAAAAAGAACAAGTTTTAAAAGAGATATGATGCCAGTGCTAGGAGGCAGAGCTAAACAGATTCCTAGAGTTTGCCAGACAACTATCTTAGGTTAAGGAGCAAGCTCTACACTAATGACAAATCTGTCTCAAAAAAGCAAAGTAAACTCTAGGCAAGGCTGTGCGCGTGCCTATAATCTCAATGCTATGGGGGAGTGGAGGCAGGACGATGACTAGGGCTTTCTGGACACCAGCCTAGCTTCAGATTCAGTAAGAGATCCTGCTTCAAAGGAGTAACGGCAGAGAGTGACAGCACAGGACAGATAATGTCTTCTCATCCCCTGCGCGCACACTCCCCCACACCCACACCCACACACCCCAACAAAATGTAAGCACAAATAGTACCTGGAAGAGTATCAGAGAATGAAAGTTTAGAAGGACTCAGAGTTGCAAATGATATCTGAGGTGGTTCTATGTTTTCCTAAGCAAAGGAAAAAGGACAAATTAGATACCCTTAAATTCAGTGAATATGTAAATGATGTGTCCCAAAGAAAAACAATGCCTTCTTTTTTAGGAGGAATTTTAGCATAAAATGAAAATAAAATCAATAGAAAAACAAAGATAACTCTCTAGCACTGAATGGTCACAATGCAAACACATTTGCCAATTGTAACCACCCCAAGTAAGGGGTCATACTAACCACTGACAAACTACTTTCAGCTTATTTAAAATCTACAAAGCAAATTAAAGAAACTCATTAAGAAACACCATCTAGTACTGCAATGTTTTTCAATGAAATTTATGGTAAGATGACAAAACAAGTAAGAATTCAAAGCTTTCCTACATAATTGGCAGTAAGTAAGACAGCAACAGAGCAACTACTGTTCATTCACAGAAAAAAATGACCATTTGACGAAATTGCCCCTTCTTACCCATTTGCCCACACTTTATTGGAACAAATGCATTCCTGCTTGACTGATGGTTGGCGGTCTTTGTGTTTCAAAGACTGTATCTGGTTTTTCTGAGCTGCTAAAATGACAGCATGAGTTGTTGATGAGGCACTACTGTCCTTGAACACGTTTCAGGATATTTAATATTATCTCTCCTTCCTGACTCTGGTCATTTTTCATTGTCTTTTTTTAAAAATTAATGTGTTTGAAGGTTTACTAAAATGTGTCTACCACTGTGTGTTTTTTTTCCCAATCTTACAAATACATTATTTCATTTCCAAGATTGCTACTTTTCATACATTAATGTCTTAGACAGCTGAGCATTTTTTTAGTGATACAAAAAGGTATATCTTACAGCCAACAGTGCTTAGAGCTCATGAAAGTACTAAATGTAATTGATAAAAAAATTTTTTTAATGTACATGAGATTGAAACGCGCTATGTCCTCGGGCCTACCTCATAATTTCAAGTAATGATTTTCATGCAAATAGTGTGAACCCTAATGGAAACAGAAGTACTTACAAGATTCTCCTCCTGGTCATCAAAGTTCGGCTGCAGTAACTGCAAACCAACTGGTGACTGCAGGGGACTAGGAGCGTTTACGCTTCTTTGCCGGGCAGGTGTTCCTCCTTTACACAACGGTGTATTGGGTGGTAAGGATTCATCAAACACTTCAGGGCTTAAATACTCTCCAAAAGTAACTCTCTTCCTCTTCCTCTGATTCAGATAGTCTGGTGTTTTACAGTTTTCCTTACCTATAGACAGCAAATGAGAAAATGTTAAAAACAAAAACAAAAGAACCAAAACCTAAGCTGTTATTCTTATCAAGAAGGCACTGACTAGCATGTTTGAATATGGTATACTCAGCTGCTATTTGTATAATAACACAACTTGTAGAGAACATTCAAATGGAAGAAAACCATACCCTCAACTAAAACAGTACTGACTTTGTTAATAAAATCGGAGCATTTCAAGTTCTCTTCAAGTTCTGCTGTTGAGTAAAACTTGGCAGGCAAAAGACATCACTTCTCTCTGTGGCTGCATGGTGCTGGGAGTTAAACCCAGGACGCCATCCGTGTCAGGGAGTTCATCTACCACTGAGTCACACACTCAGCCCCAAATCAATCATGAGCCTCTCCAAGGACACCTGCCCACCTCCTTACCCTCTTTCCATTGCCAAGGAATTTCAGAAGCAGTGAAGCAACAGCTGACTGGCAGGAACCCGATGCACTATATATGGCTTCTGAGTACAAAATAATACCCTTAGCTTAAAAATAAACACGAGTAACACACCTGCTCCTTGTTCTTCGCAATAGCTGGAAGGATCTGGGATTAGATGAGCCCCACCGTTGCAGAGGTTGTGTTCCTAATCAAAATAATCACCAATCAAAGATTTTACTTTTTCCATAATACACAAAGTCACTAAAAAGAATAAGACTGCTGAAAGTTTTTATAGAGTACCTTTATTTTCTTAATTGTTTTGGCTTAGAACACCATGCTGAAAAGGCCCAAGGGAAAAAACCAGGTTCTCTTATCTTTTATTATTTCTTAAAATACTTATTTTTATTTTAAGTGTATGAATGTTTTGCCCGTGTGTATATACGTGTACCACATGTGTCAGCTGTCTACTGGACCCCCTGGAGCTGGCATCACAGACAGGTATGAGCTGCCACATAGGTGCTGAGAACTGGACTTAAGTCCTCTTTAAGACTAGGATGTGCTCTTAACTGTTGAGCCATCTCTTCAGCCCCAGCTTGTAGATTTTAATAAACAGTATTGTAGGCCAAAATTCAAGAAATCTCTGAGTATGGGCAAAAGTCACCTAATGTTTGATCTAAGGAAGATTCAAGTACTAAATTTCTAGTGTATTTTATCAGGCGTCAGATCAGGCCCGAGCATGAGGCCTGCACTAACATCAAAAGAACACGAAGTAAATGCTATCAAGAAGGGGCTTCTCCTGAAGCATGAGAACAGCACCTTTGGTAAGCATGGGCATTGCTGCCTAATTACCATGTTCTTGAGGAAGAAGTAAGAAGGGAGTCTGTGTCTGTCTGTGTATATCCACAAGACTACAGAGGACACAGTATCGAGAAGAGATGGCATAAACCCATAGCCTGGCAGGAGAGGCAGGCCTGCAGCAGTTCTAAGTGCTCTTTAATCACCACCTACACTTCAGCCTCACGCAGCCCCTTGCCAGGCCGTGGTGTTGAGCCCCGCTCAGATTCCACACTATAACTACCCCAAGAACTGCTCTGAGTAGTTCTGCCCCAAACAAGCCTCCTAACCAGCACCTAATCACAGAGTTGGTCCTCCCTCCAGGGAAGCGCACATTCCCTCCCCAGAAGGGTGGATACGGACAACAAACGACACACTATTACTGTCTACATGCCAAAGGTACTGAGGAAGCGCTCAAGCAGGCCACCCAGCAGCCCCCTCTTGTCTTGGATTGCGGCACTCACAGAAAGATGGCTGGTTCAAGAGAGGGGCTGACTTAAGTGATTGGAATGGATTAGGTCACAGGCTGAGGCACTCATCACAAGCTAATTTGGTAATGCAGTTAATTATACTTTACATGAACTTTTAGACTTATATCATCTCCCTACAATGAATTTTGAATACTACTGTAACAGTACATGAAAATAGAATCAATCCCAGAATAGTACCGTGAGTAATGCATGTTCCTGTACACACCGTGATGGGTGAGTCTCAACTACTGGTCTGAAGCAAACAAAGAGGACTCTGCACTCTTTACTTTAGGAAATGAACTCTTACCTCTCTGTTCTCTGGGAACAGCCTACCAGGTTTCTTCAACACAGAACGAAGAACAAAGGTCTTAGCAGAGGGGCTGCTGCCCCTGCACACAGGAGTCCCCGGAGACCTGGTGACAGGGGCTGGGCCTGAGCTCAGCTCTGCTGCAGGTGTGTCAACTGCAACAGTGGCAACTGATCTTGTGCCCTCTACACAGTCAGCCACTCCAAGTCCTTCAGGGGAAACAAGAGAGGAGAACTCAGAAATCTGCTTCTTCTAGGCACACGATACTCAGCACACTGGCAGAGGCTGAAACACAGAATTTAGAAAGCCTGCCAGTAAGCCCAGCGCTCAGGAGACGGAGGCAGGACGGACGGACAATTTAAGGCAGACGAGGCTACACAGTGAGACCCTGTGCCACAAAACCAAGCAGTAGTTGTACAGCTCAGTGGTAGAACGCTTTCTTAATGGTTAAAACCCTAGCAACAGGAACTGAAGGAAAAAGAAATTCAGTCCTAACACTCTCCCTGCTCAGACACTTCATCTGGGCATGAACAGACAACAGAGAAGTAGCACTGGCCACATATTATAGTACATGTCTATCGCAGGTAAAGAGGATAAGAGGTACCGGCTCCTATAGAAACATAGGTCAGAGGGTGGGAAAAAAGGTCAGGAATGAGCCTTGTACTGCTAGCATACCTATTACTTGCAACATAAAACTAACCTGAGCCAAACCTGATAATGAGCCATTTTACTATTCACGATGGACACGGTGGGCGAGAGAGGAAGGAAAGGGGGGGGTAATATCAGCCCACACAGAAGCTGCCCCCCTGAATGTGCATGCTCCACACTGGCAAATGCAAGGAGTCCAATTAAATATGAACTCTACCCACCAGTGAAGCAGCACATCTGACCATAAAGGAAAAGCCCTGTATGGCGCACACACCAAGACATCCTTTGTGCTGTATGAAACATGCTCTAACCATCTACACCAGTGATTCACAGCCCTCCTAATGCTGGACCCTTCAATATAGCTCTTCAAGTTGTGAGGACCCCAATCATACAATTATTTGTGTTGCTATCTTAGACTGTCATTTTGCTACTGTTAAGACTGGCAAGGGAAGAAGGTGTGTTGCAGCCTGGTTGATAAGGGGAGGTGCTGGTGTGGAGTGACTAAGTGGCAGTGCAGCGCCACCTCGCACGGAGGACAGAGAGCTACTTAACAGGACTTTCAGCCAGAGGGTCAAGATGCAGGAAGTGGGGAAATCAAGGAAAACAGCAGGTGCATCATATAGGCTGCTTCTTTTTTAAAAACGTTGTTTAAATTTGTGTTGGTGTCTATGTGTGTAAGTGCGCATACGTGTAGGGGTTTGCGGAGCCATGAAGTGCCAGACTGCCTTGAAATTCAAGTTATAGGCAGCTGTGACCTACGCAATATGGTGCAAGGAACCATTGGAGCCTCTGTTAGAACAGCAATTGCCCTTACTGGCTGAGCCACCCTACCAGGCCCTAACAAAGGGCCTTCTAAGCCATCTGACCCATGGGCACGTTTATCACATGACCAGGCGGTTTAAAATAGTAGACTACGTTAGCTAAATACCATTGCTCACAGCATCCCCTTTCCCCTGTTCATCCTAGCACTTCTGGGCAGGTCAAACATAGTGCTCCAAAGGAACACTGGTCCTTATTATGGTGCTACCACTTCAGACGGACTGTAGAGTAGGGCATCACGAAGCCTCATGATCACTGGGCAGAGAACAGCCAAGAAGGTGGTGGTACCTTGTTTTATCTAGATGGCAAACATGTAACCTGGCCTTGTGCCTTATCTGTGTAAGCAGAAATCCACCCATCCACCTTAGAATCAAAATTAAAATCCAGGATAGATATTCACTACAAGAAAGGCAAAAATTTCATTCTGAAGCTCCAGAGAGAAATTTAAATCATTAAGAATATAAACAAACAAAAAATGAGAGAACAAACAGAGTAGAAATATCTGTATATGTTCAGTAAGTGTAAAAACCATTTCTTCTTAACTTAAATGAAATGTTTGATGGCTTACAGCAAAAATGATAACAGGCAAGGGGTTACAACCAAGTAACTGTGCATGTCATCCATTAGGCAAAGGACTGTAAAAGTCACAGGAAGGAAGAGAGGACACCAAACCACAAGATATGCAAGCCTGTGTTTTATGTACTGCTGTATATATGGCCACTCAAAGGCCTGAGAAGAACATGTGCTGGAATCCCAGAGCAAGCGAACAGGGGAGAATGAGGTGCAGTTTTAAAGATAGCAAATACTACACATTTTTATATAAATGTATTAGTTTGTAAATGTGTTCTTTGAGAACTCCAAATCTACTGCATGACATGCATGGCCACAGTACTGTACACACACACACAAACACACACACCACACATATGCCCTGATATAGTTTGAATGAATGTGTCAAAAGTCTAGCTTTAGGGTGGTGCTCTTGTGATGTTCTTAAAGGTGGTTTTACCTTTGAGAAGTAGGGTCTGAGAACCTTTAGGAAACAGGGGCACCACTTAGAAGGCTATTAGAGGACCTGACTCTTAAGTCTCCACTCTGACATATGCGAGTACTTTTCTCTGCCAGCCATTTACACTGGAACATGCCTTTGTCACTAGACGCCCCAAACAATGGGGCTTCTTGATCTTGGCAAGAAGTGAGAGTGAACAAAAATAAATCTTTTCCTTTCATTAAAAAAAAAGCAAATAAAACATGATTCTTAAACAAATGAAAAGAATGCATTTGACAGAATAGTAGATATAAATTAAGGCCTATCAATAGTTACTTGAAACCTTAATGGACTATAACAAGGCAATCCCACACCTGGGTCACAATACCTATGAGGTAGAGGCTAGACAGTGAGTTGAAAGCCAACCTGGTCTACACAAGACTGTCTGAAAATCAATAAATCAATAAATCAATAAATAAACAAACAACAAAAAACAAAAACAACCCACATAGATTGTATACAGTGTTACTTCTAACAAAATATGCTTGCTAGTAATCATAGGCACTACTCCTCTCCCTCCCATCCCTGCCCTCCTGTGACAGGATTTCCTTGTTTCCCACGCCAGCCTGAAACTCTCAAATCTCCAGCTTCAGCCTCCTGGGTGCAGGGATTACAGGCGTGCACCACATACCTTGCTGGCCCTATCCGTGTATTACTATCATAGTAATATATATTATTTTATTAGTATCAATTATTTCACCAATTTGGAAAGGCATCACTAATTGTACTGTAAAAATTACAAAATGCTTATTGACTTATTGTATGTGATTTTATGATGCACGTGGACGTTAGAGGAGAGTTCCTGAGCATCAGTTCTCTTCTAGAGAGCCACGTAGGCTCTAGGGACTGAACTCAGGTTGTCAGCGGCACCCGCTAAAGCCATGTAGCCCACCTAATTCTTCGTGACAGCAGTAAAAATAAAGGACAGTCATAGCACAGTGACCCCAACACTCCCACAACCCCTGTGACACAAGAACCACTTTCACTTATTCCAACTGTCTATGAATGGGGCAACCTGTGTTTGCATAGAGGAAAATATATACTTACCATGTGAAGCTTCCGTGAGCTCTGGAAGGGGAGCAGCCATACATCCAGGCTGGGCTGAAGCAATGTCAGGTGACTTCTGGGAGAAAGGAAGAAATAACAAAAGCACAGCATCTATTATGAACAGTACTGCTGGTGACACCTTTATGGAGATTTGAACAAGCACTGCGGATGACTAAAAATGTGTTGTTCAATTGGTCTCTTTATTAGCCAGCAAGGGCAAAGAACACAGGGAACTAGCAACAAGAGTATGCATCAGAGTTGCCTCCTGAACACGCCACAAAATGATGTTCAGTCCCAAAGGAAAGTTTATGGTATTTACTTTTGTTGCCCATTAAAGTCTAGACAGCATATCTACATTAACTGAGAAATCATTTATCCTTTGTGACTGATATCCAATGCATCAAAGTTCTGGACAGAAACAATTTCTATTGCTCCTGCCAAACAATTATTTTGTATTAGCTTGAATAAAGCCGCGGGAGCTGGGACTATAAGCCAGTCTACGACACAAATGGTTCTTGTGTCACCGGGGTTGTGGGAGTGTTGGGGTCACTGTGCTATGACTGCCCTTTATTTTTACTGCTGTCACGAAGAATTAGGTGGGCTACATGGCTTTAGCGGGTGCCTGCTGACGACCTGAGTTCAGTCCCTAGAGCCTACGTGGTTGGAGAGAACAGATGCTCAGGAACTCTCCTCTGGCCTCCAAATGCACTCCATCAACTCACTGAAACTAAGGAGCCTGGAGCGACGAGTCAACATGCACTAGCTCAGGCATACGCTGCATCTGAGTAGCAGAGATGGCACAGGCTAGACTCCAGCTGTTGGCCTGGCAAGATGGCTCAGCAGGCAAAAGCATTTGTTCTACAAGCCTGACGACTGAATGAGGTCCTCAGAACCCAAAGTAGATGAAGAATCAACTCCCGAGAGCCGTCCTCTGACCACCACGTGTGCACCACACCCCTTCTTTACTCCCCTTCACCCGCAAGCAGTAAACTAGTTGCAGCTGCAATGGTGTCAGATACCCCCTCTCAGGAATAAATGAAAACCCTCTGATCACCAAAGGAAGACACCAAGCAAGAAGAAAGGGTCATGTGATTGGCTTTGCATCCACAGCTGCATAAAGGTCACCAATCCCAGAAGCAGACTTTGTCTTACTTTAGTGAAATTCATGTAGTGAAATTCATGTATGTTTGTCTGTGCCTTTCCAGAATCCTGACAGACGTTAGGTTGTCGCAATTCATAAAAATTCCTAATGCCACTTGAAACAAGCAGAGGCGCAAAGATGGGCTACAAGAAAAGTCTGTTTCCAAGGCAGTCTAGACAGGCTAGGTAGGCAAGGGAAATGTAAGGTGGACAGACCTGGGCAGGTAGGCAGCCCCTGCACCCGCCCCCCCCAACTCCCTAGTTTCAGCAACTGATACTGTAGATGTTATCTAAGGGACCTGTGTTCCCCGAATGGACAAAGAGCTATCTCAGGGCACAACTCAGACCTGCAGTCAAACCATCACCATGTAGAACACCTTATACAGAAGATCCTTGCACTGTATATTCTCATGAAAGTAGTCAAAAACAACCAGCATCCCAAACACATTCCAAACCAACAGACAACACAAGTCACACAATTACCCACAAGACCCACACTCTCCTCTAAGGACCACAGCAACAATATGGTAGACTAGGAACTAAGATGACGGCTCCTGACAGTCTTCAAACTGCCTGTGCAGGAAGTCACAGCTCTGTTTCTATGTGAAAAGCAATCACCTCAGCAACATCTATGGAGGCGCCCCCAGCACACACTTGGTCAGCAAACACCTGCTCATGCGCCACTTTCTCTTTGGCACCGCTGAGATGGTCATCGGGGCTGTCGTGGGAGGATATTCTCCGTCGCTTTGAAGATGAGTTTACAGGGAACCCAGACTGCTGATATTCAACAAGACCTTCTCTTTTGGCTATATGCAAAAAACAAAATGACATGGAAATAATTTCTCTTATATTTATCATTAAAAATATCATCCGTTATAACAACATAATGCCAATTTAGTGTTTGTATGTATATTATCAATGAAAACAAAATTCTGCTACTCAATTTCACTCAAAAAGGAAAACTCAAAGACTGGTGTGGTGGCACAGACATGTAGTGCCGGCACAAGGGAGGCTGAGAAAAGAGACCAGAAAGTGTAAGGTCAGCCTGGTCTATAATGCAAACAGGAGACCGGCCAGGGCTGCACGGTGAGAGCCAGACAGGACTGCGAGGAAAGAGGTGCTGCTTTTACCTGCCCCTCTTCACCCTCCCTGATGACTGCAGCTCCTGGGTACCCTCTGTAAGTGCCATGAGAACCAGCTTCCTCAGCTTCCCAACTTGGACTGACGACCAGGGTCTCCTCCAGGAATCCCCTAGGCCTTCAGCTCCACAGTAGTACTGACAAGGCAGGCAGGCTTGTGGACTGAGCAGCCATCGGGCTCTCAACTGACAGGGTGCAGCCAGCAACTGCTGTTATCCAGCCCATAGCACGATGCCCACCCAACTAGTCCCCATTGCAACAGCTACTCCTCTCACTGGCTCTGTTCCTCTAGAGACTCCTTGGTGCATCTGGCCTGCAAACCACATGTAGGCAAAACCTGAAAGACACAGCTATGTTCTAGTATTGTTCTAATTGGACTGCACTTGGTTTTTGTGGAAAACAAAACAAAACACACACATTCAAACTCAGAAAATAAAACCCACAAAACCCAAAAGAAAACACAACTGCAATGTGTTTGGTTATTTCTATGTACAAAAGGATTTCAGTGGCATTGTAATTATAATAATGACATAAAAAATTTTAAAACAATTTAATAGCTAAGTTACAAGGTGCAAACTAGGATATCTCAGTGGGTCCTGTGGTGTGGAGCAGATGGACTTGGCTCTGCTGGGTAACTACGGTCGACTGTATGAAATATCAGAGAAACAGGACGCAGAAGAGCCAATGTTTTGTCAAGTTCTGGTGTTTAAAGTACTCTATGAATGAAGGGTAGAAATGACTAAAAAATAACCAAGTGGGTTATATGGACAGTGAAGAACACAGCAGACTATCAAGACATTAATCAGACTAGAGAAATTCGTGGCTAACATCTGGGCTGGATATTTACTATTCACATACATCTTTGCAAAGGTTTAACAATAATTCTATAAAAATCAACACAAACCTAAATTTGCCACAAGCCCTACTCAAAGCCTGAATCGAGCTAATTGGCCCTGGCCTTTTAAAAATTCAAAGCAATTATAACTACGGAAATAAAGGTATAAGCTTCTCAACAGGAACTGCAGGGCCTGGGTGTGACATAGCTGTAAAGCATCTGTCTAAGACATTGGAGGCCCCAGGCTTGACCCTTAGCAATACCAAAATAAAGTAGATAAAACTAGAAACAAACAAATCAAAACCCTGAAACCAGAAATCCAGATTTCTGTGTGAAATACTGGAAATTTTAGATATTACTCTCTACTTATAGAAATAATTATGCTCTGAAATCGTTGCTTTCACCTTGTGGAAAAGAATCTTTTTCTTATCATAGCAGCTTATCTTTATAGACAGAAAAGTCAGCCCAGTGACTCCCCTCCACTCACTCCAATCTGATGTCTGAGACGCTGCTCCGTCTGCCTCTGAGGCTGGGGGACAACCGACCATCTTCTCAGTTTCCTGTATAGAGTGAAAAGCTGACCGAAAAGCAGCCATTCGTTCTCTTAAAGCACTGGCATTCCGTTTTAGCCCTGGGCTACCCTGTGAATGTCGAAAGCACAGAGACATTATAAATCAGCTTCTCAGCTGGGCCTGTCACCACCGACTCCAAAACAAAGCACGAGAAAACCTTATGAAGGCAAGCCAGTGATCGAGCCTCCGTTCCTCAGAATTACATATACCCTGTCTTAATATTTGCTGTGCCGTCACCATCTCAGTGCTCCTCTGTCCCTGTTTTTTAAAATCTCAGTAAAGAAGATTAGCTAATGGCCAACCATAGATGTATACCAATACGCTGGCCATCCTGAGCCAGACTAGCAGAAACTTAAAATGCTACGAAGGGTTTTTACAGAGGTTCCAGACCAAATGCACCTCAACTTATTTTTGGTGGGGTGGAGAGTGTAAGTCACTGAAAAGGATTCTAAGGGCTTAAAAAGAACCTTGGCAGCCACCCCAAGACTATCAATAAGTTGCTATGAAAGGGAATGAGAAAGAAGTTCGGAATGAACATGTGTAAGCGCAGCTGACCTCAGAGCTGGTGAGCAAGGAAGAAAAAGGCAGAGGGAGCCTGGCAATCTGAAAACTTGACAGAGGCTGCACGGAATATCCAGTGGAAGTTACCAGCTTGATCAGCACGCTGCCTCCAACGTACCCACCATACTCTCTGCCTAGACAAGGATGCCCCCTGCTAGTTCCAACACACAAGTTCCTCATCACTCCTGACTTCCTGGCTAACTTCCTAGTTCTGTAAGATCTGGAGAACATTTTCTTCTTTAAGGCTGAAAGCCACAGAAATAAGTAAGATGAATCTATACTACCAGAAAAAGGTAAAATGACATAAACATAAACTACTGAGCAAGCACTTTATCTAGGTGTTTTCTTTTATCTTGGTCCAATAACATTTTCCCCAATAATGAACCTGTGGCAATGTTAACATTCTAACCAATGGGCTAGAGGAAAGAAACAAAACAAAGCAAAAAAAAAAAAATCTACCTCCCTTTATGATAACATGGAGACAAAGCTGTTAAAATCTTGAAGCCATGTTTGATGATCTGTTCTTACATTTGACTCTATTCCCAGTTAAGCACATTTGTAAGACAAACTGTTTACCACACAATGGTGGAACATTTAAAGTGAAATGCACTTTATGATGTAAACCTTTATGACATAAACAGCATACAATATTACCAACAGGCTTGTGGGCAACTCATCTACGTGACAAAGATCACCTTAAAGCCACACAAGGTATTTTGAATGTGCATTTTGAATAGTCAGGGCTGGTTTACTCAGAACACTTGGAAACGCATAAGCTAAGTTTCCCTAATTACACCTATTTCTGATGGAGGAAGAGAGCACTGTTCCTGAACAAAGTAATGAAAGCAATGCTTTTGTCCCACGAGTTGTTTGGTGATGCTACATTCGCTCTATGAACAGAAACTGTTCCAGGTGCTGAAGGTCTGGGGGGGAGGGGGAGAGTGCGACAATACCCCAGGGCCAAGTTTAAGAACATACTAAGATGGTATAGAGAAAACACCACCGTGGCTGAGCTTTGGCTATTTAGGAAAGAAAGATTCAACTGGCATTTGAATCGAAACCACTCTGAGAAGTGGTCTGACACCAGGCAAACAACAAAACGAGAGGCAAAATCCCCTCGGGGGGTGGGGGGGTAAGCAAGCCTGTGTCCCCACTTACTGAAGCAAGGTAGGGATGAGGCCACAGGCATCCGGACAGGGCCCAGACAAGGGGAACAAAGATAGAGTCTTAAAAATAAAAAAAGGTGGGTTTCAATAGGAAACATGGGCGGGTTAAAGCAGCAGAGGCAATGCTGTGATTCATTCTAAAATACCTCTCTTTGATCTGGGTAATGGTGGGTGGATTGGGGAAAAGGAAAGGAGACCAGTTGAAGACTCTGGCAAGAAGGATATGAAGAATTTCTCATAGGCCTTTGAAGCGCAGCCTCAAGGAGCTGGATGGGCACTAGGACCAAGAGAGACTAAGAGGCATCTGGCCTGAGTGGGCTGGATAAGGTCCTGAGAAACACAAACCTACTGTTTGGCCTTAGCTACTATGAAGACTGATCCTGACTGGCAACCTGCGAGGACTGGCACCATGGAGAAGACAAACTTCTGAGTGTGTCTGGGAGGGTGTTTTCACAGCGGAAGGAAGGCCTACCTTCAGTGTAGGGTGTGCCACCCCATGGACAGGGACCCGGACTAAACCAAGAGAAAGGAAGCGGAAGTCTAGCACTCACTGCTCTCTTGTTTCCTGGCTGTGGAAACAATGTGACCTCAAGCTACCTCCACAAAACCGCCATTCCCACCACCATGGACTGTGCTCTAAAACGGCGGACCACAGGTGCTCAGTTCTTCAGCACCTTCTCTCATGTGTTTTGTGACAGCCAGAGAATGCTGGAAACACTTAACTCAGAGTGACTCCCCAGGCAGCTGCCATCTAGGTCTGGAGCTCTAAGGACCTCTGCGCTGTAGACATTTCAGAGTCATCAGTGCACTAATGGTGTCCAAGGCAGAGAGCAGTAGAGAGATCTAGGCATGCCAGGATTTCTGAGGGAAAAAGTGGGAGGAATCAACAAACTCAGCAGAAATAAGCAATGACATAGGAAGAAAACTGGGCCAAGGTGCAGTCAATCCTGTGACCCAAATGAGAAAGTGTCTCAATGACATCAAACATAGTCAAAGCCACTGAAAGCCCAAGCAAGGGTAAAGTGGCTGGCAACAGCCGGGAGCAGGGTATGGTGGCACACGTCCGCAACCACAGCAAATGGGGGTTTGAGGCGGGAGAACTGAGTTCCAACAAGCCTGAATTATGTTCAGACCCTGTCTCAGTGTGCCCCCAAAAGGAAGGAATGGCAAGGAGGGAAAGGAGCGAGTCAAAGCCGACGAGACAGGTAGAAGAAGTCTAGCGACGGGGCTCTGAAAAGGAACGTGATGGTTTAAATGAGCAGTGCTCCCCACAGGCTTAGGGAGGGAACTTGGTCTCCAGCGGTGGCACTGTGTGGGGGCACCGTGTGGGGAAGGTATGGCATCTTTGGGAGGTGCAGGCTTGCTGGAGGATGCTCAGGGAGGAAGCAACTCTGAGCGCTTAGAGCCGTGTCCAGCTTCACACTCGCCTTCATCGCCTTCTATTGTGAATAAAGACACGCTCACTCAGCTGCCGTGCCTCCCCATTATGGACTCTTGCTCTGGAATAAGAAGTTAAAATAAACCTGTTTTTCCTTAAGCTGCCTTGATCACGGCATTTTACCATAGCAATAAAGAGTAACTAATACAGAGAGGGAGAGCACAGTGATCTGGTGACCCCAAGGAAAAGAGGGTACTCTAAGTACAAAAGAGAACCCAGCTCAGAAGAGCACTCAGCACCATAATAACGCAACCACATGATATAACCAGGCTACTGGGAAGCAGGAGAGAAAGGGCAGCATGTGAGGAAAGAGGGCTAACTTTCCACTGTGCACTGTAGGAAGTACACACTCAACACAGAGGTGAACAGTAAGAGACTATTTGTTAAGACATTGGAGGCAGGGGGTGACTAGAGAGATGGCTCAGTACCGGCTGTCCTTTCAGAGGATCTAGGCCCAGTTCCTAGCACATGCCACAGCTCACTGTCCTGTAACTTCAGTTCCAGGTGAACTTTGTAGATACATGTGGCGCACAAACATGCATTTTTCTTTTTTAAATACAATCTCTAAGTAAAGAAATTCATGGGGCTAGTTCAGTGAGCAAAGAGCTTGCAGCACGAGCACCAGAGTTCAGATTCCCCAAACTATGTAAAAGCTAGGCATGACGGCACATGTCTGTAACCCCAGTGCTGGGGGCGTGACACAGAGACAGGCACAGCCTAGAGACTATCTCAAAAAATAAAGTGGAGGACAATAGAGGACCAAACCTGATGTCCATACATAACACACTTAGAGCCCCCCCAAACAAATCTGTCAGTCTACCTTGTAGCGTGGGACATCTACCTATAAGGTTTTGTAACTACATGCACCGATCACTCGGGAAATACTCATTTTCTGTTATTCACACTTCCCCAAAGGTGGTTCGTTTCAGGCAATATCAAAGTATTTTATAATTATACTCATTGATCAGTTAGGAGGTTGTTGAGTACAGCCATGGGTACATGTTCTCTAAAGTCTTAATTTCCTCTTACAAATGTAACCCTCCATATTGATTAATACTACATTCAGTTTCTGTGGCAGATTCACTGCCTATTTAATATTAATAAGCCTGATAAACCACAATTTTCCCATCAGTTGTTCCATCAAGTAAAAATGATGTTGTGAAAAAGTAGCCAGTTCAGACAGCACAACACAATCCTAAACATTTCTAGAAACCTCTGAAGTGCTTGGTGCAGACTTCCCACTTTATTGTATAAGATAACCAAGGAATGGGATATAGTGACGTGTATCCTCTTTAGTGCTTCAAAGGTATTTAATTAAACTAATACTTGTTGGGGGATAGTTTTATGCTCTGTGTATTTAGATGCTGAGTTCTATGCCCATATGTCCAGATGTGGGCACTGTCATTATTATTGAGGAATCACCTATCTCAGTGTTGCGTAAAAATTGTTCTTCATCATCTCTGAACGGCAGGAGAGGAGAGTTGAGGTGGGACTTCCGACCCCAGTAAAGGAGTCCCAGGTGGAGAAGATTGTCATGAGGACAAAGATGGAACAGGAGTAGCCAGGGCAAGACTAGGTGACAGATAAGAGAGCACATGGCTGGGAAGTAAGCCAGGTCAGCATGGTTGGGTTAGTATAGCTAAGAATCTGCCCAGCTATAGTGCTTAGTATATTTAAGTGCTTAATATATAAATTAATAAATTTAGTAGGTCTCTGTGTCATTATTTGAGAGCTAGAGCAGGCACACACACACACAAAAAAACCCTCCTACTATTATTTTTATAAATACTATTTCCCATGAATGCCCAGCAAAGCCCAACCTGACAGATTGATGTCACTACCATGGCCCATGCTGAGAGGGCAGTAATCTCTCTCATCACTAGTTTTGCTTCCTGAGTATAAATATCAACGTATTACAGCAGGAGAGGCAAATAATATTTAGTGAAACTAGAAAATCAGTTTGATTCGTGGACCTCTGGAAAGGGACTCAGGAAAACCCCAAGGTTCGGTTTTACTACATGAGCAAGAAACTGTCTCAAGCACAGACCATGTCGCAGAGAAGAAGAGTGAAGTGCAAACAACACGAGTGAACTATTCTAGTGTAAGAAGGCCAACGTCATTAACGAGCGCCCTTTGCACAGTGCTAAGGTGGGGCCTGCATCTTTCATAATAAGCCCTCAACTATTTGACTGGTTAGGGGCATGGATTAATATGATAAAATCTGAAAAACAAAGAGCTAAGATAAGCTATTTGTTCCTTTTTCTCCTTCGCTGCCCAACCAGCAGTTATGAAAACGCTAGAAATACAGAGAAACCACAGAAAGAAAAGCACCGGGGGGAGGGGGGAGCTTTCCTTCACATTCTATGAAGTTTACAAAATAGAAAACCGCCCCCCACACCCCAGAAAGGCATTTCTGTAAAGATCCGCTAAATCAGGTAGCCATGCTGGGCATCATCAGAATAAATGCTCCCTGCACAGCCCCTGCAGGACATGGAAAGCAACCTCCTCCAAGACGCTAGCAGAGAGGAAGTGCTAGCAAGCAGAACCCCTGAACACAGTGAAAACGTTTCCTTCATGAAATTCATGAACAGGCGGGGGGTTGGGGGGGGGGCGGACAACACACCTGAAAGGGGGACTTGTGTGTCAGGGGCGACCTCGCAGCCTTCTTTAGCTTTTGCTGTTGAGCAATGAAGCGGATCAGGCAATTTGTTTCTGGAGAGCCCCGGACACCGACCGTGGACCGCCGCCTGGCCTTCTGAAGGGAAGATGGTGTCTTTCCTGTAACAAAACGCTCTCACTGGTCAGAATGAAGCTTGGCAATGGTCAGCCCGATGCTGGGGATGGACCGCCATGGGCGAGTGAACAGGAGTGAACACGTGTAACAGAAAACTAAAGAACTACTGGCCAAGAAGTTCACACATGAACAGTTGGAGAGACTGTCACTTGATTTAACTCATGTTTCTAGGTCAGCACGTGGCACACAGAGGGTCACAAATACTTCTCTAATTTTCATCTGGGCCCCATATCCCTCATCCACGGAGAGGGCAGGGGCTAACAGCTTGATGCTGAGAGACTCTCTCTGTTTATAACAACCACCATGTACAGTGCACTGTGGTTTCACTTACTGTGGTCATCCAACCTCTGAAAATATTACACGGGAACATTCTACAGCAATTCACAAACTTAAAACTGCCACTCATTGCAAGCAGCATAAAATCCACTGTGCAGACACATCTAGCCCAGGACCTTAATCATTCTCCTGAGCACGGTACCTGTGCTGCACATTTGCACACCTAAGGTCACTCTCTGGCTATCGGGACTGTTCATGGTAGTAATTACATTCAAGTAAGCATTACTTACTTAGGCTAGCCCCAGCCTCAAGAGCAGTGATGCCAGCAATTGCTAAGCTAAGAAGTGATCATAAAGTATCTAAGCAGAGAGAGGGCAGTTTGTGATGGATAAGCTTGGTTCTAAACTCAACTAGCCTGAGGGCATCTTGGCTAGGGCATGCTCTGACAGCCTATCCATAGGCACATCTCTTCCTGAGGCTAATTTATAAATTAAGCACAACCACTGGCAAGCACGCATAGCAAAAATCATTTTAGTTTTTTGTTTGCCTATTTTAGGTTTTATTCATATCTTCAGGTCTAAAAACTTACCAGGGCCCTTGGAACAGAGCCCCCATGTGGGTGGGGCTGGTGAGATCCTTCTGTATTCTGCTCTTATTTTTCCAGAATAATTCCTTTACTCTAAGACAAGCTACATACTCAACTTTCAGCATACTATCCTGAATTTTGCTCACTCACATAAGCATAGAAAAATGGATCTAGTCTTTTATGTGATAATTCTGAGCAAAGCAGTCTGATTGCCTAATTCTCACCTTACACAGCATGATGTCATTGGTTCCCCCCAGTGCCTCCTGTTTTTTATAATTGATGTTCTATAACCCAAAGAACTTTATTGCCATATTTCCTTTTCCATCAGATTTCACAGGTGAATTTCATTCCTGAGGTTGAAGAAAATCAATTTTCTGTTTGAGATTTTTGAATGAGGTACACAGCCGGTCAGTTTTATCCATTCTTAAATGCCTTTCAACTAATTTTCATATACACCGTTTTCTAGGGTGGGCACAAAACACAAATGATTTAGAAACACTGTCATGTTGGGAGCCCTGGGATCCTTTGCTGAGCTGTGCTGAGCACAGAAGTCTCTTCAAACAAGTCTGCAGGGTCAGTATAAATACTCATCGCCAGAAAGTCAGTCAGTACAGACACGCACAGTTGGGGCCTACTGTAGTTATTTTTAAAATCGAAAGACCATGCAATACAAGAACTTCTCTCACCTGAAGGGGTCCTAACGAAACTTTCAGGTGTAATTCCCAACTGCTCTACGGTTACTGTGGAGAAGTCCAAAGGTGACTTAAAGGTGTCGGAGGTGCAAAGATTAGGAGTCACATCTGCTACATGTTTCTGCGGGGTCATAAGCTTCCCGGTTCCCAAGATAAAAAGCGCATTTTCTGAAAACGGAAAACACGTTGCAGGGCTAAGCAACACAATCAAGGGACTCAAACCTTCCATCTTACGAGGGCCACAGGTCACCACGTACCAGAATTATTAACGACACACTCCTTGGGTTCGGAGGGAGGCCTGTCGCATGAACTTGTATCCATCTGGAAGATGAAGTTAAAGGCAAGAATAAAATGTGAAAAATAATCCTACTGCAAGCCCAAAAGAATGTGACGGGACTCTAACGCAATCCGTACCAGAGGGACATGCTGGGAGAGAATTCCGGGCGTTCCGATTAAAGAAACGGCGGGAGGTGTTATTAACTAAACAAAGCCGACCGACCTGAAAACGTCCGGGTTTTTCATCCCAGGACCCCGATCGGATAGCAGGCCTACCTCTCGCGCCCGGGTCCCGCCTGTTCCTTCAGACGTCTACTAGGGTCGGGCTGGCTTCGCTTTACCGAGTAAGGGATCTGGGTTAGCTTCCTTCCTGCCGGCCGCTGCACGATCTGTGAGTCTGGGAGAAGGGAAGACGCCTCGCAGCCCGCCAGCAGATTCAAACTGGGGCCACGCCCCCCCTACGCGGAGGGATACCCGTAGGGGGACCCACGTGTGAGCGCGCACCCCGGTCCCTCCAGGCCTCACCCCCGAGCTGTCGGACGCGGCAGACGCCTCCGTGTATCCCGGGAGAACTACGGCTAGCCCAGAATAAGCAACCCCCTGGCGAGACACAGCTATGGCAAAATGGTGCCCTCAAGACTGAGTTCCGCGGACCAACACTTCAGTTAAGCCACAAACCCCGCCTCTAACTTTGGGATTGGCTGCCGCAAACTTCGAAAATGAATCATTAGACCAATCGTGACAGAACCGCAGCATGGCTAGTCTAACCCATTAACCAATCCCGACACCAGCCGTTACCTCGGTGGGTGGGGTTGTAGGAGGGGTCAAAGCCAAACGAGGCGCTGACTGGTAGATGGAACTTCAGCGTCCCGCCTTTACCTTAGGCTCCGCCTCTTTATGCAAATGAATCTCCCTTTACTCCGGCGTGCGCCTGCTCAGTAACGTTTAGCACCGCCCCTTGCTAGTAGCTTCTCCTCTGATTCGCTGATACTCCTATCCGTCAACCAGCTTTCAGCCTCTCTTTCCTCCCTCCGCCGACTAGTGCTCGTCTGAGTCCACCCCCCCGTCGAATTCCGATTGGCTGAACGCTGGCCGGCTCCGCGCGTTGATTGGCGCAGCTCAGCGTCCGTCTAGATGCGGATGGGGGAAGGGCCGCTAGCGGGCTAAGGAGCCTAGGGGCGGGGTGGGAAGGAGGATCGGCCAACCCCGGGGTGTGGGACTTGAGAGTGCGTGCGTGAGGAGTGTGGGGCTGACCAGGAAGGTGGCGAAGGGCGGAGAGTCCGGGTGGGAGGCGGGAGGGGTCTCGCGGGCACGGAGCGCGGCGGGTGGCGGGCCGGGGGCGAGGGTGGCGGCTCCCTCAGGACCCGGCGCGATGCGGCGGGTCACGTTGTTTTTGAACGGCAGCCCGAGGAACGGCAAGGTAAGCGGTGGAGAGGGCGCGACCCGGGGACAACCTCTCCCCCCCGCCCCCGCCCCCCTTCAGCTCCTGACAACCCGGGGCATCCCGGCCACCGGAGCCCCGAGGTGCCGCTGTCACCTGAGCAGCGGGCCGAGGTCCCCTCCCACCTTCCCGCGTCGCCCTCCTGTCCTGATCCGTGCTGAGTAATGCTCAGCCCCGGGGAGGAGGCGGTGATCACCGAGGCGGGTGACCCTGGCCAAGTCCGGGAGAAGGACACTCCAGGGGACAGTTGAGTGACATCCTCAGAATGGGGACCTGATCTGGAATGCTTAACTCCTCTTTCAAGGTGCCCCGGGACCCCTTGCCCCGCCACTGTGCAAACTTTTGTTTTGTGTTTTATTGTGTATTTATTGTTTTGATTCCTCGGAGGACGGTGACAGCAGACCAGAGTGACTTGATTTGACAGCAGCCTTAGCTGCCTTTAGGCCTCCGTGGAGGGCGTGGTGCTAAATATTTTTCCGATGTTGCAGCAGCCGCTTGCCCCACCCTTGAAAGTTATTCTTTGGAAAAAAAAAAATGTTGGCTGTTTCTGGCACACTAGTTATGTGAGGTTAAGTGACGGCCCCACACATAACTAAGAATGCTTAAAGTCTCAGAAGTAACGAAGCCTTTTAAAGTTTCAATTCAAGGTTCATTGGCCCCACTCTATTCTTAATGGGCCAGAATATTTTGATTTTTACACTTACACGTAGCAGAACTATTCAAGGGGGTTAAGGGGGTGTGTGTGGGGGTAGCTTTTTTAACCACTTTGCAGTTTTGAATAAACAGATTCTGGAAATCTGAACTGCAGTGAGGTTTGTGCTCTGCGACTTTGTTTTCTTAAAGATTTGATATTCATACAAAAATAGTATTAACATAAGCTCAACCAGTGCTTCAGAAATACGTACCGAAAAAGCGCTGTCAGGGCTGATCATTAACTTCTCCTCACCGCACTCTGTTGTTGGCTAGTATTCAGAACCTCAGGTCTGTGTGGCTACTGAGAGGCTTAGTATGTCGAGTTGCAGTTGTATTGATATGTGTTCTCACCAGTGTTAACTATGTTGTGTTTCTCCATGACGTCAGGGTGGCTAGAGTTCCTCATAAGTCCTTATTAACTCTGCTCTAAATCTCTGTTTTATTGTCCAAAACTTGAGTGGGTTTTTTGTGTATTATTTACATTTTAAAAAACCGTCTAAAAAGTTACACTTTAGTTTTGATTGTGAGTTTCCTGGTTAATATTAAAGAGTCTCAGAAGGTTGGGGAAAGTGTATCTCAAAGAATTATGTATACATATTCACAAACAAATATAACAAAAGAGTGAACTGAAAAATACTAACATTTAATATTCAAAAGAAACTATGCCACAATCCTTTCTGCTAAGCTAGAGAATATTTGCTCTCAAGCTGTTTCCTCTCCTTTCCTCTGATTAAAAAAAAAATGTTTTAAAAAACCCTCTTATTTGAAAAGATCACAATACATAGCACCTGCATTTATGTATATAGGTATATAATATATACATAGCCACTATATTTAATCAGGGTTGGTGTAAACATGACGGATGCTCATTAAAATATTCCTAAATGAAATGCTACTCTGAAATAGTTTGATTTCCTGTCTATAAAATAGAATATATCATTTAGATTGTCTCCTTACTCACCTGGTTTTTATTTTTAATCCCCTAGTCATGAGAATAATCCTCTCTAACCCCCACCCCACCCCACCGTACACCCCAGTGTGTTTCCCTCTTGCAGCTTGCCCTGTGGCTGTCCGACTGTGAGGTAGATGTCATCAACATGCGTTTTCTGTTTTTGTAACTGATAAATGCTTTTAATGTTGATGAAAGAGCTGGGTTTTTTTTTTTTTTCCTAAGTGAAATGAAATACCATGAAGGGTGTAATGTGACCCATTGGGATTTAGGAAGGAATGTATATTGTTTATATTTTTTATTTTAAGACAAAATAATTTAAAAACTTGGGTTTTCTAATCTCGAAAAACATGGGAGCCTCCAATCACTGAACTTGTCAACTGGTCTTGTTTTCTTCCAGATTAGAATCCTTTCACATAGGTTGATAGCCAGCACCTTACTCACAGTTGGCTCTCTTTGACATGCAGTATACAGAAGCCTACATACACTGCAGAGTCTTAACTGATTTAGCCATCAACTCAGTGCCAAGTGGCTTGACAAGATTACCTAAAAAAAAAAAACCTGCAGATCGAAGCTGGTATTAATCACGCAAACATAGTAAATATTGAGAGAGTGGCAACGCTGACTGCTCTTCCTCGCATCAGCTGTAAAATTAAAATATAAAATACGGGCCTCAGAAGAGTGCCGCGTTTTAAGAAAATTATTTGAGGTTTTTGCTTAATAATTGCTATAGTTAAGTTCTTCTTGGGTATATTATTCTTTGAACTATTAGCCAGCCGTATGATGAGGTCATTCTAATTACCAAGACATGAAAAAGTCTTTTTCTGTACATGCAGTCAAATGGTCTTGGGGTTTTTTCCTTTGCCTTAGTTTTTAAAATCTTTTTGGGTTAGGGAGCTGGCTCAGGGGTTAAATGTAGTACAGAAGCAGCAAGTGTGAGGAGCTGAGTTGGGATCCTGAGAAGCAGCTATTGGATAGATAAGGCAGTCCACCTAGAGTTCCAGGCCCCGAGGCAAAGATGAGGGATCCCAGGAGGAAGCTGGCTCTCTAGCTTGGCTGTGTTTGCAAACTCGGGGGTCACTTATGCCTCAGTGAATAAAGTACAGAGCTCTGGAAGAAGGCTCCTTAAATCAACTTTGGGCCTCGACCTACATGTCCACACAGGTACACACACACCTGAACACACACGCGTGTGCCTACACACACTCAAACACACACATTAAAAAACAACCGTTTATATTTTAAAGGCAATCTTAAATTTAGCAGAGTCTCACTAAATTTAATGATAAATGTTCAGAAGATTCTTGCTGGCCAGTTTGTAATCTGGGTAAATAAAAGTTCTATTGCCATGACAGTGGCACACAGTTTACACCTAAATAAACACACAACTGATTGAGCACAAACCCAGAACCATTCTACTGATAGGCTTTCAAGATTATGGTCCTGTACCATTGATGTGTTTTAATTATAGGAGAAAGGGGAGTTGTTATTGGCTCCAGAAAGGTCAGCTGTGTCTACACCTTTCATCTTTTCTCCATTTGCCTCCCAGTCTCCTTTGATCTCTTTGCTATTCCATGTAAAGGTTAGTATTAAGAGTATGAAATGAGGATTCAGACATCTAAATAAAACGTGCGATTCTGAACAGCCCCGTGTGGGCGCCATCAAGAACCACTTGGGCATATCCTAGGCTTTTTGTGTGCAGTACTCATTCAGCTGCCACCTAATAAGAACTGTCTGAGTGTGAGCCTCCGTGCCAAACGCTGCACACACAGCAGGCGAGGGAATATCTGTATCCTGGACTGACCTTTGCATCCTTAGCTAATTTTGATATTAGGTCAGAAATATGTTGTTGGTATCATCTAGTCAGACTTGAACTCATTACATTATTAGAAGTGAAAATCTGAATCTAAACCTTAGTAAGAACTTGGTGTTCTTTTAGTTTGTTTCTTAATACCTTTGATGTGTATAGAAGCCTGCAGTATAAAATATTGATGGTACATCAGAATGAAAGGAACATACTAAAAGCCATTTTCATTAATTTTATTTATCTTTGTTGCTTTCTTAGTCCTTACAAACTTGACATTTTTTCTTTAATGTTTCTAACATTTAGTAATAATGTCTGCATTTTCAATACTTTAGTGAAATATGTAGTATTTATGTAAATATTACATATATTTTATATAAATATTTCAAATATATATTTATATAAATATATTTTAAAAATAAAAAAACACTCCCACAATTTATCCATTCTCTCGTCAACACACTTGTATCCCATACACTACTATGTGTGTACTCTAGCATAAAGAGTAAGAATTCCCTAGAGTGCATTATGGGAGTACTTAAAAACAGTGGTGTCCTCCAACCCCAGTAGGTCTGAGTGACACTGGGGTATATAATTCTATCACACTTCTGGTAATTTTTATATTACAGGCTTTGAGCTGTAATTTGAGGACCACCCCCACCTCCACCTCCTGCTCCCTCTCCAGTGAGATGGCTCAGGAAAACTTAGTGCCTGTTGAGGACTGAAGTTTGAATCCCAGCACCCACATCAGGTAGTTCACAACTGCCTATAACTTGAGCTCCAGGGCATCATATATCCCTGGTTTTCACAGACACCTGCACTCACACCCCGCCTCCACCCCGCAGGTATATAATTTTAAAAAGTAACCCCCTGGGTTCAATTAGTGCTTCTCATATACATGTGGGTATGGAACCATCCACTTGAATATGGACAACCTACAACCAACCATGTTTGAAAAGGAAACGTGAGTCTTTGTCCCTGACAGCCTCAACTGGCAATAGCTGCTCCACCAGCGCCTTACCTTAGGCCTCTCCCCAACTCACGCTGAGAGTTTCCTGGCTTGATATGGTAGTACAGCTCTTTCCCAGGGTAACTATAGTGCTTGTGAGTTGATGTATTCAACAGTCGCATCCAGAAGTCAGCGTTTCTCAGCTCTCCTCATCTGCTGGCTCTTAGATTCTTTCTGTCATCCACTCTTCCTAGATGCTTCCTGAGCCTTGGCTAGGGGAGGTTAATACAGATGATTCCGTCACAGCTGAGCACTCGTGGTCACTCAGTCCTTGCACTTTGACCAGCTTTGCTTCTCTCTCCACTAACTGTTACCCACTGCAAAAAGAAGCTTCCCTGACCAAAGTTTAGCAACATTCATCTGTGAGGATAAACAATACTTAGCAGGCAGGTTGACAGCTTGACAGTTTAGCATAGCAGCAGGAGATTCCTCCTAAGGCCTGGGAGCTTTCACCCAGGTTTACAGGACCAGGCAGGAAATTTCTCCTCAGAGCAGGCCTCATAGCCAATCAGAAAGGGCGTGGATATAGCTGTACTGTCACACTGCTATTACACCAGCGGCACATCCTACCAGGAAAGTCTGAATATCCTAGGCTCCAGTACTGACTTAAGACCATTGATGTCTTTTTTCCTCCAACATCCCCCATAGCACCCTTTGGCACTTTGTAAGCTAGTCAGTAGGGAGAGAGCTTCTCTGTCTGTCGAGGTGGATTTCTCTTACGTTCTGTATCTAACATGAGTACTGTCTTCAGCAGTGGGGTCTTACCATCTAGTTATGGTGGATAAGCAAGAGTGGTGGCAACAGCCTGTGGTGGTTTCAGTTACCTCTGGGGCCTCCCTGAGGGCCAGATAACTGGTGGGTAACTATACCATGCCTGACACTGAGATTTGTATTGAATGACCCATGTCTTCTGGAGCAGCATTGTCCACCCATGCAGGATGCTCCATATCCATGTATGTATAAACATACATATATGTGATTTTTAAAATTTAACTTATAAACTAGCAGGCTTCTCTAAGACCCCTTTAACCAGAGCACGCCACCCTTGTTCTTTCATATGGCCTATGTACTATTCGTGCTGATTATACGTTTTACTTAGCTTTCCATATAGCTGTTTCATAAACTCTTCATTTTGGCTTAATTTTGGTTAAGTCTTCCCCCAACTCCTTATTTCCCCACTTCCCATCAGGTATCCAGTTTTATAAGGTAATTGCAGATTGTTTTTTGAAGGCATTGTGGGTACTTATATTCCCCCCAGTAGTTCCTAAATCTTCCCATTGATTTCATTCTTTCCAACATTTAATATTGTCAGAATTTTCTTTTCTTTTCTTCTCTCTTTCAAGACAGGATTTCTCTGTGTAGCCCTGATGGTCCTAGAACTTGCTCTGTAGACCAGGCTGGCCTAGAACTCAGAGGTTGGCCTGTCTCTGTCTCCCGAATGCTGGGGTTAAAGGTGTGCACCACCATTGCCTAGCTAGAATTTTCCATTTTCAATATTGTCCTTCTTGACCTCAGGAGTAGTTAGAACATTTTTTAAAATAAAATCATTTTTACTTTTGAACTCAATTACAATTGAGGTAGAATGAATTGAGCGCTCCGTGTTAGATAAGAATTGTTATTGGAGCCGGGCAAGGGTGGTGCACGCCTGTGTTCCTGGCTATGGGGGAGGCAGAGGTAGGTGGATCTCTGGGAGTTCTAGGCCAGCCTGGTCTATAGGAGAGCTGAGGCTACACAGAGAAACAGTCTTGGGTTCATTTAGTCAGCATGCATAATCTAACCCTTTCATACTGTTAGTGTGTTGTGTAAAATGTCCTGGGAATGTTAGACATTTCTCTAATTGATGACTTTTGGTTGTCAACATCATGAATTATTAGATTGTCAACTACAGATTTTATTTCTAAAACTAGTGTTGATAGCCTGGAGACAAAAACTTCCCAGCCCCTCTGTAAGTAGTGCAGTTTCTTTATAATATCTTTGGAAAACAAAATTTAAAAATTATCACTTTAATCCAAGCACTTGGGAGGCAGAGGTAGGCAGGTCTCTGTAAGTTCAAGGCCAGCCTTGTCTACAATGTGAGTTCAGGACAGCCAAGGCTACACAGAAAAACCCTATCTTGAAACAAAACAAAACAAAAAACCAAAACCAAAACCCCCAAAAACCAGTAAGTCAGTTTCATTATGCAAAGATAGTCACTTTCAACCCTTTTATTAATAGCACTTTCAAATTGCAATTAAACCATTAACTTCATCTTCCAATATAAATTTCAACAAAAGATGTAGATTAACTGATGTACACAGAAAAGGTGTGACCTAGTTAAAATCCCTGAAATCAATGTCATCTCACTCAATATTCAAGAAATATTTGGAGCTTACCATAAGTAATCTAACATTTAGCCTAGTAGAATCTTCCATTTCAAATGCAGAACTCATTTTCTTAATTTTAAATATTAGAGTGACATTTCTTTTATTTTTTTAATATAGGGTTTCACTATGTAGGCTAGCCTGGCCTCAAACTCAGTCTTTCAGCCTCATGGTATCTGGGCCTTTGCCCTGTTACATGGTTTTGTTGTTATTTGGTTGGTTTTTGTTTTTAGCTCAGCTTATCAGCTATAACAACAATAGTTGGTTGGTATTCACAGAATAAATAGCAACTTTTAACACATTCACTTTGCCATTGAAACTTTAAAGTTTAAGTGGAAAAGTTAGAAAATAAGCACCTGGAAAGATTGATCTGAGTTTGAAGCCAGCTGGGGCTATGTAGTAAATTTTAAGACACACTGTTTTAGACAAACAAAAAGAAAGAGAAAATATTTGATGAAAATATAAACTATGATGCTGTTGTGTTCAAACTGATTTTTTGATACTAAAAGTCAAACTCAGTTTATACCTTGATTGCTTAGTTTTCCAGCCAACATAAGTGCCCGTCAAGTTCTGACCATATTGTGCATAGGATTCACCAGTCACTATGTGGAGGTTTCTGTCATATGTTCAATGATGACTTCATGGAAAGTTGAAAACAGAGAACATGTTACCCTGATTACTTTTCTCTTGCTGTGATTAGACACCATGAACTTATAAAAGAAGGTATTTATTTGGGGCTTAGTTTCAGAGGGTTAGCGTGTGTGACCTTCATGGCAGAGGGCATGGTAACAGTTAGCCAGGTATGATGCCAGAGTAGGAACTAAAGCTTACATCTTGAGATGCAACCAAGAGACACAGAGAGGTACACTGGAAATGGCATGGACTTTGGAAATCTCAAAGGCCACCTCCAATGGCTCACCACCTCCTACGAGGTCACACCTCCTAATCCTTCCCAAACAGTTCCACCCACTGGTAACTAATTACTGAAATACATGAGCCTATAGGGGCCACTGTAATTGGAACCACCACATACTGCACTAATCCGTCCTCACTTAGTTACTACTGGTGCGGTTCCCTGGGTAAAAATAGGTGTTTCAGCATTGTTTGCTTTCTCCTATTGCTTAGAATAGCACTGTTTAGAACTGTGGTGGTAGAAGGTTCACATGTGTGCATGAGCCTGTGGGGCAGTTGAATGCCCTACACATGGGTAGTGCAGCTAATGAGCTGCCTTTTTAAAACTTTTAATTAAGTTTTCTGAGTTAAATTTTAAGTATCCTCATGTGGTCAGTGTAGCACCAGAGTGTGATGGGTGGCCTTTGTGTTCATTAGAAAACAACCAAGGCAGGGGAAAACAACTTAGCTGAGTCGAAGTAGACAACAGTTTAATTTGATGGATTTTGAAAAACATGTTATATAAAGTCTTAACATCTCACATTTAAGTTGGGAGCTTACTGTAAGTAGATATGTTTGTCTTGCATCCACTTTATAGTATAGCCAGCAGAAATGAAAGAACTGCTGCGAGAAAGGTGATATGAAGCCAAGGAGGGGATGCCACGCAAAACAGCCATGCAGAATACACAGGGAAGGAGGAAGGGTATCTCTGGGCAGGAGATGCTCTTGCCCCCAACCCCAGGCATTTCGCATGCTATGGTTGTCTTTGCCCTTTTGTGCAGCATTTGTGCTTTTTATTCCTAACTTCCAGTGATCCTGGATGACAGACAGTGCTGCCCGCAGGAGTTATCTCAGCCGCTGAGAAGCCGGTTACCGCAGCTCAGAAGGCAGTGTCCACATGAGGACCGATTCTCAACCCCCTGCTAATGCAGCTGCCTGGTCATTATGTATCAGCCCCTGCCTGACTCGCTGCAGGCCAGACCAGTTTATTATACAACCCAGCAGTGTTGTGTTTAGAATGCCAGATGCTCAAATCTGGATTTCATAAAATATAAATAGTTTTTGAAAAATTAATGAAGTGGGAAGTTGTTACCTTCTCTATGATAGTTGATGCAGTGAACAACATACTAAGCAGCAGAAAACCATTGCTAGTCCAAAACACCAGCCGCTCCTACAAAGGAATAATAGAAGAGCAACATAAGAAGGACTTAAGTTCTTAGGAACTTTGCTAAGCTGCGGGCATCGGCTCATCTTCTCATAAAACTGAGGTAGATGCCACTGTTTTCTTCTTTACTAGTTAAAAGTAACAACGCGTAGAGCTTGTCACAGATTAACAGGTAGAAAATGCTAATCTAAAGTTGAGTTCAGGTCTATCTTCAGAATTAGTGTTGAACATTAAGATTCTAGATTAGTTTTGGTTGGCCACACATTATTGTTGTTGTTGTTGTTGTTGAAAATATTCATTTCCTATACAATACATCCCAGCCGTTTTTCTCCCCCGCACTGCCCCCAACTTTCCCTCCCTCTCCTCTTCCCCACATCCACTCCCCTCTGTTTCCCTTCAGAAAGGAGCAGGCTTCCAAGAGACAACAGCCTAATATGACAAAACAATAAGACAAGGCAAACACCCTCATATTGAGGCTGGACAAGGCAACCCAATAGGAAGAGAGGAGTCCTAATCCTAAGAGCAGGCAAACGAGTCCGAGACACGCCCACTCCCACTGATAGGAGTCCCACAAAACCACCAAGCCAGCAGCCACACACAGCCGCAGAGGACCTGTGTAGACCCCTGCAGGCACAGTGCTTGCGCTTTAGTCTCTGTGAGCCCTGCTTAGTTGATTCTGTGGGCCATGCTCTCCTGGTGTCCTCCATCCCCTGGAACTCTTAGTCTTTCCTCCCTCTCTTCTGTCGGGTTTTTATTCTCTTAGTTTTGAGTTTCTACAGTAGGAAGCACAAAATAACTATGTATCAGACAGTGCTTAGAATCTCCTACATGATCTTTTTATGTTTTAATCTGTGATGTCAGTGGTGAAATTCGTTGTATATGTTGTTCAAATTGATCTGGTATGTTCACAGGTTGTTGCTGTATATGGAACTTTGTCTGATTTGCTTTCAGTGGCCAGCAGTAAACTCGGCATAAAAGCCACCAGTGTATATAATGGAAAAGGTGGACTGATTGATGATATTGCTTTGATCAGGTAACCTTCACCTTTTTAAGCTGTCAGTAATGTATCCTTGGAGTCTTGGTGCTGTGTGTCTCACTTATGCAGTAGTTTCATTGCTGTTGTGAAAGCTGTTTTTTGGCAAGTGATTGTGTCGACTTAGCTGTTTGAAGACTAAATCACTTGGACTCAGTCTGTTGATCAGCTAGAGAACCTTTACTTATACACAGTATATTGATAGTTTGCATCAGTCATATATGGCACCAAGAATTTCTTCTTTGTAGTAATTTAAAAATTTAAATATCTTACATGAACTTGTTTATTATTAAACTCATTGTTTTAAAATTTATAAACATCACAAAGAGCTGATGCTAAATACTACAAAATTCTAACTAGAGATATAAGGGGTTTACCACAGTACTGCTTTTTAAAGCTCCTTTTTGTGGTTTTTAGTGTCCCATGTAGATTATCGCTTGAAACAGGTGTCAAGTTCTCTTCACAAAGGATAAGACAGTTTGGGGGCAAGAAAGCAGTTTAGCAGAAAGATGATAAAGGGGACGCTGTTTAGGTAGAGACCACACCAGCAATATGGTTGCTTTGCTTGAGTTACCTCATTTGATTGGCAAAGAGTGGGTGTCTTAATTGATGATATAAAGACTGATGCTTTAAGTGACATTGTATATGAACATTAATCTACACTCAAATCCAGGGCAGACTAACCCTCCAGTAGAAGAGACTTCCTCTGAAAGCCATTGGTTCTAGTCTCTTTGTTTTAAGCAGAGAGACCAAGCAAGCTTCTGAGATGTGAAGGGTCTTACCATGGGCATAGAGTTTAGCTGTTGATTTGAATTTTGTCTGTGAGGACAAAAACTTTCATACTAATCTAGAAATGTTAACTGGCAAACTGAGCAAGGAGAAATTACAAATTGAAACACAAATCTAAATAAATTAGAATTTCTTAGTTTTTTTTTTCCTTTATTTCAGCATCTTTGGATAGTTGACTTACATCTCTGAATGTTATATACCAACCTAATTTTCAAGCAGAAATTCTATTCCCAAGAAGAACTCAATGTATCCTATGTTGATCCACAAAATAATCTCTGTAGGTCAGATGGATATGACTGTGTCAGAATTTGAGGCTCTCACAGTGTTTTCTGGTTCACAGTAGTGTCAGTGTCTCTGATCATTGAGTTACACTAACGGTACAAGGCAGTCAGGGAGGAGAGTAAACTGCTAATCCAAGAGAGTAGGTCATCTGAAGTGTTTCAGTGTGGTCATGGTAGACGTGTAATGAGTAGGTGCTTACAGCAGAGTTGCTTAAGGTGCCATTTTTCCAGGATTTAATTTGACAGTTTGTTTTAATTTCTTAAGTTCTCAGCTGCTAATTATGTGAGAAATCGCTCCAATAATTCATTTAGGGGTAAAGCATTAAAATAAAAACAACTTGCCTATGGCTTTAGTCATGTCCTTTGGATATAAGATTACATGTTCTTCAGTAAATATAAGGCCAAATTCATAAATTTGCTAGTGAGAGATTTTTTTTTCCTTTCATTTCAAAAGTACTTTGCTATAGAAGATCAATTGTGTTTGCATTTAGATCTAGTCAGGGGTAAACAGAGTCCCACAGACAGTTTCCTTGTAGATAGATAGGTGACAAAGCTTGTCATCTGTGTAATTCTAAGGAAGAGTTCAGATAGTCATTAGCTAAGTAATATGCTGTCAAATTTTAATTGTGGCTTTTTAAATTTTGGTTTTCCCAGGGATGATGATGTGTTGTTTGTATGTGAAGGAGAACCATTTATTGGTAAGTAACTTTTTAACTACTAAATTTCTTTGTCACAGTAAAAAGCCTGAAATGGTAAATATTTTACAAGAAGCTATATGACTTACTATGAAAAAATTATGATGGCTAAACTCAGATTTTCATAGTCATTTTTATTCATTGAGTTTATGTCAAATTACACTCATTTGAATTACAATTCTAGTCTAGTCTATATTGTTTCCTCTTTTACATGCCTTGAGATGCACTAGGTTCATACAATTGTGACCTATGACATAATAAAGTAATTTTTGATTTTAGAAACATTTTCTTTGTTTAAAACATTTTCTTTGATAGTGGTTGCTAGAACTTCCCTTAGTACTATTTTAGTTACTTGTAATCATGTATTCTTTGCATAATGTGTCACAGTCCTTTACTGCTGATCAAGTCTTAACAATGAAAACATGACTTGGCTTCAGCCACTATCCTTTCATTTGGAAGAAAACATATATAGTTGAATATCTCAAAAGAAAAGACCTAATACATAAGTAAGCAAATATTCTTGAACAAATTCTTAATTTTGTTCCTTATAGTCACACATGCGTGTGTGTTTAAGTGTTTTTGAGCATGACTGCCATTGTGTTTCATGTGTAGAGGACACTCTCAGAGTCGTGCTTCAGGCAGTAGGCACACTAAAGTAGGTGTGTGCGCTGGGCGTGTAGCTGCCTGCCTTTGGTGCTAGCATTTAAGACGCAGAGGTAGGTAGCTCCGTGAGTTCAGGACAGCTTGATATACATAGTGAGCTCCAGGCCAGCCAAGTCTGCATTGTAAGAAAGACTCTTGTCTCAATAAAACCAACGACAAAATAAATGTATAGCCTCTTCTGTCTCCAGCTTAAATTATGGACAAATCTTGTTCCATCATCTGTATCCAAAAGTCGTTATTCCATTGATTCCTTGCAGGCTAGCCATAGAGTCATTCACTGAGAATAAATAGGCTGGGATTTTAATTCAGTGGTAGAACCAGTATCTGCTATGAATAGAGGCCTGAGTTCAATCACCTAAAGCTCCTCCACCACGAAAAGTAACAACAAATTCTCCTAGGATTTCTGTTTGTTCCTGGGACTTGTTAGACTTCAGAATATTTGGTAGAGTTCCATCCTCTACTTATATTGATGCCCCAGGTGTCTCATCTGCTCATTAGTTTTTCGAGGTTTCTTTGCTCTCCAGTATAATAAAGTGTTAATTTATCTTACTCTCTTGTCACAGACATGGAACATCATTGTTATGATTTAATGTCATGTTCAAGATGCCGTCTGGGTTATAATTGTTAAAAGTCCTTTTGATGACTAGAGTTGGGTGTATATAAGTATCTAGAGATAGTTTATATGTTATGCTATATAACATATTCCATAAAGTTTATCATATATTATAAGATGAGATGTTTATGTTATATAATATAATATATCCTGTGGGTTCATACTGAATCTTTCAGATATATTCAGGATTATAAGGCTTTTACTTACCCTCTTCTGTCTTAACTTTGTCTCCTTTCTTCTATATCAGTCACCCTGATTTTCCAAGAATGCAGAGTGACGCATTTACAATGTCAAGTTATTATTCATCTACTTCATCCCACTCAAAAATCACATAAAAATTTTAGAGGAATAAGCAATATTTTTAATACCAATAGGGTCTGCCAACAGCTTAACATGTTTTGTATATCCTCCTGCCTTCACCTTTTTTGTTAAAAATTGTTGTGTTTCCACATTGTCAGAAGGTACATGCGATGTCTCCTGTCTTTTCTTCCTAAGCTCCATTGATGTTTCCTTCCCTGAGTGCACTTAATGCTTGTCTTCAGTGCTTGCTTAGGTCATTCTCTCCAGTGCTTGTCTGCCTGAAACTTACTCTGATAGATTCTCCCCAGAGGCTGTGAGACCAGTTTTCTCCAGCGTCTTGCAACATATAAGAGTTTATGGCTCGGTACTTGAAAATCAGATGTGGAATAAGGTCAAAGTTTGTCAAATTATTAACTTTAAATGTGTACATTATGTCAGTTTTACAATGAAGCCTTTGAAAAAATTATTGGTCCACACTTTCCTTATTTGGGTATTGTAAGTAAGTTACTTCACTTTGTTCTGACATAAAGGGTGGCACCAGGAAATCTGATCTTAAGTGACTATTCTTGATCACCCAGAGGACTTTTCTTCCCTTATTCTAGCAGTTTAGTGGACTCTTTCCTGGGTTACGTTGTTCGGGTTGTCTGGGTACTTTGATAGATTCTTATGGGTTTTGCTTTGAAAAATTATTTCTTTGCCTTAATCTTACTATTGGTATTATTTTTTACATGTTATCTGTAGATCCTCAGACAGATTCTAAACCACCTGGGGGATTACTAGGACCCCACACAGACTGGCTGACATTAAATGTTGGGGGACGATACTTTACAACAACAAGGTAGGTTTTGTGTGTGTGCGTGTATGTGTGTGTGTGTGTGTCCGTCCGTCCGTCTGTGTATCTGTCTGCCTGTCTTAAAGAGCATGGCAGTGAAGGGACTGTGTACATTTTCTTTCAGCTAACTGACTTCCTTACAAGATTTCAAATGCTTCTTAAAAATGTCTGATGTGAAACCATTTTTAGAAAATTCCTTAAGAAAAAATTTAAAAGAAATTAACCTCTCATCCTGAGAACGCATAAATAAAGCATCAATTCATTCAGCTTTAAGGTTTGCTCTTTAGGTGTAATAATAAACAGAGATTACACATATAAATTAGCAGTATTTCTAGAAACAACTTAAAGCCGTCAGATACTAGAAGATCAAAAATATTGTATAAAATGTGTTGCTAGTGTGTAAATAAAAAGATACTAATGCAGCATGAAATCAAAGGAATTGCCAGATTAGAGGAGATTTTGGCAACTTACTGCACGTTTTTGTTTCCCAGCATTACTCCTACCAGGTTGTAGCATGCATCTCTTTGAGAGAACAGCTGAACTCAAGTGTACTCTTGACTTAAATATGTTTGTTTATAAAGACACATGGAGAAATCCATTTTTTTCCCTGAATTCTTAGGAGCACTTTAGTGAATAAAGAGCCCGACAGTATGCTGGCACACATGTTCAAGGACAAAGGTGAGTAGAACCCAGTTTCATTTTTTTGTGGTCCAGTTTTATTTGAGCTGACCTCATAACTCTGGAGTGGGATAAAATAATTTTTATATGAGTAAAGACTTGATGGAATATTATGTGATTTTTGTTTTTCTTCCACAAGTTCTGACTTTATTTTTGTTTGTGGGGGCATTTCTTCATTAAAATGATATCACAGGTGTCTGGGGAAATAAGCAAGATCATAGAGGAGCTTTCTTAATTGACCGAAGTCCTGAGTACTTTGAACCCATTTTGAACTACTTACGTCATGGACAGCTCATTGTAAATGATGGCATTAACTTACTGGGTAAGTTTTCACACATGTACAAGTCCTGTAAGTATGGGAGTGTAGGGATCAGTACAGATAGGTGTCTTTCTGCCTGGTTATCTTTGCTTATATTCATATATTTAGCACACACAATGGTCATATCTTTATTCTGAATAGAGAGACCAGGGGTCCACAATTCCTTTTGGGGGTATGGCTTCAGTAACTTAAGGACCTGTCATTAATGCCTCACTTTTTATGGGTCTATACCATACCCTGATACTAGCAACCCTGAGGCTAGTCCTTTACCTGTGGATCTGTGGGGAGCATTCATCTTCCACGCCATAGCATTCCCCAAGTGCATGAATTTGGTCTTGTGCCAGTCACTACTTCCAGTATTGTAGGGAGCATGACAGGCTGGGGGCCATACGATAACTCATCTGCATGATTATTTTTCCATACTTATAATTAAATGTCTGGGTAGATATCTTGTTACAGTTTGAGTATAAGGGGTCTCCCACAGGCTCATCTTGGACACTTGGCTCCTATCTAGTGATGCTGATTTAGGAGGCTGTGGAATCTTAGGGACATATAGACTAGCTAGTGAGCATAAGGCTTGCATTTGAGAGTACTGCCCAGCTCTGCTTCCTGTCTGCTACTGAGATATAAGCAAGTCATACTGCACGCTTCTATTGCCATGGACCCAGATGCTCCTCCAGTCCTGTAAACTTCCTACATAATTGATTATATTCTTGCAGATGTGAGCCGAAATAATTATCTCCTCCCCTTGGATTGCTTCTGTCTAGTATTTGGACACAACAGTGACAGGAATGACTAGTGCATGATTTTAAAAGTTTCATTTTGGCTCACAGTTTCAGAGGGTTCAGTCCATAGTTGCTTCGTTCCATGTGGTTTAGCAGGACATAAAGAGAGTAGGAGCATATACTTAAAGATGTTCTTAAGTCTCATGGCAGACAGGAAGCAGAGTGTAAGGAGGGCCTGGGGACCAGTCTCTTGTAAAGCCATACCTCACTGACTTATTTCCTCCAATAAGGTCCCACTTCCTAAGTTTTCAGAATGTCCCCAAATACTAGCACCAACAGCAGACCAAATATTCATGCCTTGTGCCTGTGGGATCCTTTCATATTTGAACTATAACATTCTGCCCCTGGTCCTCAAAGGCTTATTACTATCTCATAGTGCAGAATTCAGTGTCCAATTTCACAACTTCCCATAGTCTTATCAGTTGCAACATTGTTCAGAAGTTCAAGTGGAGAGCCCCAGCTGAGATTCAAAACAATCTCTTAGTTATAAGCTCCTGGAAAAACAAGTAGAAAATCGCATACTTTCAAGATGTAACAGCAGAGAATAAACCCTCCTTTTCGCAGAGAGAAGAATTGGAGCATAGAAAGGAGGAGTGGGGCTCTTTGGCTACTCTATTGTTGCTGCAGGAAAGTACCATGACCAAGGCAACCTAGAAAAGGAAGGAAGAGTTGATTTGGGCTTACATTTCCAGAGACAAGTCCATCATGGCAGGGAGCCACAGCAGCAGGCCGCTAGAGCAGGAAGCTGGGAGATCACGGCTTTAACCACAAACACGAAGCAGAGAGTGCACTGGAAATGAGACCAGACAGACTATAAACTCTCAAAGCCTTCTCCCGCAAGGCTCCATCTTCAAAGGGCTCTACAGCACCACCAGCTGGGGAACAAGTGTTCAAATCCTTGAGCCTGTGGGACATTCCTCATTCAAACCATCACAGGGACTAAATGAAGTAGGACCAAATTGAACAAGGCAGGCATTAAATGCTCTAGCTTTGTGACTGGCAGCATCTAGGGCATATAATGTGAGCTTCTCAATGGAATAAGCACCCCTCCTGTACTTGGCTATTTGTAATACTGTGGTCTCTTCTTAGCTGACTTTGCTCGCCCCCTGCAGCTTTTCCTTGCCAGGCAATTCCATGTTCCTGGTATCTCTAACTGTCTGCTTTTGAAATCTGTATAGAAACCTCTGACCCTAGAATCCATGCATTTTTATATTCATGCAAAACCAGAATCATATGGATGTCTACAGCCAGCTGAAATGTTAGCTGGGTCCCCTTAGACCAGTAGTTCTCAACCTGTGGGTCACAACCCCTTTGGGGGTCAAATGACCCTTCATAGGGGTCACCTAAGGCCATCTTTGTATCAGTTATATAATGATTCATATCAGTAGCAAAATTACAGATATGAAGTAGCAATGAAAATAATTGTATGGTTGGGGTCACCACAACATGAGGAACTGTATTAAAGGGTTGCAGCATTAGGAAGGCTGAGAAGCACTGCCTTAGGGTACAGCATGGAGGGGTGCTGAGTCCCTGCATGGTTGGATCTGGAAAACAAAACAAAACAAAAACCACTGGGCTAACTCCCCATTTGTCTTCTCAAAGCAAAATCTTTCAAATGAATTCAGACCTTTATACCCTTGATCCTGTGTTGGGTCAGGTCTGGTCAGTTCTTGAGATGCTCACCAGCACAGTACTTGATCTCTTTGAGATGGTGCTAATCTCTTCAACAAGCTGCCCTTCTAATCCACAAAGTTCCGTACGTTCCAATTCTGGCCAGAACACTTGTTTCTCCAATCTTCCTTTCCTGTTCTGTGATTCCAGTTCTCATGTCAGCCAGGCTAAGAGGAGCTACTAGCGTATGCTCCAGCCTTGTTGTTCTACTGTCTGGAAATTCCCCTCTACCAGGCTAATTAGTCCCTTTAATTAATATATTTATTTATTTATTCATTCATTCATCAACTTTACATCCTGGTGGTAGCTCCATCCCTCTTCCCCTCCCTCCCTCCATCCCTCTTCCCCACCCTCCATCTGCTATTACTCAGAAAAGGGGAGTCCCCCTACCGACCCAGCCCAGCTCATCAAATTGCGTTAGGACTAAGCATGTTCTCTTCTCCTGTGGCCTGGCAAGGCAGTTCTGCCATGGGGGAGTAGTTGAAAAGCTGGCAAGGGAGTCAATGCCAGAGACAGCCCTAACCCTCAATAGAGGACCCATCAGATACATCTTTGTAGGGGGTGTATATCCAGTCCATGCAAGGTCCTCACTCAGTCTCAGCAGGCCCTTCTGGGCCCCAGTCACTGTAGTCCATTATTTTTAAATTCAGCTTTACTCAAATGCTTGGGTTATAGACAGAATATTAAAAAAATTTTTTTTGCCAGGATATAATGTGGACGGCCTATATTTTAATCCTACTAGACTGATGTTCCAATCTGAAGTCTGTTGAGCCTGGCCTTCACTGTCTACATTCCTACTGGTCTGGTCTTCTGAGCTTACAGCAATAATGCCTAGTATTATTCACCTACAGGGTTTTAAGCTTTTTCTGCCCTGCTTTTCCAAATATGTAGATTCTTCCCACAAACTAGTTCCAAAAGCTTAGATCCTTGTGGTCAGTTGTTGTCACAGGAGTCACTCTACTTCTCTGGTATCAGTGTTCTGTATTGGTCATCTTTTCATGTCTGCGAGTGAAGGAGCTCTCTTGGATTCACTTTATACATCATTTTTAATAAGTATAGTTTCCATCCAAACAAGTTTCCCTTAAGACATCTAATACTTTATCCAATATTCTGTTTACACCTGTCAGATCTCATTACAGAAGGTTGTGAGCCACCATGTGGTTGCTGGGAGTTGAACTCAGGACCTTTGGAAGAGCAGCCAGTGCTCTTACCCTCTGAGCCATCTCTCCAGCCTGACATCTAATACTTTAAAAACAATCTACAGCAGTTCTTCTGAGACTGGAATGGAGTGGTGGGGCTAGAGTACAATTCCAGGTGTTACTAGTAGAAAATAGACTAAATAGCCTTTCAACTGTCCCTATCTGGGATTTTATAAATACAAAGCTTTTCTGGATGTCTTAAAGTTTAATTCTAAGCCTATAATTAGAAAGGCAGCCATACCACATTCCCCCAGAGGGTCTGATTTACACAAAAGGCGTTGGTAAACTGAGAGTGAGGCCCAAGCGAGCCTCTTTACTCCAGGTTTCTATAGAGGTTGATACTTGTACTGCCTCTTGGGAGGGATGCAGAGAAGGAGTCCTGAGGTTGGCAGGGAACATGTGATTCTGAGTGTGGGCCTGAGGTTGGCAGGGAACATGTGATTCTGAGTGTGGGCCTGAGGCTGGGCAGGGAACACATGCCAGGGGGATTGTGAGTGTGCCCCTCTGAGATTTTTTTCTCAGCGGGATGGCTGGCAGTGGAGATTGACTTTCACAGGAAAGACTTTTTTTCCCTCCCAGCTAACTGTTTGGCCTTTGTTATTATCTTAGACTTAGGGAGGGGTCATGTCTGTTAATTTTGTAATTCCTGAGTCAGTTTAGCCAACCAAATAACTGAGTCCTCTTTTGGAACATAGAGCTTACCTTACTTATGCTCACATGCAGATGTGTGCTTATTTATCCAAGGTGAGCAAAGCCAATGATAGATAAAATCCCTTTACCACTTAGAAATAAGAATGCCTCAGTCTCTGAATTACACTTCTGAGCTATTTTTGTGGACTTGACTTAAACTGTTACTCATTTTTATCATTTTCTGACTCATTAAGACATTGATAGCAAATGTAACAGATTATTTACTCCGTTAATAAAGTAAATGAATTGTTAAGATTAAATGAACTAATTGTTTTTAATTGGATTTGCAGTAAAATCACTACTGAATTGGCTGTTTTAGGACATATAGTGTTTTTGTCTGTCTGTTTGTTTGTTTATTTGCTCAACCAGGCGTGGTGGCTTATGTCTGTAATCCCAGCACTCAGGGAGGCAGAGGTAGGCAGATCTCCATGAGTTCAAGGCCAGCCTGGTCTACAAAGCAAGTCTAGGACAAGGCTACACAGAGAAACTTTGTCTCAAAAAAAAACAAAAAGCAAACAAACAAAAAATTTTCTTTTGCTCATGGCCTATTTAGCTACCAACATAACCTAGAAATATGCCAAGCTTTTGTTATAATTTATTAGTTTTCTATTTTTTCTTTTGTGGAAAAACCTGTTGGGTTTTCTGCCTCAGAGTCTCACTGTGTAACCCAGACGTACTAGAAAACTATAGTTTTCTAGTGTATCCCAGACTTGCCCACCCTCAGTATCCCAAGTGATGAGATGAAATCTGGCTCAGAAAATAACAACAAAAATGTGTTTTCAAAATATGTTTCAACATTCTGTAGAAGCACTCTAAACCACGGTTGCTTGTTGCTACTGACCAAGCCTCTACCTTCTGGGCCTAGGGAAACTTCTGAGTTGGTAAAGGGCTTGCCTCATAAGTGTCAGGGCCTGAGTTTGATTAACTGGAGTCGGGTTAAGGACCTAATTAAGAAGCCGGGCATGGCAGCCTGCGCGTGTAATCCCAGCAAGGCTGAGACAGGAGGAGGGAGGGTCCCTGCAAGCTCCCTGCAGAAGCTACCCCAGCTGACTGGGTCAAGTTCCAGGCAGATGGCAGACAAACGAAAGGCGGTCAAGCAGTCAGCACCTGAGGAATGACACTTGAAGTTGTCCTCTGGTTTTCACCCACCTGTACACACAAGCACACACATAAATAAATAAGCAAACAAGCCTAGTTGAGTTTAACAGAAAAAATTATATAAAAACCAAAACGACTTGTTCTGTGTAAAAGTCACATGCTTTGTATCTTGATAGGTGTGCTAGAAGAAGCCAGGTTTTTTGGAATTGACTCCCTGATTGAACACCTGGAAGTAGCCATAAAGGTGAGGCAGTTTTTATCTTGATCAGTATTACACTCATCCTAAGTATCACACCAAAGACCCCATTGGGCTTTTTAAAATATTTTTTTCAAGAATTCCCAACCACCAGAGGATCATTCACCGATATCGCGAAAGGAATTTGTCCGATTTCTGCTGGCCACTCCAACCAAGTCAGAGCTGCGCTGCCAGGTAACTGAAGCTGAGCACTCACTGCATGACCTGTGTGTATCAGCAAATCTAAGAGCACTTCTGCATCCTTCTAGGGGTTTGGTTTTGTCTATTTTTCTTTTCTTTTCTTTTTTTTTTATGCAAGATACAGCTTAATTACGAGCCATGGCTTGGATTTAATTTTAAAGAGGCTAGTGCAGATGAGACGGAATAGCCTTCTTCACTGTCTAATTGTGCTTTATGCAACAATTCTTGAGTAACATGGAAATTACAGCAACTTTTAAATTTATGTGCACAGATACTGTGTGTGTGTGGCTGGTCAGTGGCAGAAACTTTTGTGTGTTAGAACATTATAGATTTTGAAGACCATAATTGACCCTGTGGCTTATTTTTTCTGCTTAAATAAGAGAATTGGACTTATTAGAATTAATAAAATAACTGTTACCCAGTTTATCACAGTGAAGGCTGTCAGCAGGTATGTAACTAACTGTCGTCTCTGCTTAGGATGTCCAGCTCTCCGTGTAATGTAGCCATCTCTATCCTGATATGTGGAGATAGTTTCTTTTATGGGAACCCATGAAAGCCATAGACGCCATGTACTCTCAGCTCCGTTTGCTTATGCTGATAATAAATGGATGGAAAGGCCAATGGCTTTTGAAAATCTCTGTGCTTAGTTACAGTAATTAAACTCAGTTCAGACAGATGGTTCCAGCATCATGACAGTCTGTGCTTTTTAATTCCAGGGTTTAAACTTCAGTGGTGCTGATCTTTCCCGTTTGGACCTTCGATACATTAACTTCAAAATGGCCAATTTAAGCCGCTGCAACCTCGCACATGCAAATCTCTGCTGTGCTAATCTTGAACGAGCTGATCTTTCTGGATCAGTGCTCGACGTAAGAATCGTTCTTTAGTCATAAGGAAAATCACAATTTAAGCTGCTGAGTATTCTCAAAAGTGGGAATTGTATGTTTCTTATAGAGTCTTTTACTTCAACACAGATAATTGACCATGTGGCTAGCACTGGAGGGTCTAAAAGTGGAATGAGTTTGTTTTGTGACTTTCATATCCTTTGTGAAATGTAGACCTAAAAGGTTAAATCCTGAAATGAGGTCCTGAGTTCCCTGAAGTAGTAGACTAAACTTGTTAGACTTACCAACTTACATATAAAGCTGAAATGAACATGTAATCCATTGACCCTTGTTTGTGAGTGGGACAAGTGGTGGATGGAAGTATCTAGAGGACGGGTCTGAAGTGGATGAGGAAGACATCATTCTGGAAGGGAGCATCTCGATGATGCTCTTCCTCTCTGTGCACATTTGTGAGAATATGTCATGTATATATCTTTATGCATATGTATGTATGTAGTAGTTACCTGGGTTATTCTGGGATCAGAAGATACATATAGTATAGAGCCAAGAATAAATTTCTTTATGCTAGGGTGCTAGTCTATATTTTATTAATTAGTTGCACCAGGTATAGCACTTTGCTCTTATTTGTATAACTAAATAGTCATCTGTTGAGTTATCATAATTTTGGTTTTATTCATCAGTTCAGCCTGTTTAGCACTTTTATATGAAATCTAGTTTTTAAAAAATCAGCCAGTACACATTTTAGATACTGCCATTCACTCTATTCTATCTCAGGATGAAGGGTCCAGTCAGGTGCAAAATTAGGCAAAAGACATAGTCTAACAACAGCATAAGGACACATTTGAAAGGCTGAGCCTTCTTTGAAATGTTGGAAGACTGCTTGGTTTGGGTAGGGACAGAGAAAGATGAAGAGGTTGAATCATTTCAGAACAACTTTTTTTTAGATCTGTTTAATTGAGGTGTTTTTGTGAACTGAGCCATAGTGGTCTCTGTACACTAGGACTCATGACTCTAGTTCTGCCTACCTGAAACAGTGGGTGTTAAGATCAAAACAACTTCCTGATAAGGTAAAGTGTTGTAGGACTATAAGTTAGTTACTGCTGAGAAACTTGGCTTATATTGAGGAATAGTGCTGAGTGGTAAGCTGCGAGGGTCAAGCCAGTCTCTCACTGCCTTTCATATTTGAAGGTGACTGTTCATTTATAGCCATGTGTATCGCAGTGTCCACAGCACAGGATGTGTTTTATACATTGTGCCACAATAGGTACCCCTGTGGCTCCCATCTTTTGCTGAACTTCTTACCCAGTTTATAGTTTTGCTTCTTCCCATCACAGCCCCTGAACCTTTGTGCAGAAATCCTCCACCTTGACTGTAAATCAAGAGTGGTCCCTGTTGCCATCACTGTTTGGGAGGCCATACCCCTCAGCGTGCCTAGGGTGTTTCTTCTGTGGCCTTGCCTGCTTTTGGCTTATCTGGCTGCACAGAGGCTGGTGACTCACCTCTTGTCTCCACTGCATAGTCTCAGTCCAGCCTTATGGACGGGTAGGAGTGCCAGGAACCGAACGGCTTGCTTAGGTCACCCTTGTTTTATAGGCTGATAATCTGCAGCCTAGAGGCTTGCCAAAGGCCAGATGCCAGGTATTAGAACAGGCACTAGAATCTAAAGTGCATTTTCTTTAGATTCAGGGTGGGTGGTTTTTTTTTTTCTTTTAAAAGGACTGTTTCATTTGGAAAATACCAAATATTTATAAAAATATAATAATGTAGTGAACCCCATCTTATCTTGTCCATTAGCCTCACCAAATATCAGCAAGTAGTCAGTTTTCTTTTATTTGTACCTCACCACAGAAGATTTTGTATAGCACATTACTTCAAAATATGTACATATATATATTGTTCAAAATATATACATTTTTACTTCTTAAAAGTGTCATTTAAGAAACATAATATCATTATATGTGTTTTAAACACAGAAAATGACCTAGTTGCTTTCATCAAAACACATTGCCTCTAGGTAATGCAAGACAGTCATTACAAATGTGGTATTGGTCCTACTAGCTAAATTGCACATTCTCAATTGAGAGAGTGAAGTGCTTTGCGTGGTTAAAGACTGAAGCTCTTACTACAGTTGCTCCTGTGTTTCCTTCTTCATGAGATCCCAGAGTACAGCCTTCAATGTAGGCCTTTACCTGTACAAGTACCTAGGAAATCTGGGTAAATTTCATGTGTCTTATTGAAGAGAACTGATAGAAAAGGGGGTGGGGGCAGTGGCATTAGTTGCACAGGGAAACTTCCTGTCTTGTTATATTTTCAAGTACATAAATGTAGTCATCCTTTAGTTGTTACTTTGGTCTCTTAATGTCCTTATTACATGGTCTACTTTGGCAGACCTTCTGTACTTCCTCATTAGGTCCCAGGCGTGGAAAGCTGGGAATAAGCAAGCATTTGACCACTGGCTGTCAGTGGATAGCCTCTCTCTTGTCTGCTTTTACTGGAAGTAACATAAAGCTGAGTAAAATTGCACCTATAAACCAGAGGTCTTCCTTGATAAGTATAGTTGTAACATAACTTGGTCAGGCTTAGGATTTTAGACAGTTATAGTTATCATATATATTCTACCATGTAAATATTAACAGACTCAACTTCTGTTCGGTCACAATTGTGAAGAAGTATATTAATGTCAGTTTTTCAGAGACACTTAATCATTTTAATGACTCACAGAGTTCAGGCCTTGAAGACATTGTATCACATTAGAAGACTTAAAACTCATACATGAATTTTCTAATTTTCTGTTTTCTTCATTATGCATTGTGCTCAGGGTTGGCAATGCCACATAGCAGTGTTTGATATGGAAAGATGCAAGAATCAGGTTGTTAGTGCTGTATAGATAAATGACAAGGCTGATGGTGGCATCAGTGTCCATGCTGCTCAAGAACTGGGACATCAGGAACTTCATTTCTTGATTCCTCTCATGATCATAAAAAAAAAAAAAAAACCATTTCCTGAGTTTATGCCCTCCTCCTTTTGCTTACATTTTTAACACAATTTTTGTGATGTCCAGGGTTATTTATAATGATGGAAACAGGCTGTCCTAGTTCAGATGTGCATAGCTTCTTTATCTGAACTCATGTTCTATGTAAAGTGGAGATACTGTTGTTATTTTGGTGCTTATTTCTTTTCATGTAGTTCTTAGAAAAGTTCTCAGTTCTTACTGGGTTTCATAAAAGGCATCCTCAAGATAAACAGAAAATAACTAATTGCAAATGTGTTGAATTGGGCCTTTCCTATTAATTTCTTTCTTATTGCTTGCACAGATATTACCAAGTTTAACCCCTACAGCCAGGGCTCTTGTGTTCACAGTGTGCAAATCTCCAGGGAGTCAAGATGCTCTGTTCAAATGCGGAAGGCGCTTCCTTGAGGCTCTGTAATTTTGAGGATCCTTCTGGTCTTAAAGCCAACTTGGAGGGTAAGAACCTATCTGCCTATTCTCACTTGGAAGGAAACCATTAAGTAAAAGTTGTTAGAGGTGAAACAGGAAGGTTGTGGGCGGAGTTTCCTCTGATGTCAGAACTGGAGAGTCATTTTGTTTTGGCCTCAGTCATAGGCTAGGCAACACCCAGAACTCAGGAAATAATGCCTCAGATGTTTAGTTGAAAACTTAAATATCAACTGCTTAACTTTCAAAGAGAATAAAGTATTCTTATGTTGACAAAAATTTCAGTTTACCCTACAGTGTTTTGTCAGGTTTTAATACTGCAGTAGATGTTGTTTGTGAATTGAGCACCTCATTTATTTGGATTCAGGTGATATGGTGCCTTTGTGTCTTCCTGATCATGAATTTGTAGAGGCATATTGTAAACATGCTGTCAAAGGACAATGTTGATATCTATCCTCTACAAGTATTCTTGAAACATTTTAAAATTATGTAATAAGAAAATAAATTACCACCATGGAAATCTATATTGCAAGTTTATTTCCAAAAGTTGCAGGGTCTTGTCTCATTGCCCTCTGCTAAATCATCTCACACTTTTGTTTGGTTAACTGTAAATATTTTTAGGTTAAACTCCAAAACCTTGCTTCTTGCAGGTGCTAATCTGAAAGGCGTGGATATGGAAGGAAGTCAGATGACAGGAATTAACCTCAGAGTTGCCACCTTAAAAAATGCCAAACTGAAGAACTGTAATCTCAGAGGAGCAACTCTGGCAGGAACTGACTTAGAGGTAAGCTTCCAGTTTCTGAGGAGCTTTAATGAAGAGAATCACTGGTGGGATTGTGCAAGCTGGCTGAAATGGTACGCAGAATAGTTGGCTGTGGGGCTCCACCTAGCATGGCTGGGCAGTGGGTGGGGAGGCTCTTGCCCTTTCAATTGCTTGTTCAGAAGGAGGGCATGGAGACTCGCAGCTTAATCCCAGCTGAGTGTGAGGACTGGGATTGCGAGCCTAGACAGGAATAAACAGTGAGGCCCTGCACCCGTTTCCCCTCCAAGAAATGGGGCATGGGGTCCCATTTGCTTGTTGAATGACTTTCAGTTTCAGAGGTAGATCTGCTCTATTACCTAAGTCATTTGTGCCAGTCCCAGATGTGGAGAGAGACTAATGTGCTTCTCTGTCGGTCTTGACTTCATTCATCTCCATTTTCTTGGAGCTTGCTCAAGCATATACTGCAATTTTAATAAAATTTAATTCCAAACAGAATTAACAGGCCAGATTATTTCTTAAACTACTTGAGAAATTTAAGTAACTTGTGCCTTTAAGATTAGGTTCAGGAAAATCTAATTTTAACTTGGCATCATGCTCAGTTTGAATCTCAGATTAAGATTTTAAATTTTGTTTATTACTTTTCATAAGACCTGTATTATATTCTTTATTGATTTGTGTATTAGGTTACTTGTTTGTTTGTACTTAAGAATGCATTATATAGCAAAGGCTGGCTTTAAACTTCTGGTGTTCTTTTCTCAGCTCCTACAAGTGCTAGAATCATAGGTGTGTGCTACTGTACCTGGCTCGGTGGCTGTGGTCTACATAAGCCTGTCAAATGCTACACTGCCTGCACTGAGTGATGTGTTGCATATCTGTGCTGTTTAGTACAGTGGCTAACAACCACTTAGTTTTTGGACCTTTGAGCTTGGTACAACTGAGACACCATTCTAAAAACAAAACATACTTCGCTTTAATTCAAACTTAAATAGCTACATGTTTCCAGTGGCTGTGTTATATTGAACAATGTGGCATGTGGCACAGAATTGTATATGAAAATTTAGCTTACTATTGACTTTTTGTCTTGTTTTATCTTGATCTCTTAGTAGTTCTTAGGAGCACAGCAGCAATTCAAAAGGAACTGACTTTGCACCATTAATATAGCCCTTTCAGTTCTTTTTATGTATGTTTATAAGTATCTGCCTGCTCTGTATGCCATGTACATGCCCTGTGCCCACAGAAGTCAGAAGAGGGCATTCAGTGGATCCCTTAGAACCTGAGTTGCAGCTCACTGTAAGCTGCCATGAGTACTCAGAAAAGCATCTGCCTGGGGACTTGCTTATACTTTCAGAGGCGTAGAAAGTATGGTGGCAGACAGGCATTGTACTGGAGAAGTCACTGAGAGCTACATCCTGATCCACAAGCAGAGAGAGAGAGAGACGGAGGGAGGGAGGGAGGGAGGGAAGAGAGAAGAGAGGAGAAGAGAGAAGAAGGAGGAGGAGGAAGAGGAGGAGAAGAGAGACGGAGAGAGAGACAGACAGACTGATTGACTGGGCCTGGCATGGGTGTTTCAAATCTCAAAGTCCACCCCCAGTGCCACACTCTGTCTAACAAAGCTACACCTACTCCAGTCAGGCCACACACACCTCTTAATCCTTCTAATCCTTTCAAACAGTTCTACTCCCCAGTGACCAAACATTCAAATATGTGAGCCTATGAGGACCATTTTATTTAAATCACCACAATGCTTCAGTAGAAGTGTTCCAAAAATGGAAATACTTGGGAATATTGTCCAGCTATGTCCAGAAATCATTCCGTGAGGAAACCAATTCAGATCCTAAATCACTTGAGCTCTCAGAGTCTTTTTTTGTCTTACAGAACTGTGATTTATCGGGGTGTGACCTCCAGGAAGCCAACCTGAGAGGTTCCAACGTAAAGGGTGCCATATTTGAAGAGATGCTGACACCGTTACATATGTCCCAGAGTGTCAGATGAAAGTGGCAAGAGCTGGAGGAAGATGTCCCAGATGAAAACGTTTCCTTATTTTCTTTCTCCATCCATCAAGTTGTCTAGAGGAGATAACTTTGTAAGGGAATTAGAGGTGTAACTTGTTCCCAGAGGTGCATAAGGGGAAACAACTGAATTTCCCCACATTGTGACTGCAGCAGAACACTCTGCTCATAGGTGTAGGGATAGCAGATCATGCTGCTGCGTTTTGAGTGGAGTTGGGGCATTTGTCTGCTTTCTGGCCAGGGGTAGTACCTATTACATTTGCTTCTATATAGGCATCGTGTGGAAGTACCATCTTGGTTTAAGATGCATTGAGAATTTTAATTTATGAAAAGCACAACATATGCAAATATATTTATTGAACACCTAGATTCAGTAAGGATGTTTAAATGGTTAAACGTCTTGAAAACTCTGAAGAGTTGTTCAGGTTTATAAATAGCTTTAGTGATGCCTTCCCTCTTCAGATACCTGTCCATCATGTGAGTGTGGTGAGGTTAAGACTCCCTGTGACTCTTTTGAGATTCATTTTGATAATGTTTACTTTTTACCGGAAAAAAGTTGTTAAGTTTGAGTTATATCTGTTCTCACATTTTTGGGACAGAATGGAAGGAAAGACCTTGCATATTGTTCTGCAGGAGAAGGAAGGGGTTAGCTGTCACTGCAGCTGTCCAGCGAGCACGCCTCAGCTTCAGTACGGGGAGGTCCATGCTGCGTGAGGAGAAGTGGCTCCGTTCATCCACTAGCCCAGTTCTCATGCTCAGTTAGCACAAACACAGGAACACACTTCAGAACCAGAGCACCAAGCTCTGCCCTCACCACACTTTAGGACCAGAACACCAAGCTCTGTCCTCACCACAGTTCACATAATACCAATTAGTTTAGACAGGACCAGCTTAGAATAGCAATCAGTTGAAATTCACTGCAGTTGGAGTTATAAAATATGAGTAAATCCTGCAGAGTCACCTATGAGAAGGCATATCAGATAATTACAGCTAAACCCTACAGTGGGGACTAAGAAAATCTTAACTGATGATTTGATTATAGCCAACAAAAAAATTGATGAATAAAAATTAAGCATTTGACTAGTATAAGCTGTATTATCAGTCAGTCAGTACCTATAGCTCTTTATTTTAAAAAGATACATTTTCTGTTGTTTGTCTTGTTTTTGGATGAAATTGTAGTCCAGTTTTCCTGAGTTATTATCTGTGCAACACAGCAGTAGGACCTTTTCTAGTGGGTGTCCCAGTGTCTTTCTGTGTTTCCCAAGAGCAGGGATATAAGCTGTGTCCAAATGGGTTCTAAGTCCTACAGACTGGCCAGCTAGAGACAGTGAATCATTACAGATTCCTTGCCTCCTTCAGGAGAGTGGCATGTCTTCATCTTCTGTAGCTTATTCCTCTATCTCCATATGCAAAGCTTTCCTTCACAGTAAAGGGCTTACATGGGGAGGAGAGCGCTCCTTTACAGGGAAAGGAGAGCAATTTTGAAAATGAATTATTTTCTTTGTGTTATTATTTTTACCAAGACAGAGAAGTATTGTATTGAGAGATACCTATTTTCATAATCAATATGTGCCTAAATTATATTTAACTCATTTCACTGCACTCTATTTTCAATAATTATAGACTGTGTTCATTTGCTGAATGGTCCTCTGCAGACAGACCGGAACTGCAGAAGGGGCAGGAAGATGTAACCACAGTGTGCTTGGGAACTGCAGGGTTCAGATCTGATGTAAAGCGCATTAATAAACGGTGTGGAACGCTGACAGGCTGTCTCTGCTCTTGCTTTTCAAAGTCAGCACTTCCTGCATTTCCCACAGTTCTTCATGATGGTGCCATGCAGCAGCAGACCGCTTAGTGCTCTTAATGGATTAGTTTTGTTGAAAAAGCCATTAAAGCAAATTTACTTCTCTGGTGTGGTTTCCTGATTGTCTTTTCAGAGACCAACAAGCTACACACTTTTTGTTCTTCACTAGGGAAGACATCAGTGAATTGCAGTGCTCTATAGTTGATGAACATCACTGTTCATTTGCTGTCTTGAGTAAGAAATGTAGGGGAGGGATTTCTAAGAAAGGGGGAGCGTTCCAGATAGTAAGACTCGTATTGTCTCTAGCCATGAGTGTGTACATGTAAGTTAAAATAGAACCTCCTTGGAGGGCTGCACAAAGGTTAAATCAGTTAGATGATTTCCGTTGATAAAATTCAGTTCAGTACTTGAGTAACTGTCTAAGACAATACATGTCAGGCTCTGATGTAGTCAAGTTCTTCACGAACCCTTTGAAGGGATTTTGAGCAAGAAATGCTGTAAAGTCATTATTATGATGGCTTCCATTATTAATCAAGACCTATTTTCCTTAGTTCATTTAATGATTCGTATTATGTCATAAGTCTGCCCCATGTCAACTTTAAATCTTTTATACATGAAAAACTCTAGAATTATCTTAAATTCCCCAAGGAAGCAGTATCTTTAAAATGAAAAGCATCAAACTACAAAGGAAAAGTGGTTGCATTATTTCCGGATAAAGCATGCTCCCCATGTTGTCAGGCCTTTCACTGCCTGGCTGCCTGAGCAGTGTGAGCTACAGTTAGCCCCACTGCTCTCCTGCTGGGATTTTACATTAGGGCAGGCAGAGGTGGTTCACCTGTCGTTCAGTAAGGTTTTACAAAGGCATCATTGCAGTCATTTTAAGCTATTTGATGTTCAAACTAAAGTAGTTTTTCCCCTATAAAGCCATTCTTTCCAATTTAGAAAAGAAAAATTTGACAGTTATAAAGTCCAATTATTAAAACCCAATTTATCAATTTCAAGTCTTTGGTAAATTGGCCTAAGCATGCAATCATGGGAGATCTAAAAGTCAGCCAGTAAGCCTCAAAACCTCACTGATTGCACAATGGCTTAAGAGCCTATTTAATGCTGTAGAAAGTAAGACAGATTTGGTCTCTGTCCCTGGGCTCTGTGTGACCTAAGACAAGAGTACTGAGGCCAGTGCATAGGTAGTATTTTCAGTCTGGGCTGCTTGTGTTCCTAAGCAATTTGAAATGTTTAAAAAAAATTTTTTTTTTCTTTTAATCAATACAGAAACATTGAGGTAAGTAGTTCACTGATAACAGGACTCACACACCCTTCCTCCTTCTGTTAGTCGTAGCCAGATACCACACTGCTTTTCCTGAGTCTCTAACAAAGCACAGTGGACAGTTTGAACCAAAGTTGTTTGAGAAATCACCTGACCTGCATATTCTGGTGAGCCGACGTTCCAGTCTTTGTGTCCAAGTAACATGGTAGTGAAGGGATCTAAATGGAAGGGATTCCATCACTGGAGGTGCCTTCCTCCTTACCCTGTGAGAAGGACTGAGCAGAGACGGCCTGGGAAGCCAGTGCTGCTTATTTGGGTCTGATACTACTGCTCTTTACTTGAAACCCTTGCCAATGGAATGATTTCAGACAACACTGGGCAATGTCTGATGGAGTTGGCATCCTACCAGTGATGCTGCTAGCCTCACCTTTAAAAAGATCAAATACCATGTTATTTTAAAGGATTTTACAGCCTAGCTAGTGTGACAGATCTTTTATTCTGTTCTTTTTATTCATTCGTTCATATTACATACATCTCAATTGTTATCCCATCCCTTGTATCCTCCCATTCCTCCCTCCCTCCTGGTTACCCCCTACTCTACTCCCCTATGACTGTGACTGGGGGGGGGGACTTCCTCCCCCTGTATATGCTTATAGGGTATCAAGTCTCTCCTTGGTAGCCTGCTATCCTTCCTCTGAGTGCCACCAGGCCTCCCTATCAAGGGGACATGGTCAAATATGGTGCACCCGAGTTTGTATGAAAGTCAGTCCCCACTCTCCACTCTCCACTCTCCACTCAACTGTGGAGACTGTCCTGTCCATTGGTTAGATCTGGTTCGGGGTTTGAAGTTTACTGCTGGTCCCATAGTTTGAGCAGAACCCCTGGGCCCAAATCTGCCCATCACAATGATGTTCTTGTATCAGGTAAAGTATTTTTGAGTGACTCATTGAAACTATCTGTATTGCATGATAACTACATTCAAAGAGCTATCAAAAGATAGATAGCATAGAACTGACTTTCATGAATTATAGGCAGGGTAAAGAGAACCATTTTCAGAGGCAGGTGGATCGCTTGAGTTCCAGGCCAGCCTGGTCTACAGAGTTTCACGACATTGAAAGCTACACAGATGTAGCCTGTCTCAAAAAACAAAAGCAAAATAAGAAGATAGAAAATGTTTTAATGCTTTCATGTGCATGTGTGTGTGCGCGCACATGGAGGTCAGAGGAACTCTTGAGAGAATCAGTTTTCTCATTCCACCTTGTGAGGCCCTGGCACTTCTTAGATTAGTAACAACACTATGATTGCCTGATTTATATGTTTCCTTTTACAGAGTCACAGGTGCTAAGACTGGCTCCCAGGCACTCTGCCTCAGCTTTCTGTATTTACCGTCTAACTTCCCTGTCAAAGTTTTCATGTATATGCTTAGCTTCATCTAACCCAAGACATCGATTTTCCTTGAACTCTGTATAGAGCTACCAGCTTCCTCAGGGGAATGCAGCATGGCTGGATTCTAATCCGGTAGAATGGTGGCTTCAGCTGTGAAAGTTTTAGCTAAGATTTTAATGACCAGGTTTAAGTAAATGGAACAGACATGTCAGCAGGTGTTCCGGTTACATCCTCCATTAAAAGGCTTTTTGTGAGGGTTTAAAAGATAAAAATTAAAACTGCGGTCTGCACTGCGCTGGGCCTGGGCCTCGTCATTTCGCCAGCGGGGAAGACTTCAGTGTCCTAGAAAAAAAAAGTCATATAAAAAGGAAAGAAAGTAGGAGAACAGAAGCATTGCAGCACCCCACCCATCAGAGGAAGTTGGATAGCGCTTTGGCTCTCACATCCGAACAGGTAAAATTCTTTGCATTTCTAGCACTAGTCTCACGTTGCACTCTTCATTTTCACTCACTGAAAGTCTGGGTCTGTCATGGTTGTGTCTTGGCACCCCTTAGAATGAAGATGAACCCCAAACTTACAGCTGCTGTTGTTCTGCTGACTCTGTGCTTGGAAGGATGCTCCAGTCAGCACTGGTCCTATGGATTGCGCCCTGGAGGAAAGAGAAACGCCGAACACTTGGTTGATACTTTTCAAGAGGTAAGCTCCCAGCACTAACTCGCTCCTGACTGCATAAGCCACCCAGTGCAAGCCCCAGTTGCACTACTGTGAGCACACCCTAGATACCGACTCTAGCGAGACAAGACTTCACGGAGTGGACGCTGCCTCCTTCCTTGCACTTTTGACAGAGACTAAGAAAGCAAAGAGCTGGAAAGATGTGAAGAGCGTGGAACACCAAGTGCATCACAGAGCACCATGCTCTCAAATATCTATGATACTAAATCAATACTCTTGTATAATTCAACAGTAAGTATCTGTATCAAGGGCATGAGTGCTGTTATTTCTTGTCACTACTAGAGACATTTAAGCAAAGGACGTAGAGAATGTTTATCCCCATGAATTATCAATTTAACATTGTGAGGTGGAAAGCGTATTAGATTTAATTTCCTCTAGAGTAGGTTACAGCTCCAGCATTAATGTGGGACGCGTCACTTCTTGAGGGTGGGAGGATTACATGAGAGAAACCATTTGCGTTAGCTGAGACTGGGAAACGTAGCTGAGCAACTTAATGCCAAGGCATTGTCTGATTCTGAAGATGCAGTGAAGCCCCGCTCTGAAGATTATTTACGAAGCAAATTTCATGGAACTAGGATGTAGTGAAAACTAGAAATAAATCCTGCCTAGCTGGGTGTGGTGCTCACATCTGTAGTCACAATGCTTCAGAGTCTAAAAGGGAAGCTTTCTGTCACAGTGTCATTTCGGTTGTGATGAAAAAGTAATGCAGGGGAAATGGATTATGAAGCTTACAGTTCTAGAGAGTCCATCATTGTGGGAAATAGAAGCCAGGAGCTCAGAACAGCTGCTTAGCGCCATAGTCAAGAACAGAGAAAGACTAGTGTGCACATGCCCAGTACTCAACTTTCTTGCCAGGACTCAGACCCTGGGAACGGTGCTGCTCACAGCGGGCTCACACAGTCAGTCCCCTCTGCCTTCCATAGTCTCCCTAGACATGCACACAGGCCAGCCTGATCTAGACAGAATCTCCTCCCAGTCCATTCCACAGTGTGTCAAGTTGACTGTTGAAAGCAACCATCACAACTCCACCCCCTTGTCAGTTTGATACGTAAAGCCTCCACTTCAAGCTAGTTCAAAGCTGGGCCACGGTACACAATGAGTCTCAGAGCACTCTGGGACAGAGTAAACTCTTGTCTGAAGTAAAATGAAAGAACAGCAGCAACAAAAACAATGTAACGAACAGAAACCCAGCTCTACTAGTACTGGAAAACTCTGTTCATGAGGCTTGGGCACTTGGCTCTTGTCTTTTACTGTCGCCATCACCTCCTGAACTTCAGCGCATTCTTTAAAAGTGCATCCTTAAAATCCCCAGACCCTCCAACCTGCCAAGCCTCCCACTCATCCTTACAGCCCCCAGCCCTCACTCTCCACAGGCAAGTCTTGGTACAAATAGAAAGCTCTGTTTTGTTTCTTTATCTTCATCTTTGAGAATGTCATTCTTTATCTCCAGATGGGCAAAGAGGTGGATCAAATGGCAGAACCCGAGCACTTTGAATGCACTGTCCGTTGGCCCCGTTCACCCCTCAGGGACCTGCGAGGAGCTCTGGTGAGTTACAGTGGTCACCATAGAGCTAGAGACCTAAAAGACTTCGGATGCAGTGACCTCCCAGCAGTGCAGAGCTACCCGAGAGCACTTGGCTTGGAAACTGTGTTTCTCTTAAATTGATTGAAACATGTGTATTTAACCTTTCCATACTAAGCCCAGAGTCAGCCTTTGGAATGAGCAGCAGATTTCCTGCCACTGTAATTCTCCAATTCTTAAAGGATAGTCAGCCCCTCACTACTCATGTCTGAGCTGATTCCTACCCTCTGCTCGGTTCAGCCATTGCTTCCAGGACCCTGGGAATGGCAGACAGCAAGGACAAGGCTCTAGGGCATTCCCCCTATTTTGGATTACAATATTCAGAACTTAGAAAGTTTATAACTCAGAACCACAGATTTGACTTCCAAGTTGGCTAGGCCTAAATGCCCACCATAAAGGAAATGTATTGGTCTAATAGAGGACACATTCTCGTTCTCGCCCCTCTCCTCTGCGTTACTGGGGATCCTAGATATGATCATATGCTGGCAAGCACTGTACCGCTGGATTCTGTCTGTAGCCCTCCTCTTCCTCCTCCTCCTCTTCCCTCTTCTTCTTCTTCTTCTTCTTCTTCTTCTTCTTCTTCTTCTTCTTCTTCTTCTTCTTTCTCTCTCTCTTTCTATATGTGTATATATATACACATAAAGTGAGACAGAGTCTCACTGAGTTTCTTAGGCTGGCTTCATACTAGCTGTACAGTGCAAGTTGGACTTGAATTTGAGGTTTCTTCTTTCAGCCTCAAGAGAAGCTTCAATTACAGCAGTGTGTGACCACACTGGCTGTTAATCAGGTTGTTCATGAAAACAGAAATATGAAACAAACTGAATGAGATAGTGAACCTAAACTTGAGTGTCAAGTGTTCCTTGAGCTGCCTTCCCGTTTATTCCTGGCAGTCAGGAAACATACGGCCAACTACTAGTTAGTTACTTGGAGGAGCAGGGAGGTCCTCAGGAAACCATGCATGAAGGTTAAGGATAGTTTTAAAGTTTTTTCTCAAGCAACTTCAGTTTCCAAGCCCAATGAAAAAAACTGAAAGTGGGCAGATTTCTAGTCTTGCTTACAGCCCAATCAAGAGAAACAAGCACTGAGAGTCCCCAGGCATGGCATCACGAAGCACTCCTAAGCTGATTTGACTCAATCCTTTCTCACAATGCCATATGTTAAGTGATGAATGTAGATTTTATGTTAATAGCTCCATAAGATAGTGTCCGCTGTGTTTTTAGTTTTAGAAAATAAAATGTCAGAAGCAATGAAATTCAGCTAGTCAGTGCAACATTGATATGCATGTTATGTATTTTCAGGAAAGTCTGATTGAAGAGGAAACCAGACAGAAGAAGATGTAAATGCGTTGGCCCAGAAGCATCCACAGCACTTGAGTATAACATTGAGATTTGTGACCTGTTACAGACCTGTAATTGGGTAGCATCAGCATTTTTATACCCAGCAGCATGGATTTCATAATAAAGTGATACTGTAGATCAAGTCCTGTCATGCTTTGTAAACCAGGCTGACCTTGAACTCACAGAGATCTGCCTGCCTCTACCTCCCAAGTGCTGGGATTAAAGGCATATGTCACCACACCTAGCTTGGGTGCAGCTCTTTAAATGAAGACATGTGGTGGATGGGAGAAAAAAACACAATGACATTTAGCGTCTTGTTGACCAGGAGACACAGTCCATGGTTCACATCCACCCTGCATTCACAAAGAGAGTGTTCACATACTGATTGAGGGCAGAGGAAGCTAGCTTACCTGGCTTCTATAGATTTAGACTGTATCTTTGACCTCTAAAAGTCAGATGCACCCATGGCCATGGCTTCCTGATGCTGGGAAAGAACTCTTCTCCCTCTGCCTTTCAAAGTCAGCTACATTCCCATTGAAACAGACAGGAGGCAGAGCCTTCTGGCTCCATAGAGTCTTGCTCTTGTGGTATGAGGTTCAGAAGCATTTCTGTTTCTCTTTCTGTGTTCCCTTCTGTCTGTCTTTTTTTCTCTTTCCTCCTCTTCCTCTTTCTCCTCCTCCTCCTCCTCTTCTTGTCTTTTTGAGACAAGGTTTCACTATGTAGCTCTGGCTGTCCTGAACTTACTTGTAGACCAGGCTGGCCTCCCAGAGTGCTGGGATTCCAGGCTTCCATCACCATGTCCCACAGTTTGCTCATGCTATAGCATAATCTCTGAGGCAAGGTACTTGATAAAGAAAGGTGGTTCCTTTTGGTTCATAGTTTTGGAGGTGGAATAGTCCATGTTTGTGAGGTCATATCTTATATGTTGTATCATAATTTGGCAGACAGTATCATGTCATGGCACCACATATCACAGTGGTATAGGATATTCACAGAAGATGCCAAATGGTCTCACTTTATAACGACCTACTCTCATAGTAATCAATTCAGTCTCACAGGACCTCACTCACTTTCTTGAGACAAGCTAAGGGTACTTTCACCATGACCCAAAGACCCAGCTCTTCATAAAGGTTTGACAGCCTTGGGAAGAGACTTCCAGAATGTGAATCTTTAAAACATAGACTACATCCAAACCATAGCAGGGACCACAGCTCAAGACTATTTTCCTTCCGGAGAATTTTTGTATTTTGCTGAGGAAACAAGTATAGACCATTCACTGGATACAGGACCTGGTATTCCCATGTCTCCTGGCACTTTTCATCCTCTAGAACAAAGTCAGACTTCATGCTAGCTCTGTATGTATAAATCTTCACACAAGATGGGTACAACCATGCCTGTCTTCACTTCAAAGTGAGGCCACTGAGTTCTGCTGGATCTGTCCTTACCACTCCCTAAACTGCACTGCAAAGAACAGCCAATAAAACCAGATGCTTGAGACACGGAGAGGTTGCTTGTAGGAACTACAACAGGAAATTGGGACTCATAGTCAACTTAGTTGTACCATGACCGCATATGAGGTCTTAGACAAAATGACACAACTCTCACATATTCCCAAAACTTGCAGATCGCTGTAGGATCACTGGGGAAAAAACCTCAAATTCCAGAAAATGCCCAATGAAATACTGTAAATTTGATTTTTTTAAAAGTGTGATTGGCCAGTGGAAGCCTACCATCTTTGATGAATGTTTCAGTTTGCTTTACAGTCACATGTTGCTCAAACTGGCCTTGAATTTGCTATTGACAAACATGTTTTTAAAAAGCAACAAGCCTTCATTTATACATTATATTTGGATCATGAGGTTTCTGCTATCAAACACCATCTCTGGGGACATTTTTTTTGGAGCTAGTAATGGATTCTCTGAATGGGATAAAAAGGTGTTCATACAGTGGCTGCTGCCGTTACAGACTTGAGAGGACACAGGGAGTCTGCAAGCTTATTAGTCCACTTAATCTACAAATGGCGCAAAAGACCAATGGGGATGAAAAGTAGTAAACACATTACCTTTACTACATGTCAAATGTTTCCCTCCATCTGAAAACTTTACCCTTCAGTGTAACTTAAAAAGAATCACACACACACAGTGTCTAAGTGGAAGAACACACAGAGATGCTGAGAGCAGACAAAAGTAGACGTTCTTAGTTGAAATGCACCAAGCCTATACATTGACTAATGCCTTGGAACAGATGTCACCTATATTTTTAATAAACACATAGGGCAGTGGTCCTCAACCTTCCCAACGCTGGAGCCCTTTAATATCATTTCACATGTTGTGGTGGCCCCAACCATAGTTATTCTGTTGCTACTTCATAACTGTAATTTTGCTATTTTGAATCATAATGTAAAAATCTGATGTGACCTCTGTGGGGGTCATGACCCACAGATTGAGAACCACTGACACAGGGTGCCCAGATAATAGTACATTATTGAATTTTAAAATTAATACATTAACTGGGTCAGCTTAGATACTCTTATTTTATTTAATCACTTACCCATATCTACTTGGCCATAAAGAATGCACAAAAAAACCTGCATACATGAAATTAATTCCCATCAGAAAACTTTCAGCTCAGACAACAAAGGCATGGATGGGCAGGCAAAAAGAAATGAACAGACTGCAGAGTTTTATTAGCTCTGTGTAAAACAGACACCAGAATCCTGTAGTAGGTGTTCCAACAGGATCTTGTAATGAAATGAGTGAGCCAGAGGTGCCCTGAGGGTGAAGTGTCTTGAAGGAGCTGTCAACAGGGAAAAACCATAAAGTCCATGATCTTACTTTATTAATCTTAAGAATAACAAGCTAAACACAGAATAAACTTTAAAATACATTTCCATTTTTAATTTACAAAATAAATAACAGCAAATATGAACAAAACTCTTCAACACGCATCTTCCTAACTGTCCATGTATGAAACCCAATCAGTCATAAAATCATGATGAAGGAATTTTGACAGGACTCTAGGTGAGCACCTCACAAGAGGTAACTGAGAAATGAGCTTGGGCAAGTGTGTGGGAGACCACCTCCAGCTGGGTGTAGAGTCAGCCAGAAGTAAACTCCCCAACCAGAAAACCATCTCCCTCACAGGTAACAACTGCTAGCTTGACTCTGAACCCACGCAAAGAGAAGCTTTCCTTTCTCCAGTTTTTAACTCGTATTCCTTCTGCTATACTGAGACCAGAACCCAGTACCTCAGGGGAGCTGGGCGCAAGAGAGCTACATCTTCAGCACTTCCCGTCTACAATTCTAGATATCATACTTACGGAGAAATGAAAATGGCCAAGAAAACAGGAGTCGTCCACTGCCCAAAGTATACATGGAAAGTCTGAATCGTAATGAGGACCTGGCCATCTAGGCTGAGCAGGCCAGGTTAGCGATTCTGAAGACTACTATTCACAAGCTGCTGTGAGAATTAGAACAAGTTGTACCGAGATGTCAAAAAATAGATCTTAGACTCGTTAGTATTCACAAATATTTTCATCAGAATAGCCAGGCATAGGAGGCTCAAAGCACCAATAGGGAAAGAGAAATGTGGATTCCAGTTCAGAAAGCAAATGCCTTTGGACAGAAATCTCACTTCGTTTGGTTTCCTCAGAATAAAGAAAGCCAAGGCAGAGAAGACCTGACCAAGTCCATGCAGTCTCAAATACGTAACAGAAACAGAAATGGACTTATGATATGGGACCATCTCTGCTGTCTTATGTTGATGGGTTGGGTCCTATCCCCTTTCATTATACCTGAGAAGCATGAGGGATGAAGGCACAAACTCAGTGGGACCTTCCAAGTACATATCACAGAATGGTACCACTGGCGCTCAGGCACTTTCTGGGATCCGGGAGATGTCTGACAACAGGTCGGGTGGATACATAGCTATCAAGTGATGTCTCTGTGTGTCTGTCATCTGGGAACTCACTGTATATAAGCTGCATTTGAGTGGCAAAATGACAACATGCCCCTCAATCCGGGAGCAACTGAAAAAACTCAACTTGGAAAGCAGTGGCAAGATGGTTACCATCACATCTCAGCTCCGGTGACACAGCTTGTTTTATCCAAGGGATCTACAGTGTGGCCAAGTGTGGGAGAAGTGATGACATCTCAAGAGTCAAGCAAGGGGTGCAGACAGAGAGAGGAGGCGGCCCACTGCGGAGCAGCCTTACCTAAGCCTTCCTTTTCATATAGTGCCGGCCTTCTGATCCTACAGCACACTAGAGTGAACTGCACAGCAGGCTGTTTCTATGGAGTACACTGAGAAACCAGAACTGTTCCAGGCCTTCAGCAAGGGCATGCTGAATAAAATCTTAAAAAAAAAAAAAAAAAAAGTGGTGTGACAGCACCACAAACTCACAAGCCATCAATCAATCAATATTCATTCATAAAGACTGTGACAATCTCAGGGCTGGTTTCAGTGTCTTTGATACCTCAGAGATCTTTGCAAGGGCAATACAAACTGGTTCTTCCTGCCGTCTGCTTCTCCCCACCACCCCATGTTAAACAACATTGCAGTCTTCAAGTTTAGGACAGATGATTTTTCTTTTAATCAAATTAACTCCTTTGTGCCTAGCTTTTGTGACATCTAGTTTTTATGTCAACTTGATAACACGCTAATCATAGCAATAAAAACCCTAAGACGCCCTCCCAAAGAGGTCTATTTCCCAGTGCCCTGTAAACCAGTACCTATTACATCACCCAGAGTCCTTTGTGTCGAGGCAGTGGAAAGCTATTATTTTCATTAATGTAGAAAGGGAACTATAGAAAAATGCCTTACAAAAAAAATAAGGAGGTTGGTCCATCTGGGCACTGACAGGTCCAGCTCTGCTCAGAGGCCAAGCTGAGAACTCCCTTCTGCTGGATTTGCTTTTGCCTTCCCCACCATTTCTGTTTGAATGGGAGCCTGCAAAGCACACTAACATCTCAAGTCCTTCTTAGCCAGTCTGCTAGGGCTCTTCTCGGAACTCCCAGGCTCCATGGAAGCCCTCTAGCACCTTTCTGGTGTCTCCTGCGTCTCCACACAGCCTGGTTCTTTCCACTTTAAAAAAAAAAAGTTTTTTTCAACCCTTCCATGCAAATGATGCCCAAGGCCACCATCTCTTTAGGGAAGAGCTGCATCCCTGAATTCACCCTCAAATATCTTGAAAAAAAAAAAAAAAACCAAAAACCAAAAACCAAAAAACAGTACTGGGTCTTACCCAGGTTTAGTAGATAAAAGAAATCGCTGACTGCATGACCCATTCTACCTTACTGGCACCCCATAACCACTTGTTTGGAAGGTAATATCCTTGAAAAGTGAGAAAGCAAACACTCAAATCCAATGTTAACGGTGACACCTGGGACTCCAGACCAAAGTAGCTTAAGTGGATTTCAGAGCCTGTGTGTTTTCCATGATTGCATGTGGGTGCTCCTTGATAGAAGTAAAGAATACGATTCTTAATGGCATTACTAAGCATTTCTGTGTACACAAGCTTCTCTAGCATTGTGCCAGGCATGTCTCTAGGTTTTGCTGCTTTGATCCCTGTGATGACCCAGGTGCATCTCTCTTAACAAAGGCAGTGGTGAAAGGAGCCATGCAAAGAGGCAGGTGGGCAAATGCAAATCCTCACAGCTGAAATCCCGCTGCCCACTTGAACTTGGAAGAAAAGATTCAGGGCAAGGTCACTAAGAGATTGTAGAATTTCCAGGGTATACGCAAGCTAGGGCCAGAAAACTTTCAGTTTTGCAGTCCACACCCAAGTCAGAAAGAACTATCTGGGGCCTTTCAAATACCATTCTCACTGGGGCTCAGCATTGAAGACCTTGTTAGAGATGTCTTTTGGATCTACATGTTATCTTGGGTACATTCTATGTAAGCAAGCTGGGTTGTGAAGCCTCAATTTCCTTATGTACAAAATGCAGTGAGTGAGTGAGAGAGTGAGTGAGTGAGTGTGTGTGTGTGTGTGTGTGTGTGTGTGTGTGTGTGTGTATGAATTTTAAAACCCATGTAATGCAAAACATCTATACATCTTGTGGTCATTTACATAAACATAATATTTGGACATCCAAGTCACCCTAATTTTTCCTTCTGAAAGGAGTATGGACATTAGTACCATTAGCAATTAAGTCTATGATCAAGAGGAATAAATAACAAAAGGAAATATTGCACTGTATTCTCCAGGGTAAAATCAAGTAGCAGGCAGGGACCACCTCATCAGTCCAACAGGGTCTGGAAATGTAGCTGGTAGAACTAGGGTTCCTAGGTCCCTCAGAGCCCAGGATTTTGAGCTCAGAGAAGGAAGATCAGAAACCGAGTGCAAAAGAGTTTCAAAGGAATCCAAGGCACAAGTGACTGCTGCGTGCTGAGGGCCACTCATCAGGAGAGTGCCAGGATGTGAGTCCGCAGTATCTCAAGAGAAGCCACCCACACCTGAGAGCAGCCCACCTCCGCTACGCATATGTGCTCTTTCCCTCAAAGGACACAGTAGACATCAGCGAAAGAGAACTGACAGCTGCTGGAGTGCACTTGGTATCTGGCTCTTTCAGGAGGTTATACACACTAGGGATGCAGACAGGAGAGAAAGAAGCCTTGAGCACTCCAAGAGGAGTCGTCAGTTGCTGAGGCTGTTCTCCACTCTACTGTCCTGTGCCACTGCAGGAGAGCTGGCAGAGGCATCTGCAGGTCGAGCAAGTCAGTGGTTGAGGCCAACATGCCATCATTTTTCATGCAGACAGATAGCCAGTTCTGGAAGTTTCATGGGCTAGAGGGGATGGGGCGCAGGCTTCAGGCGGACCAGACAGTTCTGAGTTGGGGCATCGTCTCAGTGCAGGAAGCAGTGTTGGCAGAGAGCCCTGCATGGTAGGCCATTCTCAGGCAGCCGTGGTCCAAGGCCCTCGGAGGTGCAGAGCCAGGGTGACATCCTCACTGAGTGCCTGGCTCTGAAGAAAGGATGCCTGATTTTCTAGCCTTTGGAGGGGGAGGAGGTGGGGCTTTGGCTTCTCTCCGGACAGGCAGAGGGGGTGCAATCTGGGGAGAAGACACATGGAATTAGAAACAGTCCCTTCTCATATCCAATTCATCCTTCTCCCATTCCACACATCTGTTTTATTGTCAAGCTGATGTGCATTTACTTATACAAAAAAGGAATGATATTTAATTGTCCTTGCTCTCTTGAGCTGAAATCCTCCCCCCACCCCACCCCACCCACCCCCTCTCTCTCATGGTTACAATCACCAATGCTTGGGTACCTGGCATATTTAAGAAGTACTTAGCAACTACTTACTGGAAGGAGGACCAGTCCCATCTAAGTCTACTGTAGAGCCGCCGCCTGTCATTCAGAAGTGATGCTTTGGTGTGAACTTGAACTAACTTATCTTACCACCAAGCATGGCAAGCAGAGAACATGCTTCCTCCAGTCACATGACTGTACAAAGTGGGCTTCTGGCATATTTCCCTTCCTAACTCCTGAGGCTTCAGGAGTGAACCAAGCACTAGCTACAGTGTCACATGTGTGGGAAATCCTCTCTTTACAGAGTGGACAACCTAGTGTTGACTTCCCAGGGTGCTGCTTGGTGGCCACACTGCCAGCAACCTGCAGGTTCCTACCTCAGCCGAGTTCCTCTGGCTGTTCTCATACGGCTTGCTTTTGGGGGGAGGTGGAGGAGGGACAGGAGCCATCGGCCCATCTGTCTGCAAAGATGGGGAGCCTGGGAATGACACAAAAGAGACAAAGTGAGGATTTACTCAGACACCTCATGAAAATAATGCTTGTCACCAGAGCACCTTCCCAGCCTCATACACATTGCTGTCGCCATTTCTGAGGTTTCTATGGACAGAACGGAGAAGACCTCGTGGCCCATCTGAGCACAGGTGCTCTTTAATTCAGCACGTGGAATTCTTTCCCCCTTTTTAAAATTATAATTTACTCAGATTTCATATGGAATTCTGAAGCATAAATGCCAGTGTTTACTAAGCTGAGGATGAAAACATTTTCTAACTTTAGGAAACTGCTCTCTGATATACCTCTGTGTTTAGGGAAATATACACACACAGCAGGAGGCCTTCCCTGGCTGTATACATGCTCAGTAGGAGGCCTCACGTGGCTTTACCTAACTCTTGGCCATTGGCCTTTTTAGGCACTGGCAGACGTATCCTCCCTATGCCTATGGGAACCTTTGCTGCATATGGCTGGTCTCAGTTTGACAGCAGCTTATGGGGTGGATCTATACTGCCTCTGAACAGGTCTAACTACTCAGTGGGAACTCTGAAGTGACCTATGGTTGGAAAGGGTCAGTCAGACCCTTAAGATTGCCAGTGATATAAGCACAGCCTCCAGTTCCAGTTCTTTGAGATTTCAATGGCCACTGGATAGAATCAGCTCTGTAACAGCCTCATGTGATTTGGCTGCTTCGATTAAGAATTGCCCTGGTGGGCTGGAGAGATGGCTCAGAGGTTAAGCACACTGACTGTTCTTCCAGAGGTCCTGAGTTCAATTCCCAGCAACTACATAGTGTCTCACAACCATCTATAATGTGATCTAGTACCCTCTTCTGGTATGCAGGTGTACATGCAGGAAGAGTTCTGTATACATAATAATAAATAAATAAATCTATTAAAAAAAAAAAGAGAGGACACTCATATTAAAAAAAAAATTGCCCTGGTTTATTCATAGCCATACTCCACTTCCTAGCAGAATGAATCTAGGGGACATGAGAAAACTCACTTAGGGTCCTTGCAGCTTTGGGAGTGAGTGGAGGCGGGCTCAAGACCGTAGACTGTGGAGGTGAAGAACTGTGGAAAGGCGTCAGCCGGCTGTCTACCAACTGAAGACTCTTTGGCCTCTGTGATTTTTTGCCTGGGCTCTGGAGACAAAGAGGGAAACCAAAACCATTAAGCCTTCATGGTGGATTTTGCTGACCTGAAATGATACCCAGAACAGCCTTGAATGCTGGACAGAAACTAAAAGAAGGGCTTAATGCCAAGGGCCGTTTTTCTTTCTGTTCTCTGGTGTGTTTGGGTGCATATGCTTGAGATGACGAGGCTTTCTTCATTATCTAACTCTATTCCTCTCCAGTATATAGCTGAGCCCAATGCTCCATGTTTGAGCTAGTTTAGCCATGCACGGAAATTGCGTGCAAGCTGTCATACCCACCCAAAAACCTCACACTTGCTGTGGCAAGTGCTTTACCTGCTGACCCAGCTCCCTACCCTCTGCAACTGTCACTTATTACAAGGCAGACATTTGGCAGAGATACTTGCTAGGAATGACACCAAAACACAGATAACTTCTGGTCAGGCCACTGGCTTCATACTAACCACACACTGTGCCATCTCAATTGGAAATAAGCTACCTTTGGCCCTCAGCAAAAATTGGTCTTGCAAACACTTAAACACCTTGATGTGGCTTATGAAAGAGGAGATGACAATGTTTGCGCTGACTCACACGGCACAACAGTGGCAAGAGCCACAATTCCAAGCGCACCCCCACGTGTTTACGCTGTGGGTATGAGATCTTGTGGCAATATTGACTTGGAGACTTGAAACTCTCCATGTAAGCTTTTCTGCCTGCCATCTGTGATTTGACACCACCGCAGGCTGCTGTGTCCCGACACTAGCTGCAGCCAGGCGTCTATCTGTGACTCACTGCTGTGCAGTGAGTGAGGAGGGGCCTGCAGAGGAGCAGGCAGTGGTACCCAGCCCGCGTTTGCTTGCACTTGTCTGTTCTCTCACCCTCATCTTCTCCCCCGCCCCCACCTGCCCGCCCTCTTTCTCTACCATCATATCAGGTTCTGGAGCTTTCTCTGCAATGACTTGTGACTTGCTCAGACTCCAGTCTTTTCTCTTGAACTTGCTAATCCGGTTCTCAGTGTCTTCTTTGGGTGGCAGATCTTCCACTCTGGCACCTGACGAAGCTCTGCGCTCGAACAGTGGTTCCAGGATGGACCTGTCAGCCAGGAAGGACAAACGTCACAGAGCGTTGACCCCAGAATGATGAGACTTCACTCCAAAACACCAGCAAGACCCTCAACTCCATTTTCATCCCACTTCTCAGGTGCTTAGAGCCTAACGATCAAACAAGCAACTCAGAGTAAAATGTACAGAGACAAGATTATCATAGGAAAAGGGAGAAAATATGAGTGGATGTTTATCACACTCTGATGCTGTGTGTTAAATATTTACTCTCCTGTTGAAATGCGCATGTGTGTGCAGGTCACATGCAGGCATGCAAGCATGCATGTGAAGGTCAGAGGTCAATATTGAATGTCTTCCTCTACCCTTTTCCACCTTATTTTTCAAGACAAGGCCTCTCTTTGAAGCAAGAGCTTGCTGATTTGGCTCAACTGGCTGGCCAATGAGCTGTCAGAACCTCCATTCAGCTCTGGCACTGGGCTGTCACGTCTGGCTTTGATGTGGATGCTATGGAGTCAAGCCCACGTCCTCATGCCCCATGCTTGGGCAGTTGGCACTTTGCTGACAGAACCATCTCCTCAGGCCCCATTAAGAGTTACTCGACTCTGGGAAGAGATGAAGACAGAACCCATGGAGGAAGTGGCCCAGCTCTCTGTGCTCTGTCACTAGTCATAGCCTGTGTTCTAGCTGCAGAGCCCTCAGCAATTTTACCCACATTTACTTGCTGGGTAACCTGGGCACAATCTTAGTTTCCTTATCCGCAAACATGGGACAATGTTTGGCCCCAACGAGTGTATGAGAAGTGTCCATTGGGTATGATGATAGATTTCCGAGCCCAACATGAAAACTGTCCACTCAAGAGTCGTGATCAAATACTACACATCGAGGGGACAGCTGGAGACATAACATTTAGATGAGGGCAGGTATCTTTAGCATTCAAAAATAGAAAGAGGAGCTAAATTTTAAAAAATTAAAATGTAAGTGGGTATTTCATGAAAAACAAAGTCCACATTTTTTAAACTTTTGGTGCCACTTATTACTAAATAAGTGAAAATAAGATATTTGAAGCTGAGGATGACGACTTATGCCTCTAGTCACAGCTACTCAGTAACCTGAGGCAGGAGGATGACTCAAGCCCAAGGGTTGAGAATAGATTGGACAAAATTACAGTTTATAATAGGGTACACACAGACAGACAGACAGACAGACACAGACACACACACACACCTGGATAATAAGCTCCCTGCCATCAACAATGATCAAGTCCAAGCCAGTCTTGTTTAGTCTACATACCCAACGAAAGGCCTTACCCTTCACTACATGACTTGGGGGAGGGGTTGCCTGGTGTCATATCCACCATATTTCCAAGGTCTCGTTTTCATAACCACAGTGCCATCACTACGCTTAAGACTGAGTCATTCCCTAATCTCACCAAACATGCGATCGTCACATTTCCCAATTCTCTCACAATGTTTAAAACAGGTAGCCTGACTGACTTAGGGCCCGATCAATACTTCTGTATTAGCTGACTTACTGGGTGGTCACTTTAAGCCTTTAATACTCTAGACCTCCCTTTCTCAAGCCCAGGATTAAGTATTTCTGTCACCTGCTGTGACCTCAAGGGAGGTCAGCCTGAGGCAGCACTGGCATGGCTGTGCTTGTGCCTTCAGACTCCAAGTTCTTCTTTGTGAGCATTTTTATTGTTGTTGCTTTTGGTCAGAGTATCATTCTACAGCTGTGTTGGTTTCCATAAAAATGGCCCCCACAGGCTCAGATATTTGAATTCTTACTCATAAGGGAGTGGCACTGTTTGAGAAGGATTAGAAGGTGTGCTCTTGTCAGAACACGAGTGACACTGGGCATGGGCTTGTTTCAAAAGCCCACACCCAGCTTGGCCTGTCTGTCTGTCTCTGTCTCTCTTCCTCCCTCTCTCCCCTGCCCTCCTCCTCCTCCTCCTCCTCGTTCCTCCCCCCTGTGCCACCATGGCCCCACCATGTCCCAGCCATGATGGTAATGAACTAATTCTCTGAAACTGTAAAGAGTTTCAATTTATGTTTCCTTTGATAAGATTTGCCTTAACTGTGGTGTCACAATTCACAGCAATAAAATAGGAACTAAGAAAATAGAATAGAGTAGCCCTGGAATTTCAGAAATTGTCCTCTCAGCCTTTTGAGTGTTGGGATTGTAGGCATGAGCTATAACACTTGGCTGAAAGTTCTTTATGTTATTTCAAGAACTTTTAAAGGTTCTACCCAAATATCTATCTATCTATCTATCTATCTATCTATCTATCTATCTATCACTTTATCATATATTAGCAATATCTCTCATTTATCTAATCTATCAATCTATCATCTTTCTCTACCATTTTATCATGTATCAGCAATATCCATCTATCTGCCTGCCTACTTACCCACTTACCTACCTACCTATTTAATACTGCATATGCCTAAATCTTTTCTTAGGGTATTTTCCAGTTGTTATAGTTTTCATCTAAACTATTTCCTTATAGTGCATTTCCTATTTGTTCACTAATTCACTTGCTGAACAAACTTCTTTAGGTTGATTTTGTAATTTAATAACATACTTTAATCTTTTCATCCCTACAGAATAAACCTCTAGTTTTGACTGTTCTAAACTGACAAAACACACACACGCACACACACACACAAAACAAAAAGCTAAAAAAAACAAGCAAACAATCAACTGCTAATACACATAAAGGAGTGAGACTCAATATTTATCTTAGAGCTGTACCGTCATTTGAAAAAGTACTGGAGACCTGCATTCAGTCGCTGTCCACTGGTTGGCCACTGGTGGAGGAGGACATGGTACAGATACCCACTCAGCTACCTGCAGCTAAAGGATGTGCAGCCTAGACACAGTTCTCTTCAAGGCACCGCAGACGAAAAGACCCACAGACACAAGCACAGAAAAGAACATGCACTCAGGTGCTTGACTTCCTATAGAGCTACCCCAGGGGGGTACTAGTGGTTAGGAGCCAGGGATTAAGAGGAGATTTGGGGGGCTGGGAAGATGTCTTAGTGCGTAAAGGTACGTGTGCAAGCATGAGAGCCTGAGTTCAGGTCCACAGCACCAATGTGGAATCAGCTGGGCAAAGCAGCGTGCCCCTGTCACCTCAGCACTGCAGGCAATGATGGGGACCCTGGGCTCACTGGCCGGCGGCTCTGATCCCAGAGGAAGCTTCAGGCTCAGCGAGAGACCCCGCCTCAAAGACCAGGTGGGAGAGTAACTGAGGAAGATACACTGACACCAGTCTCTTGTCTCTACACATGCTCGCTTGAGAGCACCCACATGTGTATGTAAGCACGCACGCACAGGAAACTGTCTACTGATGTTTCTAATGAACTGAATGTTAAAAACTCACAGAGAGGTTTTGTGTGTATGCGTGTTACCATTTTCTACCTTTGATTGTTTTCTGACTAACTGACAAAGCAAAGGACGTTTGAAATTGTTTTTAAAATGATACATGTGACGAGAAGTTAAGCTGTGCCTAGGAGGCAACTGTGTGTTCAGTAGGTGGCAAAATATGAATTTTTTCATTTTTCTATTTTTAGTCCTAGCATTGTCAGCGATGTTCCTCACGAAGAATACGAGAAGTGAACGAGGCCCACGACCATGAGTTACTCTCCTCAAAGGAGTGGTGTGCGAACACACCAAGTCTCACCTTGGCGCCCAAAGCTAATGTCCTACCTCCCCTCCAAGAGCAACAATCAGCCTTACCCATCAGATCCTGGCCGGGAGGGCGCATTGTCGGAGGAGTTGGAGGAGGTAGAGACCACTGAGGAGGCCACGGAGGTGACAGACAGCCTGCGCAGCGTGGAGGACAGGATGTAGGGCAGCACCATGGAGCCTGCACGGCTCGGCTTCCTCTCCGTCATGCTTGGTGGCTGAAACACATGCGGCCCCGCCCCAGGGTTAGCAGCCTGTGATGCAGCCCGCACAATCTGGGGGCAGACACCCTGTTGGCCTTCCGGAAATACGGAATGTTGACCTAAGAGCAAACTCTAAGGAGGCTGAGTAGGATGAGTCTCCAGAAACCCAGGATGTCGCCCTTTCACAGCAAATGTCACCAAGAAATCACCATCCCCATGTGGTATCCTATTAAATTTGCTTCCTAACATTGGCTGGGTTCCAGCAATGGTAGAGGATCGTGGGTTAGAGGAAAGTTCAGTCTTATGGTCTAGGAACATGGGTGCAATAGACACACATGTGCCTGGGCATCACTGTGGGGAGGGAAAGCATCATGAAGAAGACGGAACTGGGCACTTTAGGTGGTGGGGGAGTGGCCAAATCTTGGTATGTAGCTCAGCCTAGCCTCCAACTCACAGCCATCCTTCTGCCTCAGCCTCCTGGTTGCTGAAGTTATGGGTGCACACCACCACACCTGGCAGAACTGTGTACACTGACGACTGAGAGAGGTGTTGGGAAAGGCCCTCTGGGGGAAACTCTAGTGGGGAGATGCGCAGAGCTTTGATTTTCAAGAAAGAATCTGCAAGTCGGGAGTTCACAACAAGGCTGTTAGAGAGGGCAAGGTGAAGGCAAGGACAAAAGATCACGGCAATGAAGCAGAATCAAGGACACCGCCAATTATGAGAGAGGACAGGCTAGCAGCAAGCTTCCTCTCAGGTTTTGGTGGGGGGAGGGGGAGGGGGAAGAGTGGTATGCAGCGTCATGGGGTGTGTCACTGATGGAAGAGAAATCAGTCAGGTGCACACACTGTAAAATGCAGTCTACAAGCCTTCCTTTCCTTAAAAGGTCTGACAGCCAAACTTTTATCAAAATAGAAAAAGATTTGGAATTAGGCAGGACAAGAAGGAATGGCCAACAGGTGGACAAGTAAACTGGCCTGGCCTTAGTGTTCTCAAAGCACGCCCCCACCCCCACCCCCAGTCCAGCCGCCTTGATGAACAGCATCAGCTGGCTATTTGTTAAATCTGTAAACTGGGGCTCTGCCCCACCCACAGCACCTGAAGCCAATCATCTGTGTTTCACAAGTATCCGTCCTGAAGGTCGGTTACCTTTGAGATTATCTAGTCTAAGGATGGTTCAAGGTGACTAAAGGTAAAACACGCTCTCTCCTGCCTGCCCATTTGCGCACCGTACCTCTGCTGCTACTCCTCGTTTGGCATCTGAAGCCCTGAGGGATGCCCTCAGAGAGACCAGGGAAAGCCTGAGGGCCATTCCGACGAAGCTTACCAGAGTGATGACCCCGTACAGCTTCTCCACTTTCTCCTTGAGTTCCCGAAAGCATGACGACAGGCGGTCGTGCAGCGGCTTGAGCTGCTCCGTCAGCTTCTCCCCGTGAATGCGCATCCCTTCTGTGAGCAGAGGTACCTGGAGGAAGCGGCATGAGAGGAGGAGAGAGGCACAGTTTGGCAAGAGGGGCAATTCAGATTGGGAGGCAATGGGGGGTTGGGGATGGAGAGGCTGACTGGCAGGCGCAGAATTAGCTAATGAAAATGCCAGTCCAGGGCCTGGGAACTGTCCGAGGAACAGAGACTACCTGAAGACTGTAGAGAGGCCAACTGGCAAGGCAGACACTGGTCTAAGATTGGGTTTGATGGTCACTTTTCTAGCAGTATTTATTGAAATGATAAGAAAAAGAAGGAGAGCTGTATATCAGCAAGAAACATAGGCTAGTAAACTAGATTACAGAATTTCTGTGTGTGTGTGTGTGTGTGTTTGTGTGTGTGTGTGTGTGTGTGTGTAAACGTGTGCATGTAGAGATAGAGGCCATGGGACAACCTCGGCTGTCATTCTCAGATGTCATCCACCTTGACCTGGAATTCACCAACTGGACTAGGATGACTGGTCAGCAAGCCCATGAAATCTGCCTTCTTCACCTCCCCAACACTACAAGAGGATAGTGCCACACCCAGGTTCTCTCTCTCACACACATACAGAGAGGAGGGGCTAGTGGGGAGGGAGGAAGGGAGGGAGGCAGACAGACAGACAGACATCCCAGAAAGTGGACTGTAGCTTCTGGAGCCTGTCTTAGGGCCCAGTGCAGTGGACACCCATGACTACTGTACACAGCTGCCTAAATGCCTCCATGGCTACCTACCTGTAAGGCAATCAGTCGCTTGAGGAGCTCTACTTTCTCCTGGTCCTCAGGATGCTCTTGTAAGTACTTTTCTGTAAAAAAAGCCTAAGAGAAGAGCACATGCAGGCATTACTTGTGACACATTCCTGATCCTAGCAGAGAGGCAGACAGCGTTAGAAGAGAGAGAATCTCTCATGTAATGACAAACTGGGAAGATCTACCTGAAAATCCATCCCTTTCACAGGACCGCCTTTATCACATGTTGAATAATTCAGAAATGTCTATTAAAAGCACTCCTGTCTCTCAATATAGGACAGCTCCCTTAATCCCCAAACCCATCCCATGGGCTGGAAAGTTCAGTCACTTTGCAGATACCTCAGAGACATGGTCAGCAGGAAGCCAGAATGAGGTCACAGGAGCGACAGGCCACAAAGCCGTCACTCTTCTGGGATACCATGTACAGATGGAAATGAGTACCAGCCTACGTGTCACTCTTCCAGGCTCCTTCTCTTTCCACCCATTCTTCCGCCTCATCAAAGGGGATTCCTGGCCACATGTTTCTTTATATTCAAGAAGAGGCCTCCCAAAATAGTCAGCACTGAGCATGTACCGTCATCACAGCTACTCCTGTCTCTAACAACCGTCCTTTACCTAGACGGAGCTCACGGCCTCCAATGTAAATGGCACTCTAGCCAAACCCTACTCAGTGGTCAGTACGCCTCTTAACGCCTTTTCAGAGTAACAGGTGTAACATCCGGTTAGACAAACCTATGGTGAAGCTGTGTGGCAGTTTGAGTGAGCAATGTCAGCCAAAGGCTCGCGTACTTGAACACTTAGCCCTCAGCTGGTGGTGCTCACTGGGGAGGATTACAGAACCTCTAGGGAGAGGAGCCTTGCTGGAGGAAGTCACCACTGGGCTGAGACTTGAGAGTTTAATCTCACTCCATTTCCTGTGCACGGATGAAAATGTGATCAGCTAGCTTCCAGCTCCTAGCACTGGTGCATGCGACCCCTTCCCCGCCACGATGGATTCTATGTCTCTGATGGCATAAGCCAAATAAAGTCTTTCCTCCTTAGGCTGCTTTTGGCCACAGTATTTCATTATAGCAGCAGAGAAGTAACTAATACAAGCTGAAACTGTCTTCTGCGCATACAATGTGGCTCAAGTTGGGCTGGAGATGCCTGCAAACTCTGTTAACATGGAGCATCTCTGTCTTCCCTAAAAGTGGCCTCATCAGGTACTGGGTATGGTGGCGAATGCCTTTAATCCCAGCACTCAGGAGACAGAGGCAGGTGGACTGCTGTGAGTTCAAGACCAGGCTGGTCTACAAAGGGAATCCAGGACAGCCAAGGCTACACAGAGAAACCCTGTCTTGAACCCACCCCACCCCCCAAAAAAAAGTGGCCTCACCAGAAGCACATCCTGGGCTCTGGGACCACCCTGAGCTGTCTTCCCCCCAGAGGACAGAATAGTGGGCGCAACTGCCAGAGGCGCCAGGGGCTGTCACTCTTTCACCGAGGCTTCACAGGTCAATGTGAGGGCAGGGACAATCCTTGTGCAATTCCACATGCCCAGTCAGAGAGGAGAGTAGCACACGGCATAGAGGGAGGCCCTTTCTTTCGTCTCGTGAGATTCAAGAGGCGGGCTTACCTTTTCATAGTTGGCGAATCCCCCCATGACCGCTGGGTCCACGATGCCGCTGAGTAGCATAGAGAGTGGATGCACAGAGAGAGAACGGTCCCAGGCATGCTGCTGTACACAGTTGCTGACCCTCTCGTTGGTCAGCTCCATGGTTTCTATGGCATTCTCCAAAGGGCTGATCTCTTCCTGAGGGACAAAGCACACGGAGAAGGGATCCACTGTGACCTTCCAGGCAAAGACTGAAACAAACCTGATCATTCTTCTCAAGGGAGGGAAATTATCCATGGTCTCATGGGAACTTTTGTTAAACTGTTAGGACTCTATACTCTATTTATCAGGACCCCATGTATTTTTTTTTCCTTGTCGGTCAATTACAAAATCAGCTATTGAAAAATCTTATTAGGAAGTGGGATGTCTTAAAAATATGGGCTGTGGAAATGAGTGTTTCTCAAAGCAAAATATGTATACAACAATGTGAAAGGAAAAAAAATCTAGAGCCCTAACAGCATTGTCTCTCAGACAAATGCACGCAGGGGCTCTCAGGTGGTTGCTGGCTAGGGGACCTGAGACTCTTCTGTATCACTAAAAATGGAAAGCATCTCCTGGAAAATCCAGGTGCCTCCTCGGTGAGAAAAAGCAAGTGATCTTGGGATTCCTATATCCAGACCCATGCCTCGTCACCTTAGGGTTGAGTACGGACAGGATGACCGAGAAGCCACCCTGAGTTTTGGATGAAAAAAAGCAATTACAGGGACTAAATCCCTCTGAGAAATTCCTGTTCAAAACCGTATTCCCCCAAAGCCAGCATCTTCACTTTCCCACTACCAGCCACATGCCCCCTGAGGCCAGATTCTCCGCCTAAGCTCTCTCCCCAGAAAGCATGCCACACTTAAGTAATGCGACTTATTGCTGGCACTGAGGGATACATCACATCTCAGGCCATAATGGCCAAGCCTTTCTTTGTACTCGGCAGGGTCTTGCTACATTGCCCTGAGTGTCCTTTATCTAATCCATGCCGAGGACCAGACTAGCCTCAGACCAGTGTTGATCTTCTTGATCATCTTCCTAAAAGCTAGTACAGGAACGTGCCACCATGCCCAGCTACAAGAAATGCCTGGCTCCCAGGACACCCCTTTTCCCCTTCTCCCTTCTACTGAGTATAAAAATGAGTGTTTGTGCATGTCAAGTTAGTGCTGGGCATTGACTGTGAGCAATAATCAGCTCACAGATTATTTTTCAAATACCTACTCTGTGCTAAGTGCACAGGTTACAAAAGGGATGAAAATACACAGCCAGCTCAGAGAGATGAAAGAGGACTGGTTCTTGGCTTCTCCAGGGCACCAAAATCTAAAGATGCACAGATGCTTTGGTTCCAACGTGATGTAGTATTTACATATAACCTACGCATATCCTTCCACATAATTAATTAATTTATTGGAGACAAGATCTCACTGTGTACCCCTGATTGTCCTAGAACTCACTATATAGACCAGGCTGGCCCTGAACTCACAGAGATCTACCTGCCTTTGCCTCTCGGGTGCTGGGATTAAAGATCTGTGCCACAACATCTGGCTTTGAATGACTGGTGGGACCTAGGGTTATAGTGGTGGGTATTATACATACATTACCTAGGGAATAAGGCAAGGGAAGAGTCTGTATATATTTAGAATAGAGGTAGCTGTGCTAGACCTAAATACACGGTATCCAAGCCACAGCTGGTGAAACCCATGGCTGGCTGAGTTGCTGAGACTGGAACTACACACTGTGCAGGTCTACTGCAATTCAACGCTGGTAGAAGTATATAGTTTTCGTAGGAACTCAGAAACCAGTGCCTGGCCCAACCTGAGACCTACCCCACGGGAGAAAGCCAACCCCTGACACGATTAATGATACTCAGCTGTGCTTGCAGACAGGAGTCTAGCATAGCTGTTCTCTGAGAGGCTCCACCCAGCATTGGATCAAAACAGATGCAGAAACTCACAGCCAAACGTTGGGCAAAGCATAGGGAGTCTTGTGGGAAAAGTTGGGGCGGGGATAGATAGGCCATAGAGGTGACAGGAGCTCCACAAGAACGCCAATAGAGACAACTAGCCAGGGCCCAGAGGGACTTGCTGAGACTGAAGCACCAACCAAGGACCATGCATGGACTGGACCTAGGCCCCCTACAAAGATGTAGCCAATGGGCAGCTCAGGCTTCATGCGGGTCCCATAGTAAGGGGAGTGGGGGCTGTTTCCGACATGGACTCAGTTGCCTGCTTTTTTGACCACTCCTCCCTGGTGGGGCTGTCTTGCCAGGCCACAGGGGAAGAGGACATGCTCAGTCCTGATGCAACTTTATGAGCTGGGATGGGTGGGGTCTCCTTTTCTGAGGAATGGGGGGGGGGTTGAGAGAAGGACCAGAAGGAAAGGAGGGAGGGGGGGGTACGACGGGGATGTAAAACGAATAAATAAATAATTAAGAAAAAAAAGATTTCGAAATAGGGTGGGTTAGAAACACGCCCGGAATGGTAGAAGCACAGAGACCACAAAGGATATCCACCTGCTTTTGGGTGCTCCAGAGCTGGCAGCGTGGAGAAGGTGGATCCCACCCTTAACTTCATGGGAATACACTGGACAGTGGTAAGAGGGTACTGAGCGCCCCGCCTCCCCAGAATGGCCCCATGCCATTAACTACTTAAGTCTACCAATGCTGTAGTGAGAACAGATTTTCCTCAGCGATGGAAAGAGATGGTTGAAGTGGACAGGCAGAAGGAGATAGGCAGTGGTGGATCTGGGGTGAAGAAGGCCACAGACAGGGGCACACAGACATGAAAGGAGGGGAGCACAGACGGGTGGCAGTGAGTGGAAATAAATGGAGGCAGGCGGAGATGGACGGTGGGAATTGAGAACGGGCTCTGTAGTGCAGGCACCGGGAAGCCACAGGGGGACTTGCCCACAAGACACATGAAATATAGTCGAGTTTGCTCAGTGGGATCCATACTCTGAAGCAGTGAGGAGCAATGGCTGAAAAGACCAAGGCAGAGAGGCAAGAGGAGACCTTTTTAAGAGGTAGCAAGCAGAGACCAGTCTGGGATGACAAGCAAGGCAACAATGCTGGGGAACAGAGCGAAGACAGATCAAATGAGTATTATAAAGGCTAAACGGCAGCTTAGAGAAGCAGCATGGCCAGAGCTGCAGGAACAGGGATGGGACAGGCTGAGAATGAGAGGGGCTCCGGGAAAGATGACGTGGCAGGCGGGCAACTCTCCAGAGGCATCCCGGCAATGTTTCTGGGCACTGGCAGCATTGTAGGATAGGGGGCCGTGCTCCTTAGGCCATGAAAGAGCCGTTCTCCGAGTGTGACCTTTCGGGTCTGTGTTGTAACATCAGTTTTACAAAGCGACCCTATTAGACAACTGCGCTTTTTATTTCTCCTTTAAAAAGAGGAGGCAAGCCAAGCTGGTGAAGGCTGCAGTGGAATGGAACAAAAGCTGTTATTATTTCTGTAGACAGAAAGGCTCCCAACACACACACACACACACACACACGCCGGAGTTACAACTTCAAATGACTCACTGTTGAAATCTGTTTGACTTCGAACCACTTGAGAATCCCAGGGAAGGTATAGGCCGTGGTGTATGTGGTCCTTTCAATCCACATGGTCTGGTGCGAGAAAGACAACAGAAAATGAGACAGCGGCCAGCTCCCGAGTCACAACCGACCCCAAGCCTCTGGCTCAGCTGAGTGAGACTCCGTTCTCACGTGTCTTCTGGGGGAATGGAATACAACTCTTTATTACACAAGGCTCTGAGTCTGCACGGGGTCAGTCTTGTTGGGCCCCTTCATTCTAAAGATGGAAACCAGAGGTCTGGGAGGTGTGAGCGTGACTCGCCCAGGGTCGCATCATCAGCAGGACCGGAAGCAGAGTCCAGATCTGGGCCTTCAATCTAGAGGTTTCCACTGAGAGGACAGCCTGCTTGTCAGTAATGAACAGGTGAAGGCTCTCCCAGAGGGGAAGCTTTAACCTGCTGTGTGCGCTGATGACAGGAAAGTCACTGTACCTCACTAGGAGGCGCGCAGGTGCTGGAGAGACAGCTCAAGTGAAGGAGTGCTTGCTGAGCAAGCCTAAGGACCTGAGACCCATCCCCAGCACTCGGGTACAAAGCCAGGGGTGATGGCACAAGCTGTATAGTCCTACGGTTTGGGAGGAGAGATGGAGGAAGATGCCCCAGGGGTTCACTCCAGCCACGCCAGGCTGGTAAGCTGCAGTCCCTAGCAGAGTCCCACTGTCAAAATAACAATATAGGCTCCTCCTGAGGAAGGACACCCCAGGTTGACTTCTGGCCTCCAAATGCCCAGTGTGCAACTGCCACGCCCCCACACAACCCCCACACACAGAGAAGACAAATCAGGTGGACTCACAGCAAACTCATTTTCTGGGTCTTTTTCTCCTTTCCGGAACGGCCGGGAATACCTGAACTGTTGCACTTCATTGGCTCTGTAGTAGCTAGGAGAGGACAGAGAAGATGCTTTGGACCTCATAGAACCGGCCTGCAACCACACGTGTGGCACACCTGACACTGAGTTTTACCCCTACGGCCAATAGGGCCACACTGACCTCCTGGGACAGCACATTCCCAAGGTTTCATACATTGTATTTTTCGGTACTTGAGAGTTTGTTTTACAGCTCGACAGTTTTAGAAGGTACTAGCACCCATATTGTTTATGACGCCATTTGCATAGCTTTGCCATAGTGCTGTCAATTGATCTCCCTAGCTTGTTAGCTTCTCTAGAGCCAGGAAGCATTTCAAACACTGGGACCTGCTGGTCCTCAGTGATACTTGAGTGGATATAAAGGCTGAAGGATTCTGTGCCTAAGTGAAGTGCTCTCTCTGTCTCAAAGATAAACCCCATGTCTCTTTAACGTGATAAGCTTTCAGTAAGTAGTAGGCCTTCCAAACTGTAACGACTGAAAAAGGGCTCTGCTTTTGACACATTCCAAATAAAGCTGTGCTATGTAGCCCAGACTGGCCTTGACCTTGCTCTCCCTTTCTCTCCACGGCTATGACGGCTGGAGTGTGGCGTGCCCTGCCCAAATGTTTTCTTTTTAAAAACCACGTACTTCAAGATCTGCTCTGGAACAGGCTTGTCCTTGTAGCTGGGCGGCAAGCTCATCACCGGCTTTACGGTGAAGCACTGCAGGTCTGAGGGCTTATTAAGGAAAAGGCTGGCCCTGCAGGTGCCACAGGCAGCCAGTGGCGGCCCTGTTCCCATCACCCATCGCCTTCCAGCCTGTGCCAGCTCTGCACTGAAACGCGCTGCCTCATGCTGAGTCACAATGCGGGATTGTCATAGGACACTTCATGTGGCCAGACACCTGGCAAATATCCTTGCCACATGAAATAAGTGTCGAGACAGTATATGGAAACAGATAGCCAGAAAGGCTTTTAAATGATTTCTTTTGCATATGCATTCTCCTGAAGCAGCCAGACTCCGGAGGCCAGGGAACCAGAATTGCTATCTTTTGGTGTTACTGCTGATGGAAAGTCCCTTCATGGGGACTAAGTGTCCCGAATGTATCTTCCAAACACACGGCAAACCTACAAAGCAGGTCATTCTCTTTCAGCAGAGGAGTACTTGGAGGCCAAGAGAAGTTAAAACTCAAGATCCCACAACTGGGAAGTGAAGTCAGTCCCCCCCCAAAACCAGTGTGGGGTAAGGGAATCTTGCTTGGATGGAATTAAAAGTACTAGAACGGCTTCTCCTGTCACCCTCACCAGGGCAGACAAGCCAGCCCTCTGTACATACAGGTTCTGCACCCAAAGACAGATAATTAAGCGAGGACTTTCTTGTATACTGACTTGATACAGACTTTCCTCCTAAATGATACAGTGTGACAATGTTTAAAGACCATTTACTGTATCTGGGACTCCAAGTCAATTAGGAGGGGCTGGGGACATAGGACAGTTGGTAAAATGCTGGCTGTACAAGTGTGAGGGCCTGAGTTCCAATCCCCAGGACACAGCTACACACACACACACACACACACACACACACACACACACACACACACACACCATAGTATTCGGTAGAGTGTACAAAGGCTATATGCATGTGCAATGCCATATACATGACTTGAAAAGCTACAGATTTTGGTATCCATAGGGTGGCAGAAGGGGCAGCCTGGGAGGGTGGCCTGGAGCCACTGGCTTGGAAGCGTAGCAAGAGGGCAGCTAGATGGCTGTAACAGAATCCTGAACTTTCCTTCAGCTCCTCATGTGACTATAAAGTTAGATCCTGACATACTCAACACCTTATTAACCATGTCTTCCCTCAAGGCCAAAAAGAATTTTTACACCGAATGGTTGAAGCTGTGGTCTGAAGGCTGGGAGTACATCTGCCTGCAGGGAGAGAGTTGCAATGCATAGTTTCTTTGTCTTGGCCTGGCCCATCCCAGGGTAAAGAGCCCCTGGGCCGCTGTCCCCATGGCAAGGATACACTGCTTTGGGGATGACTTGATGTCTTCTCCTGGCGGCGTGGTACTGGTCGTCATCTCAGCATTGGGGAACTGGGTCAGCAGCCTCAAGCTGAAGTCTTCTCGTCTCTCGTACTCCTTACCCCGGTAGATGAAGATTTTGTTCTGCAGGGCAGGGAAGCCAAAGGAAGCCATTAGCGAGGAAGGCTGAAGGGTACCTGGAGCTGAAGATAGAGAAGGCTGCTGTGTTCTCCTACCGAAGCTAAACCCACCACCATGTAAGTGCTCAGTGACCAGCCTCCACATGCCCAGCAGGCAGCGACCGGCGTCTGCTGGGTGGGCACTAGCTTATCCCTTCTTTCTCCACGTGATGGACGTGTGAGCTGGTATAGACTTTGGCGGTTATGGTTAAGGCTGCCATCCCTACAGTGTTTCAGTACGATTCGATTTCTATTCACTGAGTAAATACTGCCTCGTTATAAGCTTTTTCAACATGGGCTATTTTCCTTGGTCACAGTTTAAAATTTACATTCATATGTTAATATTTAACTCCCCATCTGGACCCCACTAGCTGGTAAAATCCCTGAGGGCAGAGAGATGTCCGAGTAACTTCAGGACATTTCTGCATCTACTCAGGTATCTGGCACAGAGTAGACAATCAGGAGACACTGCTTTGTTGTTATTGTTTGTTTGTCTGTTTGTTTTTCAGAGTCTCATGTAGCCCAGGCTGACCTTTAACTCACTATGTAGCTGAGGATATCCCAAACTTCTGATTTTGCCTACACCTCAAGTGTTACAATCAAAGGCATATAGAAACATACCCAGTTTACGTGGTTCTAAGAATCAAACTCAGGGTTTTTTGCATGTGAAGGTGAGAGCTCAACCACCTGGGCTACATCTCCATCACACTCTATGATTTTTACAATTAGGAGTATGAGAGATAGTCAAAGCTACACAGAGAAACCCTGTCTCAAAAAAAAAAAAAAAAGGAGTATGAGAGATAACATATATCTTAACAAAGCTCAGGTCTCAAAAAGCTCTTCTTAAACTCTAAAAAAAGTCACTGTGACTGTGTGTGTGTGTGTGTGTGTGTGTGTGTGTGTGTGTGTGTGTGTGTATAGGAAGAGAAGGGTCTGTCGCAGTTGTCACTATTACAAAAACTGCTTTTACTTTGGGGACATGTTTGTTGTCTTGTTCTTGGGGTATCTGATTTCATAGTAGCCATGACTGGACATAAAATAAGTAATAAAACATGTTTATCTGCACTCTTCCAAGTTTGGTCCGTGGAGGAGGCCAATTCTGTTTTTCCTTCTCTCCTTGCACCTGGAGAAGCCATTGCACAAAGGGTCTGCCAGGACACCAGTGGTGTCAGGAGCGTGGGGTAAAGAGGCCAGCATTCAGGAAGAGGTCTCTCTCTTTGACCCGACCTCCCACGGCGGGAACATAGGCCAGCAGCTGCTGCCGCCCATCTGGAAGAGAAATAATTCTCCCCTCTCTCCTGAACCCCACTCCTAATGGCTCTGGGGACCGCCCTCGGGCTCCTCACCCTCAGGAAGGAAGGGAAGCCTTGTCCGTAGTATCCCACAGCAAAGTATTCAGGCTGGGGCCTCATGGCCTTAATGATGTTCTCATAAAACGAGGCTCTTTTTTTCTGAAAAACAAAACAACACATTCCGCCTGGAGGTTACCAGGAAGCTGTCAGGGCGAAGAAATAAAAGAGAAAAAAGCATCAGCCCATTTGCTTTGTTTTCTCATGCAACAGATAATGGAAGGTCTTTGGAGACCACCTTGTAGGCTACAGGGTGAGCCTGTACTGGAATCTGATGTTTGGGACTTGGGTCAGCCTTGGAGCCCTCCTAGTACTTTCTGTTTCTGAGACCCACAGGCCGTACCTAGCTTGGCCAGGCATGTGAGGGAGTTTCTGCCCCGAGTACGTGGTTTGATGGTCACCTTGGGCTTGCCTGAGTGCCACCCAGTCGCTCTTCAGTCCCTAGTACCACCATCTCATTTGATGCTTTACTATGAATTCCTTGAGACAGGGTCAGGCTAGCCTCACACTTTCCACAGGTACCTTAGGCTAGCCTCACACTCCCCATGTACCTGAGGAGGACTGTGAACTCCTGATCCTCCTGCCTCTGCTACCGAGGTGCTGGGATCACAGAAATGCACCCCGATGCCTGGTTTTATGCGGAAGCAGGGATTGAACCCAGGGCTTTACGCATGCTAGGCCAAGTGCTCTACCACGGAGTTCCATCCTTGGCTCTCTTTTTCCTTTGTATTTTGAGGTAGAACCTCACAGAGCCTCCAGGCTGCTGTAACTTGTTCTACAGGCCAGGCAGGACTTGAACTCTCTAAGCCCCAAGCAGCGAGGATTGTCATCTTGTAATGCACTCAGCCCCACCAGAGTTGATATAAGTCTGTTGACCGCTCTAAGCGCAGGTCTGTCAGAATCACGCTTTCTTAGTTTGTTGCCTGGTGGCCTGCATCTCAACTCAGGCTGGCTCATGAAATTATTGAGCACGTTTCCGGCCTCCCAGTAGTAGAAGCTGGTAATATGCACGAGTCAAGTTTTCACTAAATGCTCTTGATAAATAGATCCTTAGGGAAAAGATCGTTCTGTGATAGTGACTCCCCTAACCTTTCAAGGCTCTTTCTGTAAAAGTTCTCCCCACCACTGAGCAGTGGGCATGTGGCTGCACATGTGTGTTGTTTGTTTGTAAGAGCTGAACTGTGCCTGCAGCTGGGCTTAATCCACAGGCTCAGGGAAATGTCAGTGTTGAGCCTTCCCAAGAAACCAGAGAGAGAGAAAAAAAGGTGGAAAAAAGCACTTAGATTCTGGCAGAAACATTCGCAGCTTGTTCTGGCAATCTTGGAAGAAGCAAAGTCAGCCTTAAGGATGGGCTGCCCTCTCACTGTAAAATTGTATTTTATTTAGTGTGAGTGTGTGTGTAAGCACACATATGTCATGGCCCATGGTCTGAGGACTACTTGTGAGAGTCTGTTCTCTCCTTCCAACGTGTGGAATGTGGGGATTGAAGTCAGCTTGGCAGGCTTGGCGGCAAGTGCCTTTACCCACTGACTTATCTCATTGACCTAAGACAAGTGAATGTTTTATTTTTTTTTTAAAAGATTTATTTATTTATTAGGTATACAATGTTCTGCCTGTATGTGTGCCTGCCCACCAGAAGAGGATATCAGATCTCATTATAGATGGTTTTGAGCCACCATGTGGATTCTGGGAATTGAACTCAGGACCTTTGGAAGAGCAGACAGTGCTCTTAACCTCTGAGCCATCCCTCCAGCCCAAGACAAGTGAATTTGGATGAATAGATGATGTCCTGCTGTAGCCAGGATGGGCCATGATCACCCAGGCTCCATGTTCCACCTTCCCTCTAGGACAGTCCTCTTTCTCAATCCCAGGGGACCTTGGCAGGCAGGGGACAACCTGGAGAACAATGGTCAAAGCTTTTGGGAATCACACATCTTTCACTTTAAAGTCAAATAAGGTTTACTTTTTCCACTGGAAAGAGTACCCTTGACCCTGACTTTTCACCCACATACCAAGCTGTTCTCACAAGGGCCCACTTCAGCCCCCCTGCTGGCCCACACTTACCAGGAGACTGCCCAGTCCCTCATAGTCAAATACTTTGCTCTCGTAGGTCTCAGCCAACTCTTTGCTCAGTTTGATGGCTTTCTCCCACATCTTCAGAAGAAGGAAAGCAGGGTGAGACATGGAAGACACAGCAGCCACAGTCCTCAGCAGGTGTTACCCCGCCCTAGACAATCCCTGGGACTAAGCAGTCAGCAGGCTGAACATCTATCTGTAAGGGACCCTGACTTGCAACGCCTTTGATGGGCTAACTCTTTCTTTCCTTATGTTGTAAGAATACTTCAGGTTGAGTAGTCCTTATCTAAAATGCCTGGGGCTACCAGTGTTTCCCGTTTGGATCTTTTTTTCACCCCCTTTTTTGATTTGGGATCATTTCCATAGACATTACTGGTTAAGTGTCCCTTAATCCAAAACGCCCGAAAATCTGAAACTTTCTTTCAGGCCATGTTGGTACCTCACAGTTTTAGAGCTCAGAATATTTTTCGTGCTGGATTAGAGGTGCCCAGCCTGTGTATCTTGGGTGCACTGTTCTCTGGAAAATCTGCCAGAAGATAAAGAATACGAATCTCCATCGAAGGAGTCTGGAGTTTAAAGAGCAAACCACCAACAGCAATGCAAAGGAGTGAGAAGCCAGTCCTAGGATCCATGAGTGAGGGAACGTGGCTGGACAGGAAAGGTGGCCGGTGTGACACTGCTCTGCAGTGTGTATGTGGCTGTGTGTACGTGGGTGTGTACACTCTCCTGCAGGTGAGCTGTGTGCAGTGACTGGAAAGGGCCAAATGGCATGTGGTGTGGAAATTTAGCGAACTTCTCCCACGGAGGAGTCAATACCAGTTATAGCCTCGTCTTTCTGGTACTGTGTGGAGCATCTCTTAAGATGAGCACTATCCCAAGACACTCACCGCTTATCTCATCTGTTTATTTTCCCTGCAATAAATAATCAGAATTCAAAGACAAACAAGGACTAGTAAGACCAGGAGGCGGTGCATGTAACGTAATAAAGAACTGGTCTACTCTGTGCAAAGGAAATGAAAATCTTTACTATTCCTTGTGGATCCCTTGTAGGCTCCAAAATCCACCCTAAAGAGGTGACTATCGATAGCTCTCCCTGCTCTGAGTTTATGTTAACGAAGCAACTCAAGGGCACACTTCAGATAGAGTCAGGAAGAAGGCTAGCCATGCGCCTGAAGAGTTAAACCCGGGCACTGTGGCTCACCCTGGAATCCCAGCACTCTGGAGGCAGAGGCAGGAAGACTACAAATTCAAGGTCAGCCTGAGCAATATAGTAAAATTATGTCTCGAAAACACAAAATGGAGGTTTGAGCTACATATTACCAGCCCGGATTCAGGGGAGGCAAAGGGCACTGGAGATGGAGTTCAATCACTTTTATGTTATGACAAAAATCTGTACAATTCAAATACATTGGTTTTCCTTTTAAAGAAGCTTCTGCTATGTTGCCCCAGACTGCTCTTAATTTCTGAGCTCAAGCAGCCATCCTGCCTCAGCCTCCTGAGTGGCTGGGATTATAGGTGCATAATATTCCATCTAGTGGACACTTCACTACTCTAGAGAGGTGAAGGACACTGGGCCTCTAAGACCCCTGCAGACGCCACCTGTGTTTTCCCCACATGGCTGGCTCTGATTTGTACCCTTTACAACAACACTATAGTAATTAGATTTAGCAATCTCCTGACTGTTATGAAGCCTGAGGGGGCTACCCTTGGCTACTCAAAATTTCTCTAGCTCATCACAAGTGTGAAAGACCTGGAGGCCCTCACACTATGACTACCATCAGAAGTGAGTGAAGATACTGTATATACACATAGATAATATACATAATTTTTAGTTGTGTATGTGAGTATGTATATGTGCATAAGTATGTATGTTAGGTATACATGTGTGCATATACATGTTGGGGTGTGTGTGTGTGTGTGTGTGTGTGTGTGTGTGTGTGTGTGTGTGTAGCCTAGAGGGCAATGTTAAGATGCCATTAAAAAATTATTGTTTTTGTGGTTTTATTTTCTAGACAGGGTTTCTGTATGTAGCCCTGGCAGTCCTGGAACTCACTCTGTAGAGCAGGCTGGCCTGGAACTCAGAGATCAGCCTGCCTCTGCCTCCCAAGGCTGGGACTAAAGATGTGTACTACCATGCACAGCTCCGAAACCACCTTTGTACCTTTTGTGGGGGTGGCGGCAGGGTCTCTCACTAAACCTGAAGCTCACCATTTTGGCTGGTCTGGCTGGCCAGCAAGCCCTAGAAAAGTTACTGACTGTCTTCTCCTCCTCCCAATACTGGAGTTACAGGCATATGTGCCCCCCAGAGGCTGCTCTTATATGTATGTGCTGGGAATTGGAATACAGCAAGCATTTACACAGTGACCCATCTCCCAAGCCCATGTCATTCTGTGGGAGGCAATGTCCTTACCCTGTGTGCTCTGTGCCGACTCAGCACTCAGCATTGGAAAGGTATTCAATATAATCTTTTTTCTCTTTCCGGTAGTACAAAAAAACCAAACCAAACAAACAACAAAACAAAAACAAAACAACAACACACACACAGAACCCTCGAACTCACTTTGCCTTTGTCAAAATAGGATATGATCTCTTGATACAGTTTCTCTTTAAGTTCCTGCTGGGTGTAAACATAGTAACTGTCCCTCTGGAGCAAATGGGGCACACAGGGCTTGTCCGACCACTACGAAGGAAAAGAAGTAGCATAGGGGTTAGTGAAGCAACATTTCAGATCCAAAAGTCAGAAAGAGACTTGTTTGCTTGCAGCTAACTTGTCCATATTGTGTTTTAAGTTATTTACCAAACACAAAATGACATCCACACGGAGGCCCATATGTCAGCTCCGCTCCAAAACAAGCGTCACGCCAAATGGCCAGGCACCTGCAGCATTCCCCGGAAAGGGAGGGATGGAGCGAGGACGCTGAACCAGCGCAATATAGTATGGAAGGCATCCCGAACACAATGGGATGAGAGAAACGCGGCGCTAGATCTATAACCACGTGGGAGAAGGTAAAACGGCCACCCCCTGCAGGCATTTCCTCTCCATAGTACAGGGCAGTGTGGGGCAAAGTCACAGACACAACGCTGGAAACTAAGAAGCAGAGGAATAAAAAAAAAAACCAGATGGGGATGGACCTTGGCTACAAAGACAACAGCCACAGAGAACACAGTAGGAGCAAATAGTTCATCAGAATGACGCCCGGGGACAACTTTGACATCACCAGGATTATTACACGCAGGGAGCCTGACCAGGCCTTGAAAGGCACAGCTGCGGGCCCGAGGAAAGGAAAACGCACACTACACTTGGGACAGTGAACACTATTTCATAAACATGTGAATTCTCACTAGAGCCCTCCCCCAGCCCCACCGCCTTTCTTTGGTGGCCCTGTGAATTGAATCTGGGACATTGCAGATGCTAGGAAGGTGCTCTGCAACTGAGCTACACCCCAGCCTTATCTTTGCAGTTCTATACTTTTGAGACAAGGGGGTCTCACTGAGTTGGTCAGGTAGCATCCTCTACCCTCAGGCTCCTCCCTACCAGCTGGTATTACAGGTTTAGCCTCCTAGGCCCTGCAAGGTTAGTTTCTTTTCCTCCCTCCCCTCCCCTTTCTGTTCTCCTCCCTTTTCCTTTTTATTCTCCTCCCCTCCTTCCCCTCCACTTCTTTCTGAAAGTAGTGGTACGGACATGCTGGGTGAGGGCTCTACCACTGAGCTATACCCCCTCACACACCCCTCACCACCCAGGGCCAAATCATTTGGAATTCAAAGATTCGAAAGGCCAGATGGACAAATACAAAGGAACAGCAAGCAACAGCAGCACAGAAGAGGCTTTGAGGAGCAGCTACCCCACATGATAAGGCACGGGAAGGAGCTAATCACAACAATGTAGCACTAGTGCATGAACAGAGAGGTCCACATGCAAGGAGATAGCAAGAATAAGACCTCCTCCAACAGAGAGATAAGGCTGAGATCTTATGCCAGCGAATAAAATCCAGATTATATTTAACAAATCCCATCTCTGCTGACTAGGAAGTCGGGAAGAAAAGCTGAATCCGCACTTGACACCTTGCACCAGATTAGGACAACTTACTTTTCTACCGTTTTTCGATTTTTTGAGAGAGGCTTTCCCTATGAATAGCAGGCTGTCCTTGAACTCTCGATCCCCCGTCTAGGCTTTCTAAGTGCTGAAATTACAGGCATGCACTGCCATGGCCAGCCTGAGAGTTTAATTTTCTGGGCAGCACAAATAAAAAGACCTTCAGGGCTTGCCACTGGGGACCATTCTCTGGTGATATCCATGGGCAGCAAACCTCACAGATGCAGAAATCCTGTAGTGTCCCAACCTTGACCATGGACTATGGATTTCCTTGGGAAATGGAAAGGCAGGGAACTCCTGTGTTTAGCTGCTGAGAATGACGCCCGAGTATCATCTTAGAATCAAACCAAATCAAACTCTAGGAGAAAATTAACTGTTGATTCTAACAATGGAAGCCAGAAGCTTTAGTGATAGGCCACTGTAGGGCTTCAGGTAGAGATGCCAGGGGCCTGGACACAGATGGCATCGAGAGACTGTCATCATCATCATCGTCATTGTCATCATCGTCGTCGTCGTCGTCGTCATCATCACCATCATCATCATCAGCCTCAGTAGTAGTAGCAGTATTTAAAGAAGCTAGACTTATAACAGGTCAGAGACAGTGGAGAATGTAGAAGGTAGTGACCAAAGGAGAAGACCCACATGTGACTATGAGGTTATCACCTAAGCTACCGGGTAGATGGGGGCGGTCAGAAAGAGTAAGGGGAGGAACTAAGGGTGAGAAAAAAGGTTGGTGTTTTTGACATGTTGCGTTTGAGTTACTATCCATCTGAAGATTGATGCTTATGCAGGATCCGAAGAGGACAGAGCTTCACATAATTACCTGGGGTTTGAGACAAGCATCGATGCCATGTCCCACTGTAATTTTATTTAGAGGATAAATGGGAGATACAGGAAAGTACTTCTTCCAAGGAGTTTATTCATTTATAGGTCATCTCTTTATAGTTCCACTAATCTCTTTACACATAACCAACGTGTGTTTATTTAATTAGAATGGCAATCAGAATGCCGATCACAGAGGCTGCTACGCTGGGCCCTGCTTCTGGACACTGACATTGGGTCAGACCTGACAGGATTCATTCCTCTTCGCATGCTGGACACTAATAGCCTGCAACCTTCATGTTCCAGCATTCCAAGTGCCTAAGTTGCGATTCCTCACCAGAACAAGACAGCTCCCAGGACACCTTTAAAGAAACCTTCCAATCCCAATTGGTCCAGCATTTCAGACTGTCCCACACAGGACTCTAATTAAGCCTGGAATTTATCAACATTTAGAAACTGGATGACAAATATTATTCCTAGCTTGTTTTTAACCATTTCCTCAATTTTATTTGGGCCTCTGCAAAGGTATTATTCGTCCCAAATCAGCCGGAAGAAACCTTAAGAGAATGACGCCCCATTTCCTTTAAGGGGGGTTGGGTAGGTTTTTTTGGTTGCTTTCTTGGGTTGGTTACAAGTTATTATTGGTCTTATCTAGAAAGAAAACAAGGTTGGACTCAGAGATGTCTCTCTTTTTCCTTTATCTCCCATTCTTAGGTTTGGAGATATGGATTGAAAAGAAGGAAGGGGGATATAGAAATATACAGGGCAAAAAGTCGATTAGTGAATCTGCTCCTCAACTTAATTGTCACTAACAAGATTATTCTTAATTCACTGGCATAGCATTTTGTACATAGATGCAAAATAAGTTTAATTTTAGATACAGTGGTATAGAATTGAAATGTAAGATTATTCTTCACACAAATTATATATATTTCTACTCTAATATGAGGTATTGTGCCCATATAGCTCAGTTATAATACAAGGTTTACTTCCAATACTTTGAAAGTGCTATTACAGGCTGTTTAGGATAAATAAGTTATACAAGTTAATTGTTAGTTGATCAAATCATGGTAATATCAATTACTAGTATTTTTATCACAAGAATATACATCTTGGGTGCAACAGATAGATATGATTCTATAGAAAGGTAAGGTAATATAGTTAGATAAGGTCTTCAAAAACCTCAGAGACACGCAGAATATGGCATTTGAAAATGTTTGTATTATTTTAAAGATTCACTGACAATGAGACAGGTTAACTCCTGGCAAAAAACAGCCTATCTCAAAGATGGTGATGAGCATCAAAGAAGCTCCTTATGGAGATGGCTTCAATGTGGCAAACAAGCCACTGGTCAAAATGTCCTCATTTCTATCACAGACAGAATTCTGCCTCAAAAAGGGTAAGCTTGGATGCAAGCAGAGTTAATGGCCAAACTCTGCCAAGACAGGGTAAGCAAGTCCTCAATAGCTCCTGCCTCACAAATATGTCTGTCAGATATATTGGGCCAGAAGGCTGAAGATGATGCTCCAACATTATTGAGAGTTTTGGGTAACTATTCAGGTAGAAAACTGTCTCTGTCATCTTCTCATTTGGAAAACTACTAACCTACACTCCCTGTATACTCAGGTAATCAATTTTATTCCTTCTCAAGTCTCTGATGGGGTTGAAGACCAAGCAGCTTAGTTTTACAATGAAGCTTAGTTGTTCAGGGGTTAAGATGTTTTTAGGTCTAGATAGATGTTTTAAGTTGATAATGACAAGATATGATAGATTTGATTTACATTCACAATTTCAGACACACCAAGATAGGAGAGATGCTTTCTTCAAGGCTGCCAAATACAAATAGCCAAAACACTAAGAATGTAACATTTATGTAATTCCTGATTGTGTCATGGTTCTTCTTGTAGTTTATTGTGTATATGTGTACTAATATAAAAGTATATGTAAGAAATAAAAACATTTAATAAAAAAATAAATTAAAAAAGGCAAATGATTATCTTCCCAATGATCTGAAACCTGACCCTGTTTACCCAGAATGCACTAACACATTCCAAGATAAACTGTATCCCTCAAAGAAGGTTCTTTCCTTCCTGAATCATGGTTCATAGAATTTAGTCCCAAAGGACTGAACGCACAGCATGGGCCTTCCACACAGGACCATTTACCTGCAGAAGCTCGGCGTGTAAGAGGAGTGTATAGGCAGCTTCTGTGTAGTTCTCACAGTCTCTGTGCAAATCTCGAAGCTTGTACAAATACCTGGTAGGAGGGGGAGAGAAGAGTCCCTTTGTCACCAGGGATGTGAGCCAGCACTCAGAGCATTCTCCAGCCTGGCCCCAGCCTGCATAGCCTTCTGCTTCTAACAGGAACACCTCCCTTCTCTTAGGCAACAGACTCACCACCTATTTCTCTAGCCCATGGTAGCACTTCCTGCCCTGTGGGTTTCCTAGTCCTCCTATTTTGTCTTCTTAATTTAATTCTTTATTATTATTTTGATGATGATGAGATGATGTTATATTGATCCTCTTTGGGATGTGAGGTAAAGCTTTGGAAATTATGTCAATGACAAGTTGGCGTCATGGTCAGAGACTCATGGCCGTCTAACTGCCACCGTGGGTTATTTCTCCATCTGTCCCTTTGAGTCTCTACTAACCCTCCTTGAATGCTGATGTGACTCTATTGCACACTCCCTCAGATTGTACTTGTCTCCAGCTCACTCTCTGAGGCAGGCTGCGCACATCCTGTATTTCTAAAAATATACCACAAACCCACGGCACTAATAGCAAAACCAAGGCATTTCCTTCACCTACCGTATGTATATGTCCTCTCGCTTCTTTTCTTTGTAAAAATTCTGCCAAAAAGAAGGTCACAAAACATCAACATAAATTAAAGGCTATTGATGAGCTTGACACAAATAGTCAAAGTGTAATTTTTTTAACTGTGTGTGTGTGTGTGTGTGTGTGTGTGTGTGTGTGTGTGTGTGAGAGAGAGAGAGAGAGAGAGAGAGAGAGAGAGAGAGAGAGAGAGAGAGAGAGAGAAGAGATATTGCCCTCAGAGGCCAGAGAAGGGCATCAGATCATCTGGAGCTGGAGTTACAGGCGGTTATGAGCCAACTGCCACGGGTGCTGAGAAGCACTTATGCCTTCTGGAAGAGCAGCACACACTTGAACCATGAAGCAACCTCTTTCCCCCAGCTGCTTCTTTTCCAAAGAGACATCATTAGCTCATTGTCTCCTTAAGAATCTTAAAACAAGGAAATCTTGAAATTTGCAGGCAAATTGATGCAACTAGAAATGATCGTCCTGCGTGAGTTAACCCAGACCCAGAAAGATACACATGGTATAGACTCACTTATAATTGGACACTAGCCCAACATGGCTGTCCTCTGAGCGTCTTCACTCAGCAGGGGATTGGGATAGATGCTGGGACTTGCTATTGGGACTCCAGATCAGAGTGGTATAGGAGAATGGGGAACTAGAAGGACCCAGAGGGTCTAGGAAACTTACAAAAAGACCATCAAGGCTGGCAGATCTGGATCCAGGGGGGCCTGCACAAACTGCTGTGCCAACCAAGGACAATGCATGAAGAAAACCTAGACCCCCTATTCAGATCTAGCCAATGGACAGGACATTCACCATAATTGTAGGGAGAGCAGGACTAATTCTGACGTGAACTCTGGTGCCCACTATCTGACCACTTCCCCTTGGTGGGGAGGCCTGGTGGCACTCAGAGGAAGGGGAAGCAGGCTATCCAGATGAGACCTGATAGGCTGTGGTCATATGGTGGGGGAGGAGGTCCCCTTCTGTCACTAGTGTAGGGGAGGGGAATAGGGTAAAAGAGGGAGAGAGAGGGGAACAGGAAGATACAAGAGAAGGGATAACAATTGGGGTGTAATCCGAATAAATTATTTTTAAAAATACAAAAAGAATCTTTTCTGTAAGAATTGGAATCAATGGCCTATAAAGAAGTGGGGAAACAAAGACCACACCCCTGAGAATGTAAGAGATTTTCTATGTGAACAGCAGGTGGTTGGCTTATCCTGAAGCCACCCAGGATGCTTATTTCTCAGGCAGTCAGGGAGGTGGGATGTCCTTGGTTTAAATTAAGTAGAGGAATGCACAACAGCCTAAACCTTGGATGTCTGTAGTCCCAAGAAGACAGAAGACTAGAGTTTTACTCAAGAGAACTGAAGAGACAAACTTGTTTCATGGCATGGGTGTTGGTGTGCTACATCACAACAGGGAAGCATGCACGTGTAAGAAAGACCAAGAGCCAGGCTGAGGTGGTCTCTGGGAAAGACCAAAGTGTCAAGACTGCACTTTTTGCACCCATTTCCAAATACCTGAAGGTCTCTGTGGTCTCTGTGAGTCTGACCCAGTAGGGCATGGGCTCCATAAAGATGCTCCAGGGTGGCTGGGCATCTGCACTGCTGACTTAGAGCCGAGTTGGTGGAAGATGGGTGGGCTTAGCTGTGCCCACCCACAGGCCCCGGGACCAGGCGCTTACCAGAACGTTTACCGTACAGCTCATGCGGTTCTCCCGGCTCTCGTCATGCATGATGATGGTTCTGTAGTCCAGCAAGTTCTCTAAGAGGCTGCTGACCAGGAGGGCAAAGACCTCCCCAGAGCTTGAGAGGTATTTATGTTTCCGGCAGTGTTCTAAGAGTCTGGAGTGGGGAAGAGAAAAATTTCCATGGTTCACCGTCCCTCTGTGGAAACTAGGGTGCTCTAGGACTTTCAATGCGGCCCAGATTGGACCTACTATTTTCTCAAGTCTTATTGTTTCTTGGGGGACCCAGTCAACTACCATCATCATTTATTCCATGATGTCCTCTGAACATTAGCTGACCAACAGTTTCTTTGGTGGACATTGCAGAAATGAGAACGCTTGCCTACAGTGCCCACACACCCTCACCATTCTAACTCAGCTGTATACAAACACCTGTGCCGAATCTTGGCCCTTCCCTAGAGCCTGGCTTTGAACAGGCGGTCTGAAAACCCAGGCTGGAGGCAAGCCCAGAAGAACCTGCTAGACGTCGGGATGGGTCTTCAGATAGAAACGCAGAGAGGTGAGCAGGCCGACTGGGGCTACACTTCAGACCCTGCCCTCCCCTTTTGGGGCCATAGGTAACTATGGGGTTTCTTAGGTAACTAAAAGAAAATTCAGTAACAGAAATGGGTCTAAAGAATCAGTCTAGACTTGGGACTGGAGAGATGGCTCCGTGGTTAAGAGCATATGCTGGGGGTTTTTTGTTGTTGTTGTTGTTGTTTGTTTTGTTTTTTTTGTCTTTTTTTGCAGAGAACCTGAGTTCAGTTCTTCAGTATCCCTGTTGGGCAGCTCACAACCACCTGTAACACAGTTCTGGAGGAGCTGATGTCTTCTTTAGAAGGCACCTAAACTCATGAGCCCCCATCCCATACGCGCGCCACACACACACACACACACACACACACACACACACACACACACACACACACACATGCACTTGACAATATTAAAGAAAAATAATTAGCCCAGATTCTAGGAGTATTTTGGGGTGCTGGAATCGAAGCAGGCATACTTTTCTGAGCCAAGGATCCAGAAAAAACAAAGGAAACAAAGTAAGCACTCTACTGCTAAGCTGTATCTCAACAGATTTTTTTTAAAAGCAAGATTCACCCTAGGCAGCCCCGGCTGTCCTGGAACTCACTATGTAGACCAGGATGACTTGGAACTCACAGAGATTCTCCAACCTCTGCCTCCAGGGTGCTGGGAGCAGGTGCCACTGTGCCCAACTGTCCCCAAATCTAATGTCTGTTTCTTTCTGTGCATAAATTGAGACAAATACGGAATTTCAAAAGCTATAAGCTAGGAGGGTTGAAAGCTCATGAGCCCTCACAGAAAAAGTAATAGAAACATCACTTTTTTCTCTCTATAAACAGAACAAAGGCATCTGGGTCTTTAAAATGGAGGCAACTCCTCTAGCCTGTTTCACCACCGCCTGTTCAGTATGCTGGGTCCTTCTCCGAGAATGTTTAAGAGACAAGATCAAAGTTGGCGGTCCCTATATTCACCCTCAGACTGGTCCAAAAAATTTGCCCAGAACAGGAGACCAACCAAGTGACATAGAGGAGACACGAGTGGGACAGAGGTGGCTGGTTACTCAACTTCAGAGGACAGTAGAAAGCAACGTGCACCGCTAGATGCAGAGTGGTGTATGTAGACATTAATAACTGCAGTCAAGTTTTAAAACAAAACAAGGCTGTGTGTGCCTGTGCGTGGAAAGGTCCCTGTTACAGCCCACGTGTGGTGATGAGAAGACAGCCTCGGGACCTGGTTCTCCACTTCTACCACATGCGTCTCAGGGACCGAGCTCAGGCTGTCAAGTTCCTCTGCTGGCTGAGCCGCCCTGCCCCACCCAGCAGTCAAGCTGTTTAAAGCGTGACCTCTGCAGGGGACACTATGTTGACACATGGCCTCACTGAGTCCTAACAGGGAGACCAAAAAGCAGCTACAACTCTCCTAGATGGGAGGCGGGGTGGGGAGGTTGTAGGTGGTAGCATGGCTCGTCGGCTGCAAAGACGAGATCCGAGAACGTGACAAAAAGTGGGGGTTTGTGCTTATCCCTGCCTGTCCCAATACCTGAAGCCTTTAACCGCACCACACGACCCAAGAAATGGTTGAATGCGCAGAGGCTGAGCAGAGGAGGCAGCAGATGAGGGGACTACGCGGGCTCAGGTGGAAGGGATGATGGAGTCCAGCAGCCGAGCTCGTTGAGAGACAACTGCTCTGCTCGCAGGGTTCTCTGATGGCGTGTGAGGTATTTTTAAGTATAAAGTCAACCTAGACTTCCTTTAAACAGCCGCTTTGAAGCCACAGTGAGAGGTGCCCCACTTTTGCTTAAGTTCATAATTAAGACACCGGGCAGGATGCCACTGCCGCGTTTGTCTCCCTCTCTCACCCATCTGCTGTGTCCTCCCAGGGCCGGGTTGGCTGGAAAACACAAGCATGGCCCCCATTGGGGAAAAAAAACCTATCCGCAGTGTGCATTCCATCCACCGAGGACCACTCGGTGACGACCCACGGCTGGTGGACAGCCAAGGCTTGGTTTCTCATCCTCCGGCCTGAGGCGCTGCCGCTTTGAGATACTCACAGCTTTTCCAGAAGAATCTTGTACTGCTCATCTCCTCGGCCACCTTCCACTTCCTGATCCAGCTTTGTGATCAACTCGTTCTCAAACTGGAAGAGAAGACCGAAGTTCACAGGGGAGAAGTGGCCAGTCTTTCCAGATCTGGCTCAGCCCCTCTCCGATGGCAAACTGTTTCAAAAGCAGATAAGGGACTATGCTACACCTCGCTGACTCGAACAGTGCACCACGGCCTACCATACGTCTGTCAGTCCCTGGCTTTACACTTGCAAACACACCTGCAAAGTTATTTCACGTTACTGCTCTGCATATAAGATAAATTCATAACCACTGTCCCCTTCGTAGTTGACACAGGGCTTTGTTATATAGGCGTATCTGTCTGGAAACTCATGACAATGCTCCTGCCTCAGACTCCTAAGTGCTGGGACTACAGGTATATGTCACAACCCTGGGCATCTATCTTATTTTTGTTTTCTTTGCTTGAGTCTTGCTTTTGCTTAGTGTCATAGCTATAAAGTCTCCCTTTCTGTAGGTGCTTTAGGTGTGAAACCAAAGTCACCTTGGCCGTTAGTTTGGCTCTATCTGAGATCAGCGAGGAGAAAAGCCTCCGGGTCAGTCTGCGAGGGTACAAGCCAGGAACACTCTCCCGGGCACTGGGCAGCTGGATATAAAAAGCTGTATCTTTTGACTGCTGCTGCTCCTGCTGGTGAGTGCATCTACCCTCCAGCTGCCTTCAGTATAGGCAAACTAAAGCTCTCAAAGGTAAGCAGGGATGGATGGGAGCTGGACCCACAGCATCCTTCTCTCAGCTGGCCATACACCTGCACCTTCCGCTCTGGAGTAAGATGTACCAAGGCCAACGTTTCATCTTTCTGTGCCAGTGCTGACTTAGAGAAGTCACAGAGCGCAGAGATTTCCTCTAACCTCTGGGCCAGGAGACCCAACCACACGGCTAATTCTTTTACACAGTGAAATGTAAAAAGGAAGTTTTAAAGCGCATTTTTTTTTTCATGGAAGCTGCTGCCCCTCCATTTAGAGAGACGGTGAACGAGAGCTAACTTTAATATGAGAGTAAGCACAGTGTCTGTGCCTCCTTACCATATGGAAGTTGCCATTTCCACTCAAATTGAACTCACACTGCATCATATCAAAGAAAATGGGGATTGTGGCTTTCCGGAGCTCCACTTCAGGGGTCAGAGTGACTTCCAGAATGGGACCCACCATGGATGGGATGAATTTGATTTTGTGAGGCCCTGAAATGAAAGCAGGTGAGGATATTTAGAAACCTGCATCGCCATTAAGTCCCACGTTAACAATCTTCCTCCACAGGGCACATAAGAGAAGAAAAATTTCATGCAGACACACTGTGTCAATCAAGGAATGACGGCAGAATGTTGCCAATAGTGTGCAGATGACATGATGTCAGAGGGCTCACTGTCAATGTCCCAGATGAGACAGTATCAATCCCCAAGTCCACGTTACTTCCAGACATTCATAAAAGCAAACCTCAGGGCTATGTGAATTAATGTTAAGAATCCATCATGGATGTGTGTCTTTAATGCAACCTGTGCTGAGAAATCTCTTTGGAATAAAAAATGAAAAATAAAGAATTCATGGAGGGGCCCATTCAGACACTCACCCAGATTATACCACATGTCCCGGATCCTAAAGCCGATTTCCTTTCTCATGTCCCCATATCTAGGAAGAATATAGTAAGAAAAGGATTTGCAGTGGAACCGTGTTGCAGGCAATACAGTCATCTGTCAGCATCACATGCTGCCCCCGCCTTCAGCTGGCCCTAAGCTTCCCCAGACCCCTAGGTCTGTTCAAGGGATTTGGCACATAAGCTGGGCACAGCCTCCCTTGCACGTCAAATCATCTTATTCCGATGACTCAGAGTACCTAATACAAAAGACTTGGGATGCTCCCTATTGGTAGAGTATGTGCCGACCATGTGCAAGGTCTTGACTTTGATTCCCAGCACCACAAAGACTGCCATAAAAGAATGCTTTCCAGATATGACAGGGCACATGAACTCATGACCGCTAGGACTGCATAGGAAAGACCTTCACAAGATCAAGCTAGCCCAAATGCCAGAGGGATGGGAGGAGGAGGTCACCACCAAGGGCCACCCCTAGCAGAGGACTCGTGGGCTCAGGAGGTTTTAAGAAGCACATGAAGATGGGAGGGAAAAGTGCATTGTGGGGGTACATGGGAGGAAGTGGAGAAAGTGGGGGGTGGAATTGATCTAAACACATTATATGTGTGTATGAAATTCTCCAACTATAAGTTTAAAAAAGGGAAGTGCCTGATGCAACATAAATGTTATGTAAAAATGTATTATATCATATACACAGACATAATGACAAGGAAAATGTCTGTATACATGATGTAAGATGCCGTTCCTCCCAGGTATTTTGGCCCATTTGGGTACTGGATGCAGGGTTTGCTGGTGTGGAGGGGCCCATATACAGTGAAGAGAGTAAAAATAGACTAGTCCCCATCCCTCCGGGTCACAGGTAAGGCTGGCGCTCTGTAAGAGCAAAGGTCAGCACCCAGAGAGGCTTCAGAAGGGAATGGAGGCACATGGAGGACAGGGGGCTTTGGGAACAGGAGGGACCAAATGCAATGCTGAAAGAGACCCGAGAAGGCATTGTCAACTGATCACCCAACAGAGAAAAGCGAGAGAGGCACCCGTCTCCACAAAGCAAAGAGACAGACAGCTAAGTGAGGAGATAAGTGAGGTCTGTGATAGGGAGTCACCATGACCGATGGGCCTGGCTGGACTGTGGACTGATGCCCTGGCTAAGGTTTAAGTCCACACCGGAGTCTTTTGTCACAGATCTCACAGGGGCAGGTCTAGACCGTGCGTTCTCAGTTGGGACAGTATAACCTATCGTACGTTTTAAAGCTAGCTTTGTGGTTGTGGCCATGTATGCCTGTGCCCTCAGCACTGGAGAGGCTGAGGCAGGAGGATGGGGAGTTTAAAGCCAGCCTGAACTATAGAGCAAGGACCCTGCCCTGTGGAAGGGGCAGCTCGTCAAATGCAAGTGCTTCTGGGAAACTAACACAGGCCTCACGGCCCACAATCCCCACTCTGTACTATTCCCCTCAGGCTAGGGATCTCCTAAACATTCTTTTTTCAAAGTCTTCATTGGAAATAGCTTCATTGGCCAGATTTTTTTCAATCATGTTTTAAAATTCCCTTACCATGCCATTTAAATAACCATGCTTAACTTAATTTCATTATTAATATCAGATAATCCTAGGCAATTAAAATCTGACACCTAAAACCAAGAAGCAACAACTATGTCTACTCAATAGCATACAGTATGTTGAGTTCTACCAAAACCAGGCATGAGGAAATCCTTCATTAACACCTCTATAACTGTAATTGATTGGTTTTACTTCTCAAATTTTATTTCTGCTCCCACATACAAATATTTCTTTTCTTTTCTTTTTTTGGGGGAGGGGGTTTCGAGATAGGGTTCCTCTATGTTATCTTGGCCATCCTAGACAGGCTGGCCTCGAACTCACAGCGGTCTGCCTGCTTCTGCTTCCCGAGCGCCGGAATTAAAGGCGTGTGCCACCACCACCCGGCTTGCACACATATTTCTTACATGGGTTATATTCATAGTCTATTTTTCCTTGACAAAAACCACAATTGATCCTTAACTAGATTTTTTTTTTTAAAGACAGCCTCATGTTACCAGAGGTGGCATAGAATTCCTGTATTCCCAAGGCTAGCCTTGACTCCCTGATCCTCTTGTCTTTCCTGAGTACAGGCATTACCGGCTTGTGGCACCATGACCTGGTCCCTACCATCCCTCGGCTCTCTCTGCCTCTCTTTCTCTCCTCTTTCTCCTTCCCCCTCCCATTCTGATTTCTAACCAATTATCTTCATTTGTAGCTGTGTAACCAACACCAGATCCCCCCTTCAAAGATCTCTTGCTACTTAAGATGTTTTAAAGCAGGAGATCAAAGGATCCTTCTTAAAAGAACAAGCATCTCTCATTATTTACCCATTAGGGAAATCTACAAAACAGGCCATACACTGTGTCTTTCTCTAGATCTTAAGTTATCAGTCAGAGAATTTTTAGGGAGGAGCCACAGGCTGGGGAATGTTAAAAAATTTGCCCAGTTTCCCACATATCACAGCGAGGGGAAACAGAGCTAAAATTGCAAAGTCTTCAATAAACTCAGACGGCTTTCCGATGACAGCCTTTGAGCTTCCGGCCTCCCAACAAACTCTGAAACAGACCCGTGAGAATACAGTGCAACCTGTAACCAACTTCTTGTTGTTCCTGAATATAATTCCATTTTGAATTCCAAGCCATGAATCTAAAGTTTTAGATTATATTGACGTTTTCTCGGGTCTTTGCAAAAACTAAAAAGGCACTGTGCCTGCAATTTTGGTGACCTGACAGCAGGTGGCAGGAAATCCCAGGCAAGGACACAGACTCCATCAAAAGCATGGAGTGAGGGACCAGGGGCAAGAGGTACCCTAAGAAAAACAGTCTATTGAGGGATAACACATAAAACCCACATCATCCACAACATGAGCAAGCCCCGGCCATCTCTAGGACAACGCACTATTTGTTGAACATAAACAGACAGATCACCAAATCACACTTACTTTTTCACAATTTTGTTGCGCTTGGCTTCTGAGAACATTTCGAGCTGGAGGGACTCATGGGTGAGAAAAGCTACAGCCAAGTGGAAGTAATTGTTCCAGAGCTTTTCAGGGTGCATCGAGTGGCCAAGGGAAAACAGAAAACCACAGCGGTGAGGACGCAGAGAAAACATCCGCGTGTGGGAGAGCCGCGCTGTTGTAACAAACCCGAATGAAACCCACAGGACTTCTTGTTCCTTCTGGGGTTTCAATTATTCACTGCTGAAAGTTTTTGAGACTTAATATTAACCTTCAGAAAAACAATCCAAACTTTAAAATTTTTTCCTTACCCTGGGGGCACAGGAAAAGTACTGCCAAGAAATGTACCTATTTATAGCAGGTGGCTTAGCAATACGTAGCAAGCGACCTCCAGTTCCTGCAAACCTTTGAACTGGTAAATACTTTCTGATTTTTTTCCCCCCTCTGGCTAGTTAAAAACGTTTCAACCAAAGAAGGTCCTCAAAGCTATTTAATATAAGAAAGGAAGGAAGGAAGGAAGAGGGAAGGAAGGAGGGAAGGAATAAAGAAAGGAGGGAAGAAAGAAAGGAGGGAAGGAAGGAAAGGAAGGAGGGAAGGACAGAAGAAAGGAAGGAAAGAGGGGAAGATGGAAGGAAGAATGGATGGAAGGAAGGAAAGAATCTGAATGCTAAGAAGAACTTACTACATCACAGGCCAGCAGTGTAATGGACCATATTTAGCCATTAAAATATTATTCAGATGTTTGACATCATTGGAAAAAAATCATAGGTTGTGGAAAAAGTAAAGAAAGTAGACAAATGGACCATTAAAAAGTTATAGGGCTCATTTCTCTTTTGGTTTGTGTATATACATGTGTATAATATATCAATTCATATATATATACTTTTTTTTTTTTACACATTCTCTAGATACAACTTTCCAGCTTAAAGGGTTGAGATCAAAACAAAAGGCTCACAACAGGGAAATCACATCACCAAGAAACGTTGCCTGAACTTAAACTCCCAAGAGCTGGGGCTTGGTGTACCTTCACCAGGAACTGCTGGGTACACACAGAATTATCCTTCTATTTATCACATGAGGACGAAGCTGACAGTCACCTGGGTTTGTTTGGTTTTGTTATTGCATACAGGGTCAGCCCCGGCTGACCTAGAACTCACTTTGTAGACCAGGCTGGCCTTGGATTCGCAGAGATCTCCCTGTCTCTGCCTCCTGAGAGCTGCAGTTAGAGGTGTATGCCACCCTACCCCCACCCCAGCTGTTACCTGTTTTGTAGGGAGTCACATAAGAGTGACAGTGCGCTTATGAAATTGCTTGTGTGTACACTCATGTCTGTGTGGACGGACTCAACACAAAGTCTTAACCCTAAAGGTGAGGCCAAGAGAAGCTCCCTCGTTCGTGGCTTTGCTTCCTGTGGTCTCAGGACTGGTGGTCTGCAGCCATTAGCATTTCCTTGACTCTGGTTCACCAATGCTCATTACTCTGCTGTAACTGTTCCACTGACTCTGCCTCACGTTAACCTTAGCTATTCTGTTGCATGGTTCTGTTTTGCTGTTCGTCGTCAGTGCTGTGCCAAATGCACAAATTACACATCACCATAGGTCCGTGCGCACAGGAGCACAGTTAACGAGAGGGCTTGGCACTGGCTGAAGAGCCAGGCTTCCACTGGTGCTCCTTGACTGAGTCTCTGAGGGTCAGGGGAAGCACTGCATGTGTGTCCACCTGGCTATCCTCTCTGTGACAGACAGCATTGCTCACGTTTCCTTCTATGTGTGTTACTTTTGTGCAATGAAAACCAAACCATGTTACTGTGCTTTGGGAACGTGCACTTGAGGAAATCGGCAGACACCCTGAAAGCCTTCTTTATTTGACAGTGATTTAAGTCTGAAGTGACACTCTCTGAGCTGGCGTAGTCTCTTGGTCTATATAACCGAAGGCCTTCCAGATGGGAGGATGCTTACCTGAAGCTCAAAGCCTGCCTGATCCATGAATTTCTTTGTGAGAACTTCAGCAAACTGATTGATGGCACGGAGGAAAACTCTGCAGAGGAGAGAGCAGGTGAAGAAGGTGACCCTGTGCCCCTGGAGATGTTTCCCCACCTACGCTGGACGTGAAGCCAAGTGCTCCTGGACTTGACTGGGAAAGTCAACCTAACCTAACAGTGTCTTTAGAGGCCAGCTACAGTGCACAATCTACAGAGAAGGAGGGATAGAAACTCAAAATTCTCTCAAGGTCTCTAAGAGTTTGGTGGCTGTACCGCAAGTCAGCTAAGGATGAAACTGAGCCTGGAAGTCCAGGCTCTTGGAGCCCCAGGAGACAGGTGGTTCACACTTTGCTGTGACGCTTACCTTCATAGGTCAGCACTCATGAAATTCTTCTTGAATCTGTTATCTAACTGGGAAGGGTCTTTCTGACTATCGGCACCATGGAAAGCTGACAACGTTTGCACTGACTTGGCTAATGTGGCTCATTGGCAACATTCTAAAGCTAGACCATATTGAAATGCAATGTTATGCATACTCAGTTCATCTTATGTCTATTTGGTGAGCATTTGTGGCTAGTTTACAATTCTAAGGACATGACAAGGAGCCATGCCCAAAACCTAAGATCTGGTCTTAAGACGATGACAGCACAGTAGTGGCTACCCTTCACTTAGCCGTCTAGTTGCGTTCAAATGGAGAACATGTAAAAGGTTTATATGGCTCCAGAGAGTTACAGGAAATCAGAAGGGAGAAAAAAAAAAAAACAATACTCATTTCAGGCAGCCTGGGTATGGGTATTGTCGTGCAGTCTGAGAAGTGAGTCCCATGAGGAGAATTCTGAGTGCTTGTGTGAACACTCCAAGAAGATAAAGACAAGAGTCTTGTGGCCTCAGTTTCTTTAAAAACCCAGAATTGTTCTTGGCATATGTTTTTGTGCCCCTTCTAGGTGTGTTGGATAGGAGTGAGTTTGCTTCAGATTACTCAGTATCGTTGCCATTGTTACTCAATTAAATGTTTAACCTATCCTTTATATGCCTCTACGAGGCGGGGGGGGGGGGGTGAGGGGGGGGCGGGGAGGGGGACGGACATGTTTCTGCCACCTGCAGCTTGTCCTTGATTGTATGCAGCTTGAACTCATGAGAGCTTGACTCGCATGCCCTTAGCCCTCAGAGTGTATCGTGTCTGATGCTCTGAAATAAAGCTGGCCATGGGAGGAGACTTTAGTCAGCCTCATTAACAGGCTCCATTCCCCCAGGTCCCACCACCATGGAGTGGTGACAGCTGGGGACAGAGGTTTCCAGGGGAGGTGACGTTTCAGAAGAATGTGTGTGGAAGAATGGTTGACTTCCGGAGCTGATGGAGAAGGCATGGCGAGCAGAGGCAGCAGTGTCAGACAGAGGACATGTTCGGGGAACTTAAGTCTGATTGGTGCTCAGGTTACATGCTTAGGGAGGGCATGGCTGGAAAGGCAGGCGAGACCTTGAACATCAGGCCGAAGAGTTCACATGGAGACACCAGGAGGGCAGGCAGAGCGATGGCCAGTCGGGACTGGGAGTGATGGTGAGAGCACTAACCCAGGCAAGCAGAGGCAGCAAATTGGAAGACATTAGAAGTCTCGCGAAGGGTAGTTTCCAAGCGCACACATCGGGGTCAAGAAAAGGGGGGGTGGCTCTTTCCTAGTGCCAGGTTTGCGGCAGAAAGATTTAACAGCACTTCAAGTATGCACAGCAGACCAGCACACGCGAGAACATCCACACGCTCTCTCACCTGCTCTGCGTCATATTCATGACCATCCAATCTTTGGCATACACATTCTTTCCAATCAGATCCTTAAACATAATGAAGGTTTCCATGAGAAAGTCCTGTGGAGAACAACAGAGGGATGATTTGGAAAACAGGCTCATGCACAGCCGTTCTCTCAGCAAGTGGACGGAAGGGCCCCTGTGTTGGGGGAACACGTAGTTGTGGCCTTTCCCATAAAGTTCTTATGGACAACACATTGCTCTGTTTGTTCTGGGTTTTTCGTTTGTTTGTTTGCTTGTTTGTGAGGCAGGGTTATTCTGTGTAGCCTTGGCTATCCTGAACTTGATTTTTTTTTTGCTTTGTAAATAAGGCTGGCCTCGAACTGAACAAAAGTCCACCTGCCTCTGCCTCCCTCAGTGCCGTAATTAAAGGCATGAACCATCATGCCCGGCTGGACAATGCATTCCTATAAATAATCGTTGTGTAATTTGATTTAGCATTTGCTTTGGTATCATGAGACAAGACGTAATCTAAGCGTGGCCTCCTGCCTCAGTTTCCCCCGTTTTGCGATTCCTGGTGATCAGCGGCACCCCTGGCCTATGATTTGATTCTTCTGTTTCATAGCATGATTCGATAAGGAAAACAGGGACACAATATTAATCTTATTTCACAAATGGTTTCACAAGGCGGAGGAAAATGAAATGGCCATTGAAAATAGGAAGAAAGATTGGGGGTCATGGATGCCATGTTTGCAACCCTAATCTCTTTAGTCCTCCCCGCGTGCTGTCTGAATACATCTCTCAAACCTCAAATGTGGTTACCTATCATTTTAATTAAAACCCCTTTATTTCCTGTATATGGATGTTTTGCCTGCATGTGTACCTGTATACCATATGTATGCCTGGTGCCCACGGAAGCCAAAATTGGTGTTAGATCCCCTAGAATTAGAGGAACAGATGGTTGTATGAACCATGTGGATGTTGGGAATCAAACCTGAGTCCTCTGCAAGACCAGTCAATGTTATCTCTCCAGCCCCAAGTCATCTGCTCTGTTCTGTCTTGTTTTTTTGTTTTTTTGTTTTTAACAGATCTTAGTTCAAATCTTCCTGACTACTTAGAAGAAAAGTGCCACACAAGCAGGAGCACCATAAGCTTGCAGGAAAGGCTGCATCACAGCGGCTTGTGAGAACTGCAATAAGGAATAACACAAGTGCACAGAGCACAGGGAAGTAAAAACGACTGGTCTCATCCAAAGCAGGATGTGAGCTAAAAGCAACTCAAATATAGAATGGTCAGGCTAAAAACAAAACAAAACAAAACAAAACCTAAAAGGTTTTGAAACCATTTTTTGCTACTTGGTTAAATTTAGACTTTTTCCACTGGGATTGCTGGAAAGAAAATCTAGTGGTTTACTTCTCAAACTCTGCACAGAGTCCCATGAAAAAAAAAAGGACATTGTATAGTACTAGGAACAGAGTACAGGAAAGACAGCATGCACCCTTCAAACCATCTATCTATCCATCTATCTGTCTGTCTGTCTGTCTATCTATCTATCTATCTATCATCTCTCTATATATGTGTGTATGTATGTATATGTATATATGAATGTATAAATGATGGTATATATATGCACATCATCAATTTTCAGACAGAGTCTCATGAAACCCAAACTAGTGTTGAACCAGGCTACATAGCACAGGATAACCTTGAATTGTGGATCAAATTATCTGTCTGTGAGCTTAGAACATCCTTACTTTACCTGCTTTCCACAGGAAGTTTAAAAAAACAAAAAAACAAAACAACAACTGTCATTTTCTCATTGTGGAAGCTGCTTACTTGCACTTCCTGTCTACTCAGATAATTAATTTTATTCCTTCTCAAGTCTCTGATGGGGTAGAAGACCAGATAGTTTAGTTTTACAATTAAGCCTAGTTGTTCTAGAGTTAAGCTGTTTTTAGGTCTAGATAGATGCTTTAAGTTGGTAATGACAAGATATGATAGAGACTGATTTACATTCAGAATTTTAGATGCACCAAGATAGGAAAGATGTTCTCTTCAAGGCTGCCAAATAGAAATAACCAAAAGACTACGAATGTAACATTTATATAATTCCTGATTGTTTTGTGGTTTTTCTTGCTGTAGGTAGTTTATTTTATATATGTGTAATGATATAAAAGTATATGTTTAAAAAAAAAACCAGAAATCACCAGGGTATTTCTGTATAGCCCATAAGAGTGGAACTATTGTTACAAACAGTTGTTCTTCATAGTCTTTGAGTACACACACAGCACAAGGCTAGGCATTTTCATGCATGGATTTAATCAGCGGTCACATTAATCCCCCGTGTAGACAGGATCTTACAGATGAGGAAACTGGTTCAGCCAGTTAAGCAACTTGTTTCAGATTTCATATAAGAACTCAGAATGGCCGTAGTTCAAACTTGTGTTATCTGCTATTCCATCTGCCCTGAAGGAGAGAGCACTGCTGCTTCCGGAGCCTATACCACCCCCTTTCCTCTGTCTGGATTCCTTTGCAATTGGTCACTGCAGACACATGCACATACGCCTGCCTCCTGGACCATGCTGTTTCAACTTGCGCTCCCCGCTTAAGCCATGTGGACCCAGACGATGAAGGTGTTATTGGACGAACAATCATACATTCTCTCTATTTTCTTCCTTTGTCTACTCTGTGGGCCTTGCAGGAAGGAAGCTGGGGGTGACGGGGTGTATCCTACCTTGGCACATCAGCTATACATGCTCAGGATGGTGAGGGTGGAAAGCAGAAAATTCCAGGGTGTAAAGAAAAGTGAACAACGCATGGATGGTGGAAACCATCCGAGAGGCCAGTTCGCTAATCCGGCCCATGCCCAGCCCACTGCTCAGCACATGGCAGACCATCTTTACTGACAGCTTAATTCCCTTCATAGCTCCCTGAAGACCTTAGATGCATGCTTGTAGAAACTAAGAAAACGAATATTCTTTTTTAAAGCAACAGGAGATCACTTCCCAACCCTGTAAGGGGCGGGAGGGTAACCTTTGCTTTCTTCCTCCAGAAAGAGAGGCGGCTGACCACATTCTGAAGAATCAGCAAGCTCAGCCAGAGAGACTCCACGCATGGTGCACGGAACCAACACCTCCTTAAAAAGGAGATACAAAGTTTTCGGGGCAAAAAGATGTCTAAGGGTTTCAGAAGAAGGGCCCACAGTAAGTCCACACACGTGACGGTCGTTTGGTGTGGGTGTTGAACTCTTGTTTAAATTCTATTGGGCCGAGGCAAACATCAACTCTCTTTTTTGTGCCCTCTACGGACAGTCATTCTCGCTGCAGTGGTTGGGCAGGGAGCCGCGAACTCATGATGCTCCAGCTCCAGTTACTGGCCATCAAAAGTACGAAATCTTCAGATGGATCCAGAGGTGCTCGGGAGATGGTGCAGGAGGCTCATGAATTTGAGTTCAGGCTGGGCTCCTCCTAGGCAGGAACTGTCTCAACACATGCACGCATGCACGCATGCACTATTTAGCGTGAAAGCAGACAACTTACCATGACATCCTGCCTGGTTTTGAAGGTGCTGATGTAGTGGCTGTAGTGGCTGTCCTCCATTTGTCGTAAGATGGCAATCATGCAAGCCACGAAGCTGCCCTGCAATGGGAGATGCACAGTCAAGGCCCCTTAGAGGAGTCCATGAAGAAAGACAGCACTTCATGGAGTTTGGGTTTTCTACCCACTGAGCCTTATCTGCAAAGACACTTGGAACTGGAAACACTACTCCCAGAAGTCTAAAGCCATTTGCTCTGCAATTCTGCTTCACGCACATCCTAGAGTGAGTTAAGAAACCTGGAGCCCGGGGCTGGAAAGATGGCTCAAAGGTTAAGAGCACTGGCTGCACTTCCAGAAGTGCCGAGTTCAATTCCCAGCAACCACATGGTGGCTCACAACCATCCATAATGAGATCTGGTGCCCTCTTCTGGCATGCAGGTGTACATGCAGACACAACATTCTATACAAAATAAGTAAATCTTTAAGAAAGAAAGAAAGAAAGAAAGAAAGAAAGAAAGAAAGAAAGAAAGAAAGAAAGAAAGAAAGAAAGAAAGAAAAAGAAGCCCTAGGCATCTGCTAACAACCACAACTTCTGGAACCCTTGAGGTCTATAGCAGTGTTTCTCAGTCTTCCAGAAGCTGCAACCCTTTAACCCAGTTCCTCATGTTGTGGTGACCCCCCACTGTGACTTCTTAACTGTAATTTTGCTACTGTTGTGAACCATAACATGAATATATGATATGCAGATGGTCTTAGGTGACCCCTGTGAAAGGGTCACGACCTGCAGGTTGAGAAACGCTAGTTTAGGTGCATTAAGGATTGCAATCAAGTGACCAGTTAAGACAAGCTGGTTCGTGGGTTCTGAGGTCCTGGTTGGGGCACAGCTGAAGAGAAACACTTGGGACAATGTCTGGCATACACAGATGAGTCAAGGCTGAAGGCTGGAAGGTGGGTGGAAAACAGAACGAAAACAGAAGGTGCCAGCCAAACCTCTGTCAGGGAACATCTGGAATGCTCTGGGCAGTTTTAGGTTTCTGGAGCATTTTGGGTTCAGGGTTTTAGGGGCTGGAGACGCTCAATCATAAAATCCATGCAAATACTCCAAAATTCCCAACACTCCAACGTTTGAAATTCCTCGGTCCCAACTATTTCCAATAAGGGGTATTTAACCTGCAGCAACGCTGAGGAGGATGGAGGGCAGGGTGGGAAGGGGACGGGAACCCTTGCAAGCCACTTCTCTGACGCCAGAACTCTTTGGACACTTCCATCTAGTCTGTGAACCACACAGAACTCTGCATCAGACTCCAAGAAGGGGATGGGGGGTGGGGGGGAGGGAGAGAAAGATAGAAAGAGAGAGAGGGAGGGAGGGAGGGAGGGAGGGAGTGCACCACAGTGATGGTAGTGTCTACTCATGTGGTCCAAGTTACACATTTAGGGGTGCTCTTCCCTCAGCTACACAAATTTGGATCACAGACCTCATTTCCTAGCCCAAGTGGAAATTGACTACCTTTTGTGCTCATGTAAACACAAAAGCCACATGATTTTAAATGAACTTCACAGAGATGATACAGCATGCCGTGCTTCAGAGGAAAGGGGCCAGCACTCGCACACTTCCCTCTGAACGTCTGTCTTAGACTCTTTACTGAACATGCTTTTGTTTTTCCTACCCATAAGGCAGTGCAAACTGTATTAAGCTCGGAACATATTTTACAAATTATCACCATACACTCTGCATTTATACAATAATCAAATGCTATTTGTGTCTCGGGGCTCTCGCCTACTCTGGATTTCGAATTTAATCTCACTTTCGTTTAATTTGCACGACTTTTGTTCCGAATTAGACATCTCTTCCCTATGGTTTCGGTCATTTTACTTTTATGTTCCGTTTTATTCTTATTCTGTTTTCTTTTCTGAGAAAAGGTTGCTGGTAGCCCAGGCTCACCTCCAGTTCCCTACATAACAGAGGAAGCTTTTGAACCTCAGCTCCTCCTGCCCCACCTCCCCAGTGCTGGGTTGCAGGCGTGCGCATCCATGCCTTCTTCCCTTGGTTCATAGGGCGCTAGGGATCAAACTCAGAACCATGCGCATGCCAGGCCGGCATTCTCTCCATAGAGCTATGCCCCATCCCATTTGTTCATATTCTTTACTTACTCAACTAAAACGTTATCTTATTATTGGCTTACAGTGGTCTTTGTATTGTAAGTCTATCAGTGACTTTCCACGTGTGATATGACCTCAACTTCACATATCTATTTTCAGTTATAGGAATTACATTTTTATCAGAAAAAATCTAGGGTTTTTTTTCCTTCTTTTTTAATATTTGGAAACTCAAGGACCCTTTTCTTATAGACCAGGTACATATCCATCTTTGTTTTCTTTAGGCTGCTCTAGCATTTAATTTTTCACATAGAATTTTTCATTTCACTTAACATTTACTGTAAAGGTACAGAACCAAATGAAAGACAAATAACTTTCTCCAAACTACTCATTTGCTTTTCAATTTATATTAATTCAAAAAATCTTCAGTGTCTTTACAGAAATGTAAAGGTCTTACCACATAATCAAAGTTCAATGTGTAAATCCCTTGGTTCTGTCTTACTTAGGAATAAACACACACACACACACACACACACACACACACACACACACACGTATACACAGACACACATAACCATATAATAAACACATACACACATACATAGACATATATATATATATATATATATATATATATATATATATATATATATACATACACACATACATACACACACTCACACTCAATTGCAGGTATCTAATATGGTATAATTATTCCATTACATTGTGACAGTTATTACTTGACTGTTCATCTCTATCCCATTTATTTTTGCTCTCATGTTTGTGTGACTCAGGTGCATTTTCTTTAAATCTCTAAACAGCTGCTATGATGACGTAAAGGCCACTGAACACGCTTATTTTTAAACCACCTAGTTAATAAAGGGCTCCTTAGTCCTATTAGCTTTTGAGCTAACTGTTCAAGTTTCAAAGAAATGCCTATCATTCCAGCTAAAAATGACAACTATATAAAATTAGCCAAACACCATTCTGGACACTGAGATGAATGCACAAACACACGATACTGCCTAGGCCCTGGCCTGTCTGTTTCAAGTGTTCTCCAAAAACCCTTTTGCTTGGGGCAGCCTGCCCAAGACCCCAACTCTGTGCCAGGGCACATGAATACAGCAAACAGGTTGTTAAAAAAAAAAAAAAAACCTTATATCCTCGAGCTGGCAATGTGCTTGTCCCAAGTCTGATGGTCTCAGTTTGATCCCTGGGTCCCACATGGTAGAAGGAGAAAAATGACCCCTGAAGGTTGTTCTCTGGCCTCCATACATGTGTGATATGTGGAACACGTACGCCCTTACACACACGCACACATGAAATGAGTAAGTGAAATTTAAAAGAGAAACACTGCCCCAAGAACAGCTGGAAAAAAAAGCACTCCAGCAGGGATTACTACTGTTCCTCACATACACAGAAATGTCTGCAGGGGGACAGGAAGCCAGAGGCAGCCACAGGAAGCTCAGCCATGGAGAGAATGCTCAGTTTCTTAGAGAGCTCCGGCTTGACTGTCTCAATTGCCAGCTGAGTGCTGTGGATGCTTATGAGCCCCCTTTTTGATGTAGCCTTTGTTTGCTCTCTCAGGGGGCCCACTCCAGTCGCCTCTGCTGGATGCTGGAAACTCGATTTGCTGACGTTCTGCTGTCTGCCTGTCTGCTGCTGCTTCTATCTGCTACTTGCTATTTATTCTTAATAAGTCAACCCTTTATATCAAAAGTATGGCCATCATAGACCAGTCTTCGGCCCATATAGAACAGCCCTCTAATTAAAATCTAACCTCGGCTTTTGGTGTCACCCTTTTCACTTTAATTATAACACACCATTTAGCTTTTCACCATTATTCTGGTCTCAGTTGTGCCCTTTATTGACAACTATTTAGGCATAACGGACAGGGCAATGGTCTTTCTAAAAACACACCAATCTCTAATTATTTATGACATTGACATCTGCCCCTTTTCAGTCAACAGTCAATTCAAAGGGTCTCATAAACTAAAAAGCTCATATAGAAGCTAAGATATGCTTGTAAGTTATAACTGTGACACGGCTGGGCCTCCATGGGTTCGGTGTCCAGCCCTTGGAGTGAGACCTTGTGCCGGCAGTGTGGGCTACCAGGAGGAGACTCACGATATGAGGAGACTGGCGGCTCATCCCAATCACAGTCCGGTTGATCCTCCTCAACAGCCTCTCCATGATCAGCTGTACATGTGTTGAAGTGGGGCCCTGCAGGAGAAACACAGCTGTGACACCCCCAGCTAATGGTGCTGCTGAGCAGACGTGGGGTACCCAGGACAGCCAGGCCCATGCACAGGACACGACCAGGGAAAGTTCAAAGTTCTCGATACTTCTATACAGGGGCAACAATCACCCCCAACCAACCAAACAACAAGTCCCCTCCCCCTCAAAAATCCCAACTCAAGGCTAGGTGTTTGTTGAGCAATAAATGTTTATGATTCTTTCTCAGTACAAATGTTAAAGCCCCAATACCCAGTAATATCAGAGGGCCTCTGTTAGGGTAACTAAAGTCACGAGGGTGGGGCCCCCATCTGATGGGATTAGAGCCCTTAGTAGAAGAGACGCCGAGGAGCAGGGTGTGCATTTGCTCTTGCACTCGGTCTCCAGCTTGCGCATTCATGGAGTAGAGACCACGAGACCACACGGGGAGACGGCGGCCATCCACAAGCCCTGAAGAGTGCCCTCACCAGAGCTCAGCCATACTGACTGCCCCGCTCACCTCAGACTCCCAGCTCCTGGAACTTCCAGGAACTAAACCTACTCTGTGGTGCGGTATGAAGGAATGGGCATCATCACCACCCCAGGTCTTTACTGTTCTGGCAGTCGCGTCAGGCTCTGAGCCATTATTCCACGTCACCAACCTTTAGCTTTCACCATTGCGAAAGGTAACAGCGCTCTTACTGGACTCAACTGAACTAATACAAAAACAGTTCCAGATACACTGTGCACGCTCTAATTCCTTCCCTTCCTGTGGTTGGCACGGCATTCACTCAGCTTCAGGGTCGCCATTTTTTCCTTTGCCAACGATGTCAACTGCAGATGGGTTCTTTGTTCTTCCACTTGGCCCTCTCAGTTCTGGGGCCCTGTCTGGCTTGAAGCTGTACAGGCCTCGTATGCGTTGCCACAGTTAAGAGCTACTTTAAAAAAATGCTATGTATATGACATGCCTGGTCACTTTTTTTTTTATTCACTACCAAGTTCATGGTTAGGAACCAAATTCTGAATCTCAGCACTATTGGGAAATGGTTTCTACAGGTGTCTGTCAGGATAAAAAGGGGAGGGACTATCAGCCCGAATAAATATCAAACGAACTGTACAAACAGTACATGAATGACGGGCTCAGGATATGGAAAGACAAGTTTAGGGCTTAATGGGAGAAAACAGTGGTATCTTCAGATGCTTCTGGGGCCAAGGCTGCCATGGAAGAAATACAGGCGTACCCAAGAGACTGACAAGCTGGGGATAAGGTAGGCTACTGAGCCATGGCTGATGCAGCCAAGTAAGAGTTGGTGTGGGGGGGAGGGAGAGAGACAAAGTGGGAGTATTTCTTGTGTCCTTTGGCAGACTAGAATCTAAAGATACTGCTGAGAAGCACAGGCCAAAAAGCACAGGTGGTTCCCCGGCCTGTGCGAGGCCCTGCCCGTGGCAACCATGGAGGGATACAGACTATGTTTGGGGTGAGACTCTTTTTTTTTTTCCTGTACCATCACTGTTCAAGAGAACATGCCTGTGACGTTTCCCAGCTTCTCCAATGGGGCCCGAACACCAGGCACAGGAAACCCAGGCAGGGTCGGCTCCCGTTTTTCAAGAGGCGGGGCTGGGGGCTAGTTCATAGAGAATACCAAGAATAAAGCCATTTCTAATGGGCCCCAGAGACGATAAGAATGTCAGAGAGAAGATAAAACCAGAACCCAGGAGCTCTACCAGTTCCTGCAGGAAAATCATCTTAGTGGGTCTTAGCAGAAATGAGTTCGTTTCTCTCCTTAAGGTTTAGGTGTGCGCATGTGCACTTATTTGTACATGTGTGTGTGGACGCCAGGGCCTTTCTTCTCGCTACTTTATTTGCTGAGTTAGGGTCTTCCATTGGATCTACAGTTCACTATTTTGGGTAGACTGGCTGGCTAGTGAACCCTGGGGCTATGCCTGTCTCTACAGAACAGTGCTTGGGTTACATGTATGTACGTTAACCATGCCCAGATTTCACGTGTGTCCGAGAGAATGTAAATTCAGGTCCTCATGGTTGCATGGCAAGCTCTCTGCCCACTGAGCCATCTTCCTAGCCCACGAACCTACAGATTTGGTTGGTTGGTTGGTTGGTTTTTGAGATGGGGTCTTAACAAGTACCCCTGGCTGGTCTGGAACTCACCAGGTAGAGCAATCCGACCTCTATCTTAGAGAACTGACTCCCTTTGCCTCTTGAATACTGAGGTTAAAGTGTGTGTCACCACGTCTCACCAACTTAGAGTCCATAAGAGCACTGTCAACGGCCTCAACAGTAAGCCAATGAGGAAAATTGGCCCACTGAGGCCCCACCCCGAAACTAAGTCACTTTGTTTGTATCTCAACCTAGTGTGAGGCACAGCAAGTTTAGTGCATTCTGAGAAGGGTACCACTTGCTCTATTTCCTCAGTGCTCCTACACATTGCCTGAGATGAGGACAGCCACAGTTTCCTGCTGGGTACAAAGGGACCAGCACTGGGCCCAGGCCAAAGAGGATGACTGGACTCACCACATCCTTCCTGTCCAGCGCCTCTAGAATGTTGCTTAGAAGCTGTGAGCTGGCCTCGTGGTCGGGTTTGCTCGAGTGGTCGTCCAGCTGGCCACTGAGCTGGTCTGTCAGGAGCGGCAGCAGCACCTCCCTGCACTCTGAAGAAGAACAGAAAATGGCTCGCACATGGCTTCCTCCAGACCCGCTTGCTCCCTCTGCCATTCTACTGGCCTCTGAACACCCTGGAGGCAGCCCAGCCAGCAGAGCACAGAGACATAAACACAGGCATGAAGCTAAGACCTTTCCCTGGGGTTCATTTATTATAGACGGCTCTGACCCAATATACGGTTGCTGGGAATTGAACTCAGGACCTTTGGAAGAGCAGCCAGTGCTCTTAACCTCTGAGCCACCTCTCCAGCCCCCTGGAGTTCATTTAGTAAGAAACTCCTGCCACAGGCAGATGAGCTGTGAGCACTGACCACGTTCTTTCTTTTCTCAATGCTGGGGATTAAAAGAGGGCTTCTGCCTCTATGGCTGAGACACACACCTTTTTTTTGTTTTGTTTTTCAAGACAGGGTTTCTCTGTGTAGCCTTGGCTGTCCTGGACTCGCTTTGTAGACCAGGCTGGCCTCAAACGCACAGAGATTCACCTGCCTTTACCTTCCGAGTGCTAGGATTAAAGGCGTGTGCCATCATGCCCAGCTTGAGACACACACTTAAGCCCCAACAGTGTGTAATTTTTGCAACAATCTCTCCAGGTTTTAATTTTCAAAACAGTGAAGGTGTGTGTGTGTGTGCATGTGCATGTGCGGGTGTGTGTGCGTGCGTGCGGGCTGGCTTGGGTTCATGTGTAAAAAATTCAAGCAGTGGCCCACCCAGGCTAGAAGAAAACATCAGATCTCCTGGAGCCGGAGTTGCAGATGGTTGTGAGCTGCCACGAGGGTGCTGAGAATTGAGTCTGGGTTCTCCACAAAAGCAGTAAGTGCTCTGAAGTACTTAGCCGTCTCTCCCGCCTACCCACTCCCCCTTTTTGTTTAAAAAAATTCCATATTCTGTGTTTTTGGTGCTATGGATTGAAACCATGGCTTTATACATGGCAGTCACATGTTCTACACCACCAACTCCTACAGTTTTCTTGTTTGTTTGTTTGTTTGTTTGTTTGTTTTAAATGTCACCATGAGCACTAAGTTACATGAAGCAGATAAAAATAAAGACAGACAGACAGACATGTTCTCAGAAATGTTTTGACCTGACAAGACACAATTAATTATCAAATTCCCATGAGCAGCAGGCTTCCCTTGCCCAACACCAGTACATTTCACTCCCATCTTCGTGGACACCTGGCCTATGGTGAGTCTCACTTCCTACATCCTTCTCCTGGGATCTCCACTACGACACTTTATTAGGAGGACTCCAAGTTCTCCCAACATCACAAAAGGGACTGTAACCAGTGAGTTTACGTCCTCCAATTAGAACACTCTAACTGGAGAAGGGCGAGACGGCTCCTGAATCTGATGCCCAGAACACACATAGTGCAAGGAGAGAAGTGACTCCTACCAGTTCCTCTGACCTCCATGTAAAAAGGAAAGAAATGTCTAGCTGGCTGTGGCGGCACGTGCTTACAACCCTGGCACTCAAGGGATAGGCGGGAAGAGCGAGGGTTTGAGGTCAGCCTGGACTGTAAAGAGGAAACTTGTTCAGCAAGAAAGGAAAGAAACAATAGTAACTACCAGGGACAGTAAAGCTGGCTGGAGAGACTGCTCAGCAGTTAAAAAGCACTTGCTGCTTTTTCAGAGGACCTGAGTGGCCCCCAGCTCCCACATCAAGTGGCTCACATGCATCCGTCACGCTAGCTCCAGGGGATCAGACACCTCCTCAGACCTCCTTGGGCACCACACACACACACACACACACACACACACACACACACACAGAGAGAGAGAGAGAGCGAGAGAGAGAGAGCGAGAGAGAGAGAGAGAGAGAGAGAGAGAGAGAGAGAGAGATTGAGATTGAGATTAAACAGACTCTAAAACTGCTGGACTTTAAGAACCAGCAAACGAGCTGTGCAGTGGTCACATATTCCTTTAATGCCAGCACTTGGGAGGCAAAGATAGGTGGGTTTCTGAATTTAAATACATCCCAATTTATAGAACAAGTCTCAGGACAGCCAGGGCTACACAGAGAAACAGTTTCTCAGACAAACAAACTAACAAGCAAGCAAACAAATAAAATCAATAAATAAGCAAGTAAAAATTAAAAATGTAGAGGTAGGTTGATTTCTGAGTTTAAGGCAACCCCAGTCTATATAGCAAGTTTTAGGCTAGCCAGGGATATGCAGAAAAACCCTTTCTCTAAATAAATAAATAAGCAAGCAAGCATATAAAATCAGTAAATAAAAGAATAAAAAAGAACCAGCAGGCAACTAAGGTTATTGCTGGTACCAAACTCAAATCAAATTAAACAAGAAAACAAAACCCAGGCAGGAAGTGCAGCCTGTCACAGACATAAGCCTGGCCTGGGGGAGGGTTTGGAATCTCTTTCCTGTTCTTCTTAACAATTCATTTATAAAATTTCATTAATAAGCTTACTATTAATTCCTTTTTCCATTTTTTTGTCTTTTGTGAACACAATAAATGTCACATAGCTATGCTGCAAACACACTGTTGTATTCAATTTAAACAGAGGCTTCACTTGTTAGAAACAAAACTAGTCTGATCTGAGCCAGAGTGACAAGAGAACAGAAAAAAATGAAGTACCAGACTTAGGAATGCTCGCTGTAACACCACAGTGAGCCACTCCGGCACATGAGCATACTGAAGCAGAAGGCGTCTGACTTCTTCCTCTTCCCCAAACGCCACAGGTTCTGAGGGAGACTCACCTGCCTGCTGGAAAAGGCTGCTCTCTACTATCTTGGTCATGCAGTTCAGTTTCTGCCGGACCAACTGGTTGTCGGGAATGCTTTGGATGAACTTGCAGAGGAGCACGCTGAAAGAGAAGCCGCAGGGTCAGAGCGTTCACTCAGCCGGGCGGCGGGCATCCTTACACACCTCCCTGTTCTGAGGGCTGGGCAGGAAGAGTGGAGCTGGAATGCTCACTGATGACCTAAGACTTGATTCGAGGTTTCTGGGGCTCTAGTCCCGCTCCCTAGAGGGTTCTGCCTTAGAGGGTTCTGACTGTGTGCCTGGAAGACCCAACACACCCACACTCGCCAGCGCTATTCCCCCCGACCTGTCTGTTGCTTCAGCTTTTTTCTAGCCATCTCTTCTCTAAGGGCCACTGTACTTTGCATTGCGAGGCTACTTTTCCTTTGCGTGGCCTCTTTTCTCACAGAGAGCCGTAGTGCAAGTCTATCCCATTTCTGTGTCCTGCTTATCTCTTCCACAGGACTGAGCACAAGGAGATGCTCCTTCCCTTAGCATCATAAAGGACAAGAGCAAGGGCAACTCAGGCTCTGCCCAGCACTGGGCTGCTCGGCTACTTTTGAGACACCAGTAGTGTTCTGTTTCTCACCTGAGCTCCATGGGATCAAAGACCAGTTTGACATCGTTAATTATGCTGGGAAGGTACTTCAAGGCTGCGCCCTGTGAGACACACAAAGGCAGTCAGTGCCAAGGAAGACATAAACCCTAGCTTTAAATAGGGAACTGGAAGCGGGCGCCCTTGCTGAGAGATGTTGGTGATGCTGAGAATGGCCTCCCCACCCCTCAACCTTCCTTCTGAAATCGCAAGAGGCACAGACCCTCCCTGGTCTTCACTACAGAAAGTCTCTGTGCATTTACAGTCCATATATTGGAGGTTATTCAAATTTCCCCCACCAAGTCACCACTAAAAGCAAGGAAGAAATAATAATATTTAAACCGGTGCCCTCACGGATTACATGGTTCACAGTTGTAAAAACCGTTGCTGTTGTTGCTGACTTTGCACATGTAGAAGGAGCCAGAGGAGGACAGAGAAGAGAAACTGCCACCCATGACAGCAGGGGCATCAGTTTGCTAAAATCAAGGGGGGCAAGCAAGATTTGTAACATCCACTCAAGTGATGTCCAAAGAGGTGACCTGTCTTTGGTGAGATGACGTTTGAAAACACAAATGTATACGAAGGTTAAAATGTGCATATATTTACTTTGATTATGTGTTTGGTTTTGGCAGTGCTGTGGCTGGACCTAGGACCTCACGCATGCTAGGCAAGCGCTCTATCACAGAGCCACAGCCTCACCCACTTTTCCTCTCCTTCTTCCTATTCTGCTAAGCATCTCCCACCCTTCAAGAGCATACTTCATGTTTCCCGTCCTACCACGTCACATCTTTATGAGGGGCCTTCAAGGCGTCACCCACAGGGTCACCAGGCTAACCTTGATCTTGACAGCTTCTTCTAGCGGCCTGTCCATCAGCGTGTTGAAAGCAAGAAACAACTGGCGGATCGAGTTGTTAAATTCATCTCCGTCTTCACTCTGACCATAAAACCTAACGAGAAAAAGAAAACGGACAGAAGACTTGTGGTCTCAAAAAACGACACTAGAGGTCAGTGCCTTGCTGGACACCATCTCTAAGTGTGCACAGATATCCCATGGGTGCACCCAGGGCTGTTTTTAAGGGACTACACATCAGCCCAAAGAGACGGAAAAGACATCAAGACTCTGACAAAAGCAAAGTGGCCATTCGTAGGTGACTTTCTAACCACCTCGCTGGCTAACCAGGCTAATGGCTGGAGCTGGCTGAAGGGTTCAAGCCTGGAGATGCCCTGTTAGTTTGTGGCAGGAGGAAACCCTGCAGAAAGCCACTGTGTAGATGGAGCAGGTGAGCTGGGCATGGCTGCCTTCCGCAGCTCACGAATAAGAACAAGAGGCGGAGGCTCCCAGAGCAGACATCTCTGGTGGCTGAGTCAGCTCATTCTCCACCAGCATCCCTCCTCTTTCCTTCCTCTCCACTATCTCACTGCATCAAGCCTCCATCTGAGCTGGGGTCAAAAGCACCACCGTGGAGAAGCTCCCCAACCTAGCCTACAAATCCTAGCTATCACCTAACTTCTCCACCGTCCCTCCCAGGCTGCTGCTACCTGCCCTGCTGCAAGGCAGAATGTTACTGACAAGCACTTGCTTTGATGAGAGCATTTTGTCTTCATAAGGTACGTTGCCATCAACTCACAAGTTGGTGGTTTTACCTAAGTGCACACTAGAAGGTCTCTGGCTAGTTTCCCCGAACACAGCTGTCTTAAAGAACAGAGTGTGCACTTGGGCCCCTGATGGCAACTCCACCAAGTATTCAAGAGTAGGTGTAATGAATTCCGATTATTTGAACACACTCAAGCGCGTTCACACGTATAGATCTACATTTCTAGATTAGTCTCCTCCATTCACACGAACACACCGATTGACATCTTTCTAAAAATCCAGTGTCCAAAACGTCTCCAAAACTCTAATCCTTTTGTGAGTGCTGGCATGACGTCACAGGTAAAAAGTTCCCTATCTGATCCCACATGAGGGGTCAGTCAAAATGGACATGCATGAAGAAAGTGTATAAAAATCACCTTCAGCCTATGTGAATGAGGTATATGGGAAATAAAAGACCCCGGCTTTTAGATCCTAGTTCCACCCATAGGTGTCCTATTATGTGCTTTTGGGTATTCCAAAGTCCTCCCCAAATCTGGAGCCTGAAGCTGCTTCCGGTCCTCAAAGCCTTGGTTAAGGAATACAGTAACTAAGGAGCGTGAGCTCCACAGAGAGCATTAGTCAGCCAGACGATAACTGGTGATTCTCAACCCACCCACTTGGCAGAGTTAGAGAAGAACCTGAGGTGGGGAAATGGCTCAGTGGGTAAGAGCAGCTGATGTGTCATCGTGAGGACCCGAGTTCAGGTCCCTGGCAGCCAAGTAATAGGCCAGGCTTGGCCACATGAGCCTGTAATAGGTTGCACATGCAGTAAAAACACATGTGCCACACACACATTAAAAAAAAGAGACGACCTCTGAATCAATCCCCAAAGCACCTCAAAGTCAACCAGAAGGGAGCACTTTTAATTGTTCTGCTGAGTTCTCAGTGGTGCTTGTTTCATCAAACGCCATCACTGCCCACCCCAACCTCAAGGCTGGCCCAGGTCCCTCCCTTTCTACTGCTGCCCCATCAAGTCCTACAGCATCCAACTACCTCCTCCTCCAGAATCAACCCACCTTCTGCATTTGCATCTGAGGCACAGCCTGAGTGCCTCACCCTGCAGCAGCCTATCAGGAGGTCACCCACTTTCATTCTCACACAAGAAGTGGGATGATCGTTTAGAAGGCAGAGTTTATTATCTCGCTAATCAAATTCTCCCACTGCTGTCACCACACTTGGGTTAAACCCAAGCTCCTGGCTTGTCACAAAATCTTTCTATTTTTTAAAAAAATACATTTTATTAATTTATTCATATTCATATTACATCTCAATTGTTATCCTCCAAACCTGTCTTTCTAAAAGCCATCATCACCAATCGAGACTTCTGGAGCAAGCAGTGTATCAAACCGTTTACACCCGTGAGTCTTGGTGTCATTACTGCCTTAGAATTCTCTGGATGCAGAAGGACCTCGGGTGGACCTTCTCCAGTGCTCTCATAATCCATCCCCACCTTCATCACCAAAGACCTGAAGTTTGGTTATTCAATGACCAACCAAACGCTCATGAAGAACAAGAGGATCTAGGTGAGAACCGGCAGCATCCTACTGCTGGGACCATTACCTCAAGTAGAGCACCCGAGACTGGATGATGAACCGAAACAGGTACTTCAAGGCTTTCAAAGCAGCAAAGAGCAGTTCCGTCTTGCTAGGGTCATCAGCATTAGCCACATAGAAGTTCAGCACCTTGGAGAGTTTCCTAAGGAAGGTTAAGAAAGCAGCATTGTCAAGGGCAACGTGGCGCTCTCAGCCTTGGGTTACGCAACACAGAAAGGGACAGTGGTAAACTGGGAGGCACAAAGCTCAGCTTCCATGTACCATCCCCTCGAACATGGCCCTACCTGGGCAAACTCACTGCTATTCTGTTTCCACATCCGTCTACCTTTGACACTTCCCTTCTTAGAAATACTGGGAAAACTTAGGGTTAGTTAACTCCACAAGACACACACGTGTCCTTTGGTGGCGCTGAGAAGAAGGATCAGGAGATGATGGGGCTGGAGCTAGGGAGATGGCTCAAGCACCAGTCACACAAGCAGCAAATGTGAGAATTGGAGTTTGGATCCCCAGAACCTAAGTACCAGGTGCATCTGGTGAGTGGTCCAGCACTCAGAAGGCAGAGGTGGGAGATCCTGTAAGCAAGCCATCTAACTAAACTAGGGCAGTGACCCAGAAGGACTGCTGGGATCAGCCTTGGGCCTTCAAATGTGAATGAACACACATGCACAGACACAGTCACACACACACACACACAGACACACACACACACGCATCCATACGCACAGGTACACCATATACACAAACAAATGAAAAAGCATATAAAGGAGACCTCTTCTGATGCCCTGTGAAGGAGAGCTGATACCTGTCTATGGCAGCTGCCTGAGCTAACTCCTTCCGGCCTGCTCCACCCCTTGGAAATCCACACGACACCAGATGGAGACTGCACTGATGGAAAAGTGGACTCAATCTGGCTCTGTATCATCCGATGGTCTGAACAGGCCAAATAGACAAACTTCTGGGATTTCATGTAGTTTTACATCTTATTATGGCTTGTATATGCAGATGTATGTGCTTGCACATGTGTGCGCACGTGCACGTGGAGGCAAAAGACTAACCACAGATGTTGTTCTCCACAACACTGTCCTTGTTTGTCGAGACACAATCTCTCACTGAATCTAAAGCCACAGTTTTGGTTAGGCTGGCAGGCCAACGAACCCCAGAGATCTGCCTACCTCTGCCTCCCTAGCACTGTGATTACAAACGTGTGCCTCAATGCCCCTCCCTCTTGAATTATCCCCAAATGCAAGTGAAACACGAAGAATTAAGCAAGTGCTGCAAATAAAACTGGGAAGCAAGAGAGTGCTAGCTGGCTACTTTCTGGCAGGTACTTGTCTGAACTTGAACTCCTTTACTGGCCTCGTCTATGTGCTGCTATGGCCCTGTGTCCTTGGCTATTAAGACAGGCGAGAACATGAAAATGTGTCACCCCAGCTTCCAGGAGGCAGAGGCAGGAGAATAAGGAATTGGACTTTGTCCAGGGATCTCACTGGGCTCAGTGGGGTTAGGATCCATGATGGATCTCCTCAGTTGTAGCTGTTGACCCCCTGGGAAAGTCAAGGTGCTGGGTGGAAGTCTACCAAATGCCGGTGTCTCTGCTGTCTTCTGGACCCAGAAGGCACTGATCGTAAGGCTAGCTGACAGGTACGTTGCCTCACGTCTTCTTATGACTTATGTTCCTGTACTGGGGCACAATGATCTGACCTGATACATCAGAGAGCAGTCACCAGCATGACCTGGCACGGAGCCACTGTCCAGGCGACAGGTGACCAGTCCTATATTCCTGTCAGGATTTGGTCCCATTGCTCTGCACAGTAACTAGGACTCACGGGCGGGGGTTGGGGAGCCACGTGCACTGCCACCAGGAGCTGAGCACCAGAAGGAGCAGCACAGAGAACACTGCAGGTTGGTTCCTTCAGTCAGTGAGCCACAAACTGCATACTGAAGGAAGGCTGCTCTATGCAAAAGGCTAAAACGACTGCCTCTTGGGTAAAAGGAAAATAAACCAAATCGCCTAATATCCCATGAGCAATTGGTTCCCTAAAGCGCTGTGGAGTAGGGCCGAGGCGTGGCCTGACCTTCTTCTCACAGACTTGGTTTTGCCTAGCTCGTTGTCGGACCCTTTGGTGCCTCGTGTCCATCTCGGTGATCTGATTCCTAAGACCCTGAGTTTGGTCACCTGTTTTGGGATTCTGTGTCTGTCTCCATCTCCCCACTCTATGTCCTTTGGCTTTGTCCTTTTGGTTCTGTGTGTATACATGCGTTTGTACATGTGTACATACATACAGACGGGTGTGAGCATACTATGTGTTGAGGCCAGAGGTCCACATCAGATGTTTTCCATGATCATTCTCCACTTTAATTTTCCGACACAGTTTCTCTCTGGAGCTCACTAATTCAGCATAACTAGCCAGCAAGTTCCAGGAATAATCCTGTCTCCATCTCCCCAGGGCAGGGATTATAGGCACACACCACCATGCCTGGCTTTTTACCTGGGTCCTGGGGTCAAACTCAGCAAGCACTTCGCTGACCACACCTTCTCCCCAGCCCACACTCTGGGGTTTTAGGAAATACATCCATCTCCTGAAGCGAAGGACTTGGTCCAAGACCTTGTCCCATCGACACATTATTCAAACAGCCCCTTTCAACCAAGATGCTTAGGACGCAGTCGGGCCCTCCAGCCCTGACTGCATGAAGTCTCCTCTTGCTTCTCAAGCACCCAGCCCCCTAAACAACTCCAACACCACACGGGTCTCCTGAGTCAATACTTACACGTGTGCCAAGGTGGCACTGAAGTGCTTGTAAATGTAGGTTTCGAGGACAGGGTTAAAATGCTGAAACTTGATGTCTCCTATCAGCGAAATGATGAAGACCTGCCAAAGGTGGGCAGCATTAGCAGCAGCGATGGGCAGCCCAGGTGGTCTTCCCGTGAGCAAGACGCTAGCCTCTAGGTCCTTTTCTTTCTTGATCATTTCTGCCGCACTTTTATTCTACTGTTCAAACTGAAGTTAAGCCTTCGGGCGTGTATTTACATTTAACTTAGAGAGAGAGATTACATGTGACCAGCAGACTGCTGTGGGTAAACTGATCCATGACATCACCACTGGCCACAGGAAGCTGGTGTCTCAAAGAGGTGATGTCAGTCACAAAAGAACACAGGAAAGGAGGAAGGACGACAGAGAAAGGGGTATGTGGGAATGATAAAGGAGCACAGTTTCCCATGAGATTTTTCCAAGCTGGGTATGAGGACCCCAGGAAACTTCAGAGTTTGGTCTCTCTGTTTCTTCACAGTGTGGTACCTTATGTCTATGGGGAGCATATCTACAAGTTACCACGCTGCACGAAGGATGTATACAAAGGAAGAGGCACGTGGGATTGCCATCTGTGCCCAGAGCCAGCTACCCTGTCCCTGTGGGATTAATCTGTATGATCTCTATAGTCAGCCTCTGTTTCCCATAAACCCGACCATGACTGGGTTCATTTTAGCTTGACAGTATCACCTACCTCCCTCCATCCTCCAAGAACATTAGCTTTGATGCCCTGACCCCCTGCTGAACTGACCAGTTTCCCCACGCTGGTAAACATCACATATTTGCAATCTACCTATCTCTTCAGCCTCAACCACAGGTCAAACCCTGCCCTAGACTCCCTGCAACTGTGAGGAAATGAGGCTTGGTTTAGACATGTCTGTGTCCTCCTGTCCCCAGGATACCCCTGCCTCTCCCAGCCGCCCATTGCTACGTCCACCACTGTTCTGACTTCAGTTGTCAGCACAGGCGTAGGCACAGTGTGACACACTTGCCTGCGAGGCTGCTTGTCATACGTAAGGACACTAAGAGTCATCTCTGACTGATGAATGCGACCTCCCCAACATGGCAAGATAAAGACAAACATCTTTATCAAGGGCTCCTCCTGGGCTCTGACCAGAGAGTGGAAAAGGAAGTGCTTGCTGACCTCTACTGTAAAACAAACACTTGGAAGAGAAGTCTTTAGTTCCCAACATGACTTCTGGGAGTTTTGGCTAAAGAAACACTCAGAGAGATGTATACAAGTAATTCTGCTAGATGATATTATTGGTACTTTAACCAGGAACTATCAAAGAATAAACACTGGCCAATAGGAGAAGCCACTCACCAGTGCGTCAAACACCAGGAAGTCGTACGTTTCATTGTCTGACATCTCCATCATGATGTTGAAAAGCGCATCTAGTGTATCCTGCAAAAACTGAAGGCAAGACAAAGACGTTATTTTGTTTCCAAGCTGCTACACATTATAAGAAAAGAAAGGGAGTCATTGGCTTCTTGCAGAATAGATGTGAATACAACACTTTTGTGAGACCGGCACACTGGCTTAGCTATGTAGATATTGAGTTTTGGATTTGCAGTTGGCTTAACTGAAACTGCTGAAATAACAACACAGGATGTATACTTGTGGCTACTACGGATGTAGAGGCATACCTTAACGATCTCTCCTCCGTCTACTTCCATTAACTTCTTCAGGTTGTGCCTGATGTTCTGAGAGTTGGAGCGCCAGTTTAGCAAGCCTAGTAGGTCCACTGGGAAGAGCAAACACAAATCACAGACATTAGAAGACACAGCTACAGAACTTCCTAGAAAAGGTAAGCACTGCTAGGCTGGAGAGAGATGCCTCTAGAGGTAAAAGTGCTTGTCCCACAAGTATAAAGACCTGAACTCGGATCTGTGGAGCCCACATCAGGCTGGCTGCAGTAGAACACAGCTATAGCCCAATGTCTTACCCTCCCAGTGGGCCTACAGTGAGACAGTCTGGTTTATACAGTAGCAAACAATGGACCCTGTCTCAAACAAGATGGAAAGTGAAGACTGACATACGAGGTTGTTCTCTGGCCTACACATGTGCAGTGAGGCACACATGCCTGCCTGCACCCATGTGCATACACACAGCTCACACACACACACACACACACACATACACACACACACACACACACACACACACACACACACACACACACACGAAGACTATTAGAAGTTAACTGCTCTCAGCAGTAGCTAATTTGCCAGGCAGTGGTGGTGCACGCCTTTAATCCCAGTACTTGAGAGGCAGAGGTGGGCAGATCTCTGAGCTCGAGGCCACCCTGGTCTACAGAGTGTGCTCCATGACAGCCAAGGCTACCCAGAGAAACCCTGTCTTGAACACAACAACAACAACAAAGTAGCTAATTTAAGAAGGTGGTTATTGTAATTTAGTATTTTTCACACACATCAGAGAAAACCTTGTGATCTTCTTTAGTCCTTCAAAGGAGAAAAGATAAACAAACAAACAAACAACAACAACAAACCAGCTGCTAATCCTCAAGCGCATACAATGATTGACTGGAACACCTGCTTCTCAAACGATGACATCATCACTGTGAAAGTAAACTTTGGAAACACTCCAGACCAACCTCCCAGCCTCCAATTCCCTGCCTGGTGGATTCAGAGGGAAGGGGCAGCCTACAGACACACCAGTGCACTTTGATGTCACAACTGCACTGTAGGGATATTTTTTTTTCCAGAGGAGAAAAATGGGCTTTGCGATACTCAAGCATTTGCTCCAGGTCACATGGCTAGCGAGCGGCCTCAGGAGTGAGCTTTCGCCAGTTTGATCTGCTCCTCAGATCAGCCAACAGATGCAGAAACAAATGAATTCAATGATTCCACTTCTCCCAGGATAACTTGCTCTGTGTGGGCAAACAATTTCTAAACACCTGAAACCCAAAGTATTTCTAGTTCGGAAAATTTCAGACAAAGGACATCCAGTGTGTACTATTTGTTACTCCTGTTTAAAAGATGGGGAAACCGAGTCACAGGGAACTAAGTCACTTCAGAGCTGGGACCGACGAAGGCGACCTAGCTCCAACTACTTTCCAAATATTGAAACAAAAATCCGAATCACGCGCAGAGAAGTGTGCCGTTCACCACGCCATTGACTACGTTTTAAAACTGAGTGTTCAGTAGCCACATACACTTCGTTATTTCATTAAACCCTACAATTTAAACGGATTCCAACCACCAGCCATTTGGGCTGCTTCCAGTGTGTCCACACTGTAAATATCACAAAGCATTCCCATACGTAAGTGTTGACGTACATCTATCTCACTGGTGCCAAGTTCAAGTTCTGGGAGTTAAACTCAAGCTCGGTGAACACCGGACCTGTAACCTCTATCAGTAGTTTGTGATACTGTCATCCGTGTCTCCTGCCCCTAGCCCAACCCCCACAGTTAGCTTCTGAGCCTGGCACAAGCTTGTCGTATCTTCTAGGAATCCAAGATCGCGTTCTGGCTTCAGTGAGTTCACAACTGCACTCTGTTGAGTCCAGCCACGGGGTCAAAGTTGCAACACCATCCTTATTTTACAGTCAGCCTTGATTTGTCAAAACCTGATTCCTTCTAAAGAGCATGTTAACTGTCAACCTGACAGGACTTAGAATCCCATAGGAGACCAGCCTCTGGGCCCGTCTTTGAGGGGGCTTCTAGGGTGTTTTAGGGGAGATGGGGAGGACCACTTAAAACATGGACAGTAGTATCACACACAGGCTAGGGTCCCCGGATGAATAGAAAACAGCAAGGGAGCTGAACCGGTACACTCATCACATCTGTTTCCTCTCTGGGACCAGCTGCCTCGCGCTCTTAGGTCATCCCTCTCTGTGACGGGCTGTGCCCGTGAGCTAGCAGCTAAAATAAATGTTCCTTACTCAAACTGCCTTTATCAAGCATTTTGTCATAGCACTTGGAGAAGTAACTAATATAGCCCTGAGGAGCAGAGGGCAGAATCCAACGGCCGAGCATCCTGTCTCAGAAGACCTGGTGCCACATGGTCTGGTACTGTGAGTCGAACCAAGCAGCCAAGGAGGAGCAGAGCAGGACATTCCGTGCCCGTGTGGTCCCCGCACCTACCGTTCTGGGTAAGCTTCGTGGAGCAAATGAGGGTGGCAATCTGAAAACTGTCCTTCGTGCTGTCTTTGCTGGGTGTGAAGACGGATGGGTTTCTGGATGCTTGGAGTTCTTTTTCTTCCATCTCTGCTTTTGTTCCAGGCAGGCTCAAATAGTATTTAGCATCTTCCATTTTCTTATTATCACCCTGAAAGGGAAGCAAGTTAGAAAAGCTAGAAGCTGCACAACATCTCTCATACGCTAGTAAGAAATACTCTCCCCTAGAAGAACATAAGCATTCTTAGCAGGTGTATGAATTTTTCAAATTATATTTATAACCCTATATAATTCAGGCATTATCTTCCTACAGAATTTGCAGCAGATGTAACTTTATCATGGAATAATAAGGGAGTGAGTTGTGACCCAGAAACCAGAATATTCTACTCTCTGCCAGAAGTAAATACATGCATTATAGAATAAGGTTGAGTTTGAGCCTCTTGAATTTATTTATTTATTTTTTAAAGACAGTGTTTCTCTGTGTAGCTTTGGCTGTTCTGGAACTCATTCAGTAGACCAGGCTGGCCTTGAACTCACAGAGCTCCATCTGCCTCTGCCTCTGCCTCCCGAGTGCTGCGATCAAAGGTGTGCTCCACCGCTGCTGCCACCACCACCACCACCCAGCTCTCTTGAACTTATAAATAGTCATGTGTATACTTCATTGGGCCAACGGACAGAGAAGTAGCTCCCTACAGATTCCGCAACTACTCACAGACTACCGAGATGCTGAGGAAAGAAAAGTGTTCGTTGGTGAGGTACAACTCACATAAGCTATGCATGAGCTGCCTTCTGCCAGACATTAGTGGGGAAATGGTATCTGCCAGCATGTACTTCAAACTCTAATCTCAGTAAGTGTAGTGCAGTGAATAGACACATGCACACACACACGCACACACACAGAAAAGCAGCAGGGCCCAGGCAGTAAAGGAATGATGCCTGGGTCACAGTGATATGAAAACTACATCCTATCAGGTTCTAGCCAAGCACAGCCCTGTACTGTCTGTGTCATTCTAATGATGGGCAGCAGAGTCAGGGGCCCTGCCCTCTACTAATCAGGACCAAGGCACAGCCTCCCCCCCCCCGCCCCCTGACAGCAAGATGCCCCTGAAACACTCAACAGCCACCTTGTACACCACCAGGTCATGCCTCCCGTCCTGCAGTGTGGTGCCGTCCGCGTTCATCAGTTTCACAAAGGCCACCCCAAAAGCTCGCTCTGATTTATCTCTGGCTGAAAAGACAGAAATACATGCCTGAGCCGTGTGGGCAGACAATAGGAGGTGACGGCTATGGAGGTTAACTTCACATGAGCTCCGGGGTGTGATGTTAACCATAGGATAATTAAACACAGGTCAGCGGTATGTGTGCCACCCCCAAACTGAGAAAGCCTGCGGTTTCACATATGGCTGCTTTCTGTATTGCCTGATGAATGAGAGCACCATCTACCTTCATGCCTTTTCCATCCACACTCTCTCCACACGGCAGGAACGAGAACCCTCAAATCAAATTCACTCACGGCAACTCCCCTGCCTCAATCCCTTTAGTGAAGTTGGGTGTGTGACTCATACTCCGAACTCCAGCTACTTGGGGAAACTGAGGCAGGAAGAATGCAACCCTGAGGCCACCCCGAGCTACATATCAAGACCATGTCTCAAAAATAAGCAGCAACAGAAATATAGGTCCGGGGATGTGCCTTTATTAAGCGAGCACATAACTGTGGGTTCAGTCCCAGCATTCAGAAAAATCAAATCAAATCACCATTTTATTTTCCTGATACCTACGAATTCTGAACTAAAGTTGCCAAATATCTATTTTTCAGGTATCCAGGGATTCACAAAGCATGCCAGGAAAACAGTACATTTTTAATGGAAGTGTGCCACAACCCACCTAATACTTACATTCTTGGGATGACCTGTGTCGGAAGGTAAATCTTATGTGGCAGCGGGTGACCTCCTCTATAGCAATGAAGACCTGCAGAAAGGGGAGGAGTCGGAAGGCACGGCTCATTTGGAGTCAATCCTCTCAACTATATAATACACGCTTTTGGACCCAGGGCCACATACATTTACATGGCACAGCATGATGTCTTGACCGCTTCAAGCTTTCACCCTGTGCTCAGGGTGACTATACTCAAAATCCTTCCTCTTAACTATCCTGAGAAAGAGACTTAGATTTGGCGTTTGCGTTTTATCTCAGGACAAGTTCCTGCAGAGGCCGGCTAGTAGGCTTCCCTCGCACAGCCATTCCCAAGACTCTCAGAGGGAGACCACTCTGCGGTTTATCACAGCTTCAGAGCTCAGACACATTATGCACCCGGCACTCAGACGGACAAGACCTGGATTTTGAGGTCTACACAGGACGCTTCCAAGTGGAAGTCGCACGCAGATACAGTGGTAACCATAAGAGAAGATGAAATGCCAGGGTGGGGAAGTTTTCTGATAGTAATACGGGAAGTTACAGGATGACAGCGTAACAGCGTTAGTATCTATATTTAGCCAGGGTTCTCTAGAACGGCTAAAAACACATTCTGAAGCGTTCACATTGCCTGAGCCACATAGGCAGGAGCAATGGTGTGTGCCTTAAGTCTCAGTACTCAGGAGGCAAAGGAAGGTGGATCTCTGTGAGTTCAAGGCCAGCCTGGACTTTATGGTAGTTTCTAGGACAGCCAGAGTTACAGAGTGAGAACTTGTCTTTAAAAAAAAGAAGAAGAAGAAAAAAGGGCACAATATAAATTCATATGAACAGCACCATAAAAAAACACAGACTACAGAAGAATGTGAAAAATAGCTGTTTCCTAAAAGAGATATGAGGACAACGTTTCTGTCTGTGGATTTTCGGCTTGGAACTCACAGGACACTGACAGTGGGAAATGTGCAGCCCAGTAATCAGAAGTGACCAGTTTTACATTGACTCCAAGGCACTCCAGGTTCCTAATAGTCACCTCTCTTCTCTCAGCTGGCCACCTCTTTGGGAAAAGGTCATGGCAATACCCAAATGTCTAATATATTTTGTGTTTTAAAAAGATTTATTTATTTACTTTATGTACATGAGTGCTCTGTTTCTGTTCATACACACCAGAAGAGAGAATCAGATTTTATTCCAGATGGCTGTGAGCCATGATGTGGTTGCTGGGAATTGAACTCAGGACCTCTGGATGAATAGCCAGTGCTCTTAACCACTGAGCCATCTCTCCAGCCCCTCCGATTGTCTAGTTTTAAGGCCACTGTGAGCCCACGGGAAATGCCGGCTCTGAGAGCACTTTATATTCAGGAAACACTTCCTTACACCAAAGAGGCCCAGCACATTTGGGCGGGGGCCAACAAGAACAACACATTGGGAAGCTGATGGCAGAGCGTGAACATCTTTGCTTGTGCGCAGCGCCTTATTACAGCCACAAGCGTCTCTATTCCAGTCTTTATACATTTGTGAATGAGAACATTCTTTCGGAATGTTGGGCTTCTTAAAAACAGATGCTCTAAGGACCTCTCAACTACCGATTCAGCTTCTGAAACAATCAGTTGAGAACTTCATACAATTTATTTTAATTAGACCCTGACCCCTTGCCTGACCTCACCCCGTCCTATTCCCTGTTCATCCCTTACTGAAGCCTAGCTGAAACTTCCAGATATGATTAAGAATGATTTGGGACTTAAAAAACAGACAGGAATCTAAATCAGGGCCGACAGGAGTTAGAAACAGAGTTCTCACCTTCACCGTCTCATACCAGCAGGGTTGCTTGACTTGGTAATACACCACTGACTTGTACTCCGAGACGCCTTCGTACCCAGCTCCCGGATGAATGGCTTTCTTTGGTTGGAAAGACACAAGTAGAAGAAGATATTATGTCATGAAAAGTATGGCAAAAGGGAAAGGCTTCTGAATGTACAACAGGCAAACATCAATTCAAAACTAGAGGCCTAGGGGATCTGAGACGAGCCTAGTAGCACTTGTCCAGATTTGCACTGGGAGACTTTACAGGGGCAGCAGGTGCATTCAGCATGCGGTAAAGCCTCATGACGTCACCAAACGCTGCCTGGGTCCCCTCAGCCCCAAGTCCTGCATGCCATGACTTGCACAGTTTTTTACTGAATATGTACACTTTTCTGCTTTTAAAGAAACATAATAGCCGGGCTTGGTGGCACCTGCCTTTAATCCCAGCACTCGGGAGGCAGAGGCAGGCAGATCATTTGTTGAGTTCCAGGCCAACCTGGTTTACAAAGGGAGTCCAGAACAGCCAAAGCCACACAGAAAAACTCTGTCTCAAAACACCAACCTCACCCCCACAAAAGAAACATAATGGTTGAATTAGAGACATCAAGAACTGGGTATTTGAAGAGCATCATTCCAGGACATCCAGAGAGCTTTGGGAAAACCAAGACTTTTACTTGTATATTGCAAAGCGATTAGGCAGAGGCAACAGAGTCCTCCAGTGGCCACCTGGTGCCCCGACTCTCTGAGCTCAAAATGAAGATGTCCTCGTTTGTTTGGCCAGAAAGCTGCCAGAGTCAGGGGAGCTCCGGACTGGAAGTCAGGACACTCACCTGAATCCCCTTATGGCTTTGCCGCTACCATCCGCATTTAAGACCAAATGCAGGTTCCTAATGACTAACACTGGAAATGAGCGTCAGCTGGCCTACACCAACGCTGCCTTCAGTGTCAAAATGCTCTTCCAGGTGGGTGTCCATTGAATCCACTGGCCCAGCTGATGGCAGTGCTCCTTCCGAGGCCTACGGGATACCTCCGCCACCGTGCTCAAGCTTATTGTACCCACACGGCTTGAAAAAGTCAAAGAACATGGGACCCTAAAGTCTAAGGGGCCTGCAATATCTCTGCACAGGGGAAATGTCAAAATAGTTCTAAATGTCCCCGAGAGTAAAAATGTCCGGTGGAAAATCACATGTTTATCAAGTTTTAGGTATTTTGTTTTTCCTTATGAGAAAGCAAGTATGCTCCCACATGCCTGTGGTTCCCAGCACCCAGGAGGCAGAGGCAGCCTCAGCTACCTAGTGAGACCCTTTCTTCAAAAACAGAAACAAATCAAGTAAGAACGAAAACCCAGGAAAGGAAGAACTAAACCCCTGGTATGGGGGATGCTGACTGTGAGTAGGGACAGCGGGTCGGCTGCTACACAGAGCAGGTGTGATGGCGGCGGGACTTGTGGGGGATGCTACGTACCTCCAGAAGGTTGCCTTCCTCATCAAACACAGACATGGTCACCTCCACGTTCTTAGGTGTCTTCTTCTTCCCCTTGTCAAACTCCCCGTGGATGAGGGTGACATAAATGTCATTTCGAACATCCCCTACAACACAACAAGCCTCCTGTGAGTGCCGCTGAGAGAACTCACCTCCAAGTACCACGATATAACACACAAGAGGTAAACTAAACATGAAATGGTCTCGTCACGGTAATGACCTATTTATTCCACAGAAGTCTTTCACTGCTCTCTCATGCCACCTTTCAGTATGTATCGAGATGTCTTTGATGTGCACGTTTTATAAAAATTAACTTTTTTTTATTAGTGCGCACACACACACACCCACACACCCACATACACATGCATGCCACACATGAGTACGGGGGTCAGAGGATGACTTCTCTGGGGTCCGTTTTCCCCTTCCACCTGGTTTTTGAGGCAGTGTCTCTCTTCTTTTTTTCTACAGCTGCCCTACATTCACAAGCTTCTGAGCATTTCTCCTGGCTCCAGCTCTGTCCCTCACCTTGTAGGAGTACTGAAATTACAGACATGAGCCACTGCAAAAGGTTTTTTGTTTTTTGTTTTTTTTTTTTAATGTGGGCTCTACAGGTCATCCAGGGTATATGGTAGGATATTTTATCCACTAAGCCACCTCAGGGATTCAATTCTTTTCAATAGTAATTCTTTGTTCCATTTAGGAATATATGTCTAATAATTGCACATCATATTCTGCTAGGCTATCCATTAGATTTTTTTAATAGTGTCTTCCAGGCATCTTGTCATGCGGCTAGCTGGATGCGAGCATCGTTCCCAGGAAGACACAACCAAGGAACACCAGCAGCACAGTCACAGGGACAGGCAGGCGCACTGAACGCTGAGAAAGGAATACTTGGGTAAAAGAAGAGAGTGATCTAGTCGGGGGTAGTACGCAGGAGTCTTGATGGAGGAAGGAGATGGCTAGAATGCCTGAAGGCCAAAGGAGTCTTGGTGCTAAAGAAGGGGACAAGGACAATTGTCAGAGGTAAGTCAGGGGAGTAAAGGCTATTGTTGACAAGGAAAGCCAATCTATTAGGGGCTGAACTGGGCCTCCCTCTATTCTTATGTAGAAACCTAAGTCCTTTGGAATGCCCGTATTCAAAGACAGAACATTTATATAAAGTGAAATCGGGTTATTTTCCAATATGACTGATATACTTTGGGGGGGCGGGGAAGGGGAGCACACAGACACAGAGGAAGAGAAGATGAGATGGCTGCCTGCAAGCCTAGGGAAGATCCTCCACACAGACACCTTGGTCTTGAACACATGGGGCCTCCAGAGACCTGAAAGAATAAATCTCTACTGTCACGGGCCCTTTTCTGTGGCATTTTGTTAAGATAGCCCTCAGCAACTAAAGCAGGGTGTAAGGGCCAGACACTGAAGAGTGACTAAGGGTGTCTGGAGAAAGCCCCAGGGCAACCAGCAAAAGAGACCGCAGTGTCCCTCAGCGAGAAGGGAAGACAATGTTCAGAGGAGGGAATGACACATCAACAGTGTCAGCCAGGCTGACCTCGAACTCATGACCCTCCTGACTCACCTTCCACAGTGGTCAGATTACAGGCAGGCATGCACCACTGAGTCAAGCCAGCCACTGTCTCCTCCTTCCCCCTCTCTCTTTCCCCTTCAGGGTTAGGAAGGGAATCCAGGGCCTCACTACGCTATGCAAGTGTCATCACTGAGTGACATCTTAAACCCATGTTCTTCTGTGCTGTAGAGCTCCTGAGGTGACCTTGCTGACATCCACAGAGCAGCATGCAAACCACTGCCCTAGATGGCATTTTAAAGGCTATCACAGTCCTGGTGTTCTGAGTCAACCCTGCTGATAAAAACTATTGTAATATTTCCAAGATAAAGCCAACGTTTCTAGAAAACAAATTTCTCTGTTTTCAGACGCCTGCCTTGCTTAACAGTAAAGCTGTCTTTAGAAGAGAATGTTGTCAACAGTTACTTGTTGGAACAGTTAAGACAGCTGGGTGTGGCAGTGCATGGCTGTTGGTCTAGCAATCGGAGACAAAAGGCAGAAAGGTTGCTTCAAGTTCCAAGTCAGCCTGGCCTCGCTGAGAACCTGTCTCAAACACAGCACTAAACAATAAGGAAGCAAAACATTTCCCTCAAATGCTGGTGCTTTTATAGTTGGTGAAAAGCTTTGCAGTGGATCTGCTCTTATATGAAAAGAAGACATAACATCCTCCCTTTCTGGAAACGCTTACTCACTCATTCTGTGAGTGTTCATGAAAACACCCTTCATTCTCAGGCAATGCGTGTGTATAAAAACTACTGCCTCTGCCAGGCGTGGTGGCGCACACCTTTAATCCCAGCACATGGGAGGCAGAGGCAGGTGGATCGCTGTGAGTTCGAGACCAGCCTGGTCTACAAGGTGACTCCAGGACAGCCAAGCTACACAGAGAGACCCTGTCTCAAAACAAAACAAAACAGAACAAAACAAAACAAAACAAAACCCAAAACCAACCAAACAAACAAAACATAACAAAAAACAACAACAACAAAAAAACCAACAAAAACCAACTACTGCCTCTTAACTTCTTGACGATGAAAAAAAATCGCAAATATTCTAAAAAAAAAATCTGTTCTCATGCAGTAGATAGCAAGTTGGTCTCTTAAAGTTTTTCAGATGTGATATGACTGGCTGTGCGCAAGCCTCATTAATACTAACAAATCTTAATCAAGTTCCTTACAGTATGATTCCCTTTGTCTACTATGGATAATAGAGAACTAAATGGGTGAAGTCAGTGAACTTGGGGGAATGCAACTGCAGGCGGCCACCAACTCGTGGCAACAAAGGTGAGAGCAGAGAAAGAATGGGGAACGTGCAGAACGGGGTGAGCGATGTACAGTCAAGAGTTCAGGAGACTAAAACAGGGGGTCTTGCAGAGACAGAGCTGAGCACGGGGGCCCAAGGTAGAGGATGGCACAAGGAGAAAATGCGCTTGCTGAGGGACTGAAGGCACTGGGGTACCAGTTTGCTTTCTGAGAAGGAAGTCAAGTTGGGGGAAGCATCTGTGCAGAAGAAGATGGGGAAGAGTCATTGAAAATGCTGAGTGAAAGCCGGGCGTGGTGGCGCACGCCTTTAATCCCAGCACTTGGGAGGCAGAGGCAGGCGGATCACTGTGAGTTTGAGGCCAGCCTGGTCTACAGAGCGAGTCCAGGATAGCCAGGGTTACACAGAGAAACCCTGTCTCAAAACAACAACAACAACAACAAAAACAAAACAAAACAAAAATGCTGAGTGATGCTTAAAGGCCTTTTCTTGATTCTTCCCATTGAACAGCCTCTTTAGGATGCTGGAACTCTGTCACCGGTCGCTTGATGGCATTAGCCCTGAATGACATTCTCTTAGGGATGCAGATTGCCTCAACTGTCCAAAGAGAGGCAATCCTTCCTTCCAACAGGGAAGAGAAACACAAAACGAGACCAGTGTGTACCTGGCAGGATTATTTCTGGAAAGCCCATTTTCCGAGCTATGGCTGTCGATCTGTCCACCAGGTGTGAAAAGTTCTTCTGAACCTGTGTGAGGTCACCTGGCAGCAACTTTAAGGACACCCAAAGACCTGTAAAGGAGAAAAGGGGACAAAATTCCAGTTCTCTGTATAATCTTTGCAACACACACATAGAAGCCTGTGAGAGACCTACCGGACACCTCATGATAACACGCAAACCTCCCAGGGTGACATCAATCCAGTGACTCTTCCTTCAAACGCATAAGAGGACTTACTTAAGAAGTCAACAGACTTCAGTGGACAACAACAACAACAACAACAACAACAAAAACCAGTAGAGATTATCCTCGTGGACAGCAAAGTCTGTTCTAAGTCTAACATTATGTGGCAGTGGTGGCAGAAAGGACACATCCATCAGTGGAAATTGTGGGACTACATACACAACACGTGGCCATTCAATACGATGGCAGAAGCAGAGCACGAGTGAAGACACGACTTTCAGGGGCCAGCGACACAATGCAATGACTCAGAACTCCTGCGGCTCTTCCAGAGGACCTGGATTCGAATCCCAGCAACAATGTTGGGCAGCTCATAACTGTTTGTAACACGCCCCCCCCCCAAGGAATCTGGTACCCTCTTCTGATGTCTGTGGGCACCCACACTTGTGACAGATACTCAGACACACAAAAGTAAATTACTCATCATTTAAAAACTAAGAGGATATTGAAAGGAGAAAACATGAATAGCTGTTAAGTCTCTGAAAATTAAAGGATTTATTTATTTTTACTTCAGGTGTATGAGTGTTCGGCTTGCACGCATGTCTTTGTACCACATGCATGTCTGCTGTCTCGGGATATCAGAAGGGTCATCAGATGATCTGGCACTAGAAACCGAACCCAGGTCCTCTGCGAGAGCAGAAAGTGCTCTTAACTCCCAAGCCATCACACCAGCCCCAGAATTAATCATTTCTTAAACAAATTCTAAAAGCAAAATAGTTATTCAAATATAAACTGAAAGTTTCTATATACAAAGCTACGAAGTGAAATTGGTGCTAAAGAGACTCACGAAAAGTGACAGGAACACACACTCACGGAGAAGCAGAAGTTCAAGGACAGTTTGTAAACCAAAAACTGGGAAAACTTTAAAAAGATAGAAGAATAATTATCTTCCTTTTTAAAAAAATCTGAGACAGGAGACCAAGAAATGCATATCTGTTACATAATACAGACTCAAAGTGTGTATTTAAATACACGAGGACCAGAGCCTGCTTGGTACCTTCCAGACAGGGAGGGCGTGCATGCTGAGCACTCTGAGGCTCACACAGACCCATACATCTGTGCTGAAGCGTGTTCCCCGCACCGACCCAGAATTCCAACCTCTGAGAGCCCCTGAGCAGAGTCCTAAACATGGGGAAAGCTCCGATACAGAAAGAGACACCGCAGGATGACCTCAACTGACAGTACCGGGCAGTTAGAAGATACTTAGGGGCCACCCCAGGGAACTGGACCTCATCCCCATCCTACCAGACTAGATGTTAAAATGGGGTCACCCTGGTCAAGCTTTACAAGAAAACTGAACTGTTATCTGGCCTTCTGAGAAATCGGGAGACAAAGATTAATGGCCGTCCTACTGAGGGCACAGTGTATACTTCACTCCACTTTTTGTTGGCACATTTACTTCGAGGTATCACTGGGAACAGATGAAAAGACCGATGGGGAGAAACGTCTGTACCACAGAACTTACTAACTCAACCCTGATCCCACCAGGGAGGGTGAGTGTCTAAGGCTCCTCAGGAGGAGATGTCTGAGGAGGGCAGTGTCCAGGGGAAGGGACTGTGAAAGTGCAGGCCATGATGGACCTTACTCTCGGATGCTCCCTTCCTCCCCTCCCCCAGGGCCAACTTCGTACCTTGCCCTTTGTGATTCACTTCCTTCGCAGCTATCACTTTATTTAAAACTGAAGTGAGAGGCTCATTCTCTCCGATCACGTGTGAGGTTATCAAGGGTGACATGATGAGCTGTCTCTGGCGGATGTAGGTTTCCATGGCGATTCTGCGGAAGGCAGGGGAGGTAAGGAGGAAGCCAGAAGTAGAGAAAGTCTCTCAAGTGTGACTTGAGAACATGCAGCTCTTATGGGAGCAATCTGGAAATATAACAAAAAACCCTCACCAGAGGGCTCTGATGTCAAACAGAATTTACAGGAAATCATTGCTTTGGATTAAGTGCCTGCACGGGCCCCAACAGACCAGCCTACAGTCAACATGGAGTCCCCACCATAGTGCAAATACGACTGTGGCTAAGTGGAGTATCTACCTTCCAAGACCTCAGTACATTGAAAACTATTAAATGTATATTTTAAAAATAACTAGGAGCAACCTCAGGAAAATAGGAATGACATATGCTCCCATACTATTAACTGCAAAGGTACAAGGCTTCAGACTGAAAGTGGAGAATTCTTGTATTTTAAATATAATTATGTATAGCACGTTTACTGTGGAAAAATAGGAAAACACAAAAAGTGGGGTGAAATCATGAATAAACCAATAGATACCATCAGCTAATTGGGCGGTACATTCTTCATAGAAAATAAAACTTAAGGCTTAATGTTTTTTATTTATGTACTTTTAGTGTGTGTGTGTGTGTGTGTGTGTGTGTGTGTGTGTGTGTGTGAGAGAGAGAGAGAGAGTGTGTGTGTCTGGGTGTGGTGTGTGCCATGGCACTCATGTGAAGATCAGAGCACAACCTGTGAGGGTCAGTTCTCTTCTTCCGCCATGAGGGACCTGGGGACTGAGGTGAGTTGTCCAGTGTCAGGTGCCTTTTCCTGTTGAGCGCACTGTAACAATGTATACACACATGAGAAACACGGGTTTCCTTTCAGCCACCAAAAGAATGCCTAATACACTTTTAAAAGCTGGCCAAGCCCCAAACTTAACTTTGTTTTAAACTGAGTTTCTCTGATCCTTTATGGATCTGCATACCATTTCTTTGTGTGTTTATTTCCTTTCTGTAATCTAATTAATCTCCATTAATTCTATATATGTATAGCAAGAACAATTCTTCTAACATTTGTTACAAATATTTTCTTAATTTTATTCCCATATACAAGTTACAGATTGGAGGAGAGTTAGCCCATAAATTTTTCTATGTTTTAAAAAAATATTTTTGTTTGAAAATATTGATGTGTGAATGAAAAATAGCTTTCCAGAGCTCATTATTATATAATAGGTTCTATTGTCCTATAAAACTTACATTTTTAAGCTGTTCAATTTTACGCTTGTTTGGAGTCTGTGCTGGTGTATACTGTGGTGCTAGAGATCACTGACTTGTGTTTCGTTTCTTTTCTTTTTTCTTTTCTTTTTTTTTTTTGTTTTTGTTTTTGTTTTCAGTTTTTCCAGACAGAGTTTATCTGCGTAGCCTTGGTTGTCCTGGAACTCCTTCTATAGACCAGGCTGGCCTCGAACTCAGAGATCAGAGATCTGCCTGCCTCTGCCTCCTGAGTGCTGGGATTAAAGGTGTACGCTGCTACTGCCACCACCCAGCTGACTTGTGGGGTTTTTGTTTGTTTGTTTGTTTTGTTTTGTTTTTGGGGTTTTTTTTTTCGAGACAGGGTCTCTCTGTGTAGCCTTGGCTGTCCTGGACTCACTTTGTAGACCAGGTTGGCCTTGAACTCACATTGATCTGCCAGCCTCTGCCTCCCACATGCTGGGATTAAAGGCGTGCGCCACCACGCCCGGTGTGACTTGTGTTTCTTAACACTAAGTAAGATTTAAAAAGTACTTCTCTTGTACAGTTATGTATTTCCACCCATTTGCATATGATTTGCATGCATGCACATATGCATATATGACTTTTTTATTTACATGTCTGTGTTGTGTGTCTGGGTGAGCATCTGCCACATGTGTGGAGTTGCCTGCAGGAGCTACAAGATGCAACAGACCCTCTGGAGTTACAGGCGGTTATGAATCTCCTAGTATAAGTGCTGGAACAAACTTCAGTCATCTGAAAGAGCAGCTAGTGCCGCGGGCCACTGAGCCATCTCTCCAGCCCCATCACTTACATGAATTTTAAAAAGGTCCATTCACTCAAATATCTTCAGGCTGCCTTCTAAAATTCCAGTTGTCCTATCAGCCTGCAGTGGCCAGTGCAAGTTAAGTGAGACAATGTCCTGTAATTGGCGCGTAACTCCTGATAGACATGGGGGTCATTTCCAGAAACCATTTGGCCTCCTCCTAGGCCACCATCATGTGTGCTGAGCAGCCACAATGCTCACACTTGAACTTGATACAGTTACAGGGATTTGTCCCCTTGTAGCCCACAGGAGCATGGATGGTTCCAGGTCCTGCAGCCCAGCCTAGAGCTTGGGTCAAGTTCTGAGCTTATCCTCGCCTATACTATGACACTGGCTCCCCCCACCCACCCCGGTTCCTCACAGGGACCATAACAAGCCCTTCCCACTCTTCCTGATGAACCCCTTGCTGCTATGAGTGTGCTCCCTGGACCAGCGCCATCAGCCATACTCAGAAGCTCGCCAGATGTAGTCAGACCTACTAGAGTAAATGCTCACTCTAACAAGTTTTCCCGGACAATTCATATACATTATGCAGTCTGAGAAGTCATGAGACCCTTAGTTAAACCCGCTCAACACAACAGAAGGCAGATACACTATGGCACCTCTTGACAATCAAATGACAACACTCTCTGGATCTCAGTGCACATCTGTTTTATATTCCTCCAGTTATTTCTACTGAGTCAGGATGCCCTCTTTAAGTCTTCTGCAGTGGTCCTAGGTAGTCTTCCGGCGGAAACGTCTTTACTTCTCCAAAAGCAGAAAGGTTCCTCCCTCCTGCTTCTGCATCCATGCCCCACCAGAATGGCTAAGCTGTCCCTCCAGTCGCCAGGGATAAGTGCCAGATACTCACTGCTGAAAGGGGATAAAGTGCTGCTTTTCTTCATCATCCACCCTCCCGTGTATGATATCCGTAATATCCATCACTAGGAGAGAGATAAACGTCATTAGAGACCTCCCTGAGCTGTAGAGAAAAGGAGGGTATCAGCAAACACAGAACACCAGAAGAAGCAAGCACCAAGCAACAACAGTTACCTAACAGACCACACCCAGGGGGGCAACAAGTCATGAAAGGCTCAGATTTTCTCTATCCACTGCTAGAGGATACACTTTTAAAACTCTGCAAGACTGAGTTGCTAAATTCCTCAGAAACATAAGCCTGGTTTGTTTGTTCTTTATTTTTATTATTATATTTTTGGTAAGCCTTCACTGAAAGCCATAGAGAATACATATTTGCATCAGGCCTGTCAGAAGAACTAACAATCTGGAGAGAAACTCAAGATTCAAAGCGGCCACCTGGGTCTTTGATGATTTGATAAACTCCCGGTTTCTATACCAGCATTAAGAGCATCAGAAAACAGGCCACCAGCAACTGGTCCAGCCACACCCACACTCCAGGAGAGCACTTCAGGAAAGCCAGGTGGTGGTAAGCTTGCTACATCCACTGTCTCATTTACACAGCTGTGAGGAGCACCCCACCCCCCACCCCCTTAAGGGACGGGAAGGGTTAACTTGCTCTTGGTCACAAGCTTTGTTTTGGTTATTGCCTGTGTTTATTCGTTCTGTTTGCTTTGTTTTGCAGCACTGGGATTTAATCCAGGACCTTGCACACTCCAGGGAGGCAAGGTACCGATGGAGCCCACAGGAGCCCACATCGGCACAATCAAGTTTGACCTTTTTTTTAGCAAAGCCAGGGTATGAATTCACAGTGACCACTAAGCCAGATCACACAACCACCACTGCCCAGCTACACACAGAGGATTAATAAGAAAGCTGCAAAGCTGCTGCTGGCTGACATGAGGCAGGACCCTCCGAAGAGGTGAAACTCTGGTTAATAAATGACAGTCTAGCCATAAAACACACATTAGCAATCCATTTCTCCACATCCCAGATAGATTGTCCGTAGACAAGAGCCATCAGTACTGAGAAACACACTCAGACAACAGGGTCCACCGGGCTAGGGGATAATGCGCTAGCTGCGAAGGAGCGCACAGCTCGGCATCACCTGCAAGCTTGCTGTTCTCCTTACAGGACCTTATTATTGAAAAAAAAAACTGCACCAAAACCCACGGAGGATCTCATCGGTCAGTGTCGTCATCTCATGGCACCTAACTTGGGTTAACGACTGGCATCGAGGTTGATTAAGAATTAGTCCTCTCTGCCTTCAGTACCCCAGATACACACGCTCTCCCCCTCTCTCATGCACACACACACAGACACTAATACAGAAAAGTACACAAAAGCCCCTGGTTTAATATTTTAGTGTCACTGGCCTGTTATGAATGGCAGTATCTTTGTATCTAATGTATCTAATGTATCTTTACTTTATAGATAAATAAATACATTGCCATATGGAGGGCAATAAATACATTGCCTGGGTTCCTTGTATCTTTTGAAACTCCACTTTCATACCCGACAGCGTAGCAATGCTAAGCAACGCAGGGTAGCACATACCCATAGCTTCAGTACTAGAAAGGCTGAGAAAGCCTGTAAGCTCCAGGCCAGCCGAGGCTCCAGAAATAGACCGTGTCTCAAAAAAGCCAATCAAAAAGCAATACTGTTTCCCTAGGCACTCCTTGAGCAGCAGTGATGGGAACAAGGCACATAGACAGTCCCATGGGACAGGGAGGTGTCCTTATCCACGGAAACCACAAGGTTAACTAATGAATGTGGAATATCTGGCCCTGGTGCCAGGAGCAAACTTCTGACATTTCAGGATGACTTTCAAAAAGCACCCCTGATCCCTGAGGGTTGCTTTAAGCTAAGGGCCCTCCTGGAAGACCCTCAGTGACACATAGTTGCCTTTGAGAGGTGAGTCTCCTAAGCAGGGTCAACACTTTGCAGTGGCACACAGTGAGGCGCCAGAGCACATGCTAGCAAGCAGTCCTACTGTGTGTGAGACATGGTGCTGGCCACAAAGGAGAGAAACACAGTCAGTGGCTACATGGGTAGACAAAACTCAAGGAGAGAGAATTGGCCATCCTGGGGCATGAATGCTGTGTGCCGAAGACCAACCATTGACAACACGAACCATTGCATCTTTAGACGGCCCTCCCTCCTGCCATCCTGTCTGCCCTCCAGCCAGCCACCTACCTTCTTTTCCCTATCTCCTCTCATTGCTTTAAGTGGCAGTTAAATACATGTCACCTGGAAGTTGCTGTCCTACCCATCTTTAAGTGTACGGCTCAGTGGAAGTAAGCACGCTCACCTTGAGAAACCGTCACTGTCATCCGCCCCTAGAGCGCTTCCCTCAATAAGCAATTCCCTCCTCTGTTTCAGCCCTGGCAACCCCATCTAGCCGCCTTCCTGAACCAGACTCCTCTAAGTAGCTCATAAAAGTGAATCCTACAGGAGTTGGCTTTTTTTCGTGTATGGCTTATTCTGCTTAGCTTAACGTCTCCATGTACACCCATGTGGTGGCATGCGTCGGAATTTCCTTCCCTTTTAAGGCCGAATAAAACCTCCTTTCGAAGGCTATGCCACTATTTATCCATTCACCTACTGGTGCACACTTGAATGGCATATTTCCTCTTCGGCTCTTGTGAATAACTGCACTGGGAACGTGGTGTTTCTTTGACACCTTGCTTGTCAAAATTTTTTTTTTTTGAAATATGCCCAAAATGGGACTTTGCCAAATCTGGGATCAAACGATGGGGGGGGGGGGGGAGGGTGAAGCGGGGGGCGGTGTCCACATTTAGGTCTTTTAGAAGCTGTGAAAAAGAGGGTTCCCAGAAGCTGTGACACGTTCCTTGGCCCCTGGGCTTTCCTTGTACCTGCTACTCCAAAGGGCCTCCGGAGCCCACAGGTGTGCTTCTTGCCTTCCTTCAGCTCCATGCGGCCCACGCGGACAATCTGGCACACGAGGCTGATGCGTGGCCGGATGAGGTCTGTGCTGCTGAGGTCCTGCAGACAGAGAGCACACGAGAGAAGTCGGCTGTGCTGTCCCGTCCTGCTCGGAGCACGCTACCCCGCGCTGAGACACCACAGCAATGCCTCTCTTCCTGCTCACCCAAGGACTACTATAGCAGCAGAGGAAACGATTTTCTATTTATCTAGAAAATGCTGTCCTTTTCGTCCCTGGTCCCTATTTCACATTTCTAGACTAGGACAGGGTCGGTCTAACACCTGTAGGTAGAGAGGTGGGCAAGGTGTTAAAAGCAAGGACATTTCTGACACTTCGGGTGTTTCCGCTGCATGTCTCATGTCTTAGTACAAGACACAAGTCACTGTCAAATGACATAAACACTTGCATGATGCTAACGCTCACTAAGCATCCACAGAAGGCCGTGAGAGCCCAGGCTGCCCTTGATCTTGCTATGTAACTGGTGTTGACCTTGTACTCTAGATCTTCCTGCCTTCATTTCTCAAGCGCCGGGATTACAGATATGTTCAACTGCCCCGCCCCTCTTACCCCCAGTTCATCTTCTAAACGTCCTGGAGGCAAGTGTAATCCAGGCATGGTTTTGTGAGGTTCCTCACCCACATCCTGAGAAGTCCTCTCTATGAGCACTGAATAGCAAGTGTCGGGTTGGAAGTGCTCGTTTGCAGCTGAGGCTGGTGTGTGTGTGTGTGTGTGTGTATCTGTGTGTGTGTGTGTCTGTGTCTCTGTGTGTGTCAGTGTGTGTGTCAGTGTGTGTCTGTGTGTCTGTGTGTATGTGTCTGTGTATGTGTGTCTGTGTGTGTATGTCTGTCTATGTCTGTGTGTGTGTGTGTGTGTGTATGTCTGTCTATGTCTCTGTGTGTGTGTGTGTGTGTGTGTGTGTGTGTGTGTGTGTGTGTTCTTAAGGAGGGACGAGTGACCCAGAAATGAGCTCATACATCTCATCCACTTAACATCAAAAATAACTTCATTACATCTCAGAACCCTTTTATGAAACAGCAGCCCCAGCCTTCTTACTGAATCAAGAATTACTTTTCAAATAACCACTCCAAATCTACGCCCTGTAATTTGCTGGAGACACATTACAGAGACAGCAATATACGCCAGCCGTCACCTGCCCTGACTCTCTGCTTGAGGTTCTGCAAAGCTTCCATTACTCGAAAATAAAGTCACTGGGTGGCAGGTTCTAGAAACTATGGCATATTGATATCATCAAATAATACACAGTCGTTTATAAGTGAGTTCGGAAGACTGCTTGATGACCAAGGACATGGCCACCACAGTTAATTTAATTCAAAAGGCTAGACATGAAATTTACATACTAGATGACTTTCTGCTGGCTGGGAGAGGGTGTGGGGTCAGGAAGAGAAAGAGCAATTGCAGTTCTAGTAAGTTAAGACTGCTAAATAATAAATCAATGATTTAACAGTACCTTTAAAAAAATTCTATACATGGTCCTATAAATGCCATTTGACTGCAGGGAAAACCTAACTTGGTTTCAAAACTGAACAAACACTGAAGTCTGGGGAGGAAACTCGGGAAGTTCTATACCTGCACGTGCAGCGGTAGAGAGACAGCAATGGCTCTGTAGGGACAGAGAAGCCTGGGCGTGTGTCCTAGAGCGGGGAGGCTGACAGAGGGACCAAGACAAGTGGTCTCACTGCAACTCGGGCTCAGTTTTCCTAGTGGACTCAGAGACAGTAGATGACGCCCTGGTGTGGGCCGATGGGAGAAGGAAAGAAGAGAGGGAACTAGGGATTCACTCATGAAGATTTCCCAGGGGTCCTGGTGGCCCCAGGGTGTGTCCTTAAAAATAAGTGAGAGAAGCTCAGAAAGCTCTGACCTAAGAAGAAAACAGTTGCCAGGTCCAAACAACAGCCTCATGCATTGCCAGGCTCTCAAGGCACATGCAGCAGCATCCTGCAGAGCACCCATGCAGCAGCAAGCCACAGAGCACCCATGCGGAGGCACCCTGCAGAGCACCCATGTAGCAGCACCCTGTAGAGAGTCTACGCAGCAGCGCCCTGCAGAGCACCCATGCAGCGGCACCCGTGCAGCAGCACCCTGCAGAAACATTCATGCAGCAGCAACCACCTGCAGAGTACCCATACATCCACACCCTGTAGAGAGTCCATGTAGCAGCACCTCACAGAGCACCCATGCAGTGGCACCCAGCAGAAGCACCCATGCAGCAGCACCCTATAGAATACTCATGCAGCAGCACCCTATAGAAGACCCATGCAGCAGCACCCTGGAGAGAGGAGTACTGGGAATCCTCTATTCAGAGGAGGTATTTTGGGGGAGGGATGGACAGAGGAGTCTGGATCACATCTGCCCTCACCGTGATCTTGGGCTGAAGCTCTTCTTCTAGTTAGCAATCTGCATGGCTGACTCTCTTCAGTGCCACTGTCCTCCTCAAATGTCTTTTACTTACGTGTTTTGGAGTGCTGGGCATTGAACCCACAGCCTAGTGCCTGCTAAGGCACTCCCAGCACCCGATCAATCTACTTAAAACATAAGCAGCAGGCCCGGGGAGATGGTTCAGTGTGTAAGTTGCTTATCATCTAACCCTGAGAACCTGAGTCCAAATCCTCAGAACTCATGGAAAGCTGGGTACTGTAGCACACACCTGTAACCCTCATGTTCCCAGGTAAGGCGGAGGCAGAGACCGGAGAATATTTAGAATAGCCATGTATATGAAATGACAGACGACAAAGAGATTCTGTCTTAAGGCAATGTGGAAGGTGAGGATTAACACCAGAGGCTGCCCTCTGACCTCTGCACTTGAACTATGACACCTGTGTTAGCACAGGAACACACACACACACACACACACACAAAGCTGAATACACATATATGCATATAGCAACAATTAATGAAATAAAGAGGCCATGAATTTAAAAGAGAGCAAGGAAAGGTATAGGGGGAGGGCCTGCAGGAAGGAAAGAAAAGGGGGGAATAATGTAATTATAATCTCAAAAATAAATTTAAAAAATAAGAGTAGGAAAACATTTCCATTATAATAAAGTCAATAAGCAAGTATAACTAAATTGAAAACAAAAGTTAAATAAGTAAATGTACAATTAAAACATAAGCATCTGCCAGCAATACTTTGGCAAAGCCCCTGGAAGCACTTGAGGATTGTAGGTGTTGCTTATATTTATTTACTTGTGTCATCATTGTTTATACCTGTCTTTTCCACCAGCACAAAAGCTGCTTAAAAAACGGTTTCTCTCCCTGTTCAGATTGTCTCATGTGTGCAAATCAGTATGTCGTACCTCGCATGTGTTCACTAAGTGAATAAACGACCAGGTCACTCCTACTCCCAGGACAATGATGCCTTTCCTTTTTACTTATATTCATGGAAACAGGAAGAAAAATGATGAAACAGAAGGTGAGGCTGGACTAGTTACATGGCTCCACGGATAAAGGTACTTGCTGACAAGACTAAGGACCTGAGTTCAATCCCCGGGCTCCCATGCAGTGGAAGAAGAAGCTGCTTCTGCAAATTGGCTTTTGACCTCCACACACTTACGTCGTGGCAACACACCCATATACACGCATACTCACAGACATAGAAAATAAATGAAGACAGCAAGTGTTTATGAAGGAGGGCAGGACTCACAGTGAACACTGCTTGGAGGTTGTTCAGCCTCTCGATCTCCTTGGGCATCCCATTACTGCCCCAGCGAATTAGGTAGTTCTCACTAGCAGGAAAAAAACGGAAATGAGTGTTAATGAGAAGCCACCCAGGGCAGATGCTGCTCACAGCAAGAGGCTTGTGAGAGGCAGAGCATCCCGTCCCTTGGTGAGGCGGATCCTGGGAAAGCACACACGCACCATAGCCCTCAGCTTCTGTCTTTGAAAGAGTCCCTGCTGCAGGGACAGACACTGCTCAGGGTGGTCCAGACATGGGATCTCATAGCTTCTTTTGCCTGGGGTCCATGTTCCATCTCAAATTTCTGGCATACAAGCTTCAACTTTGCTGAAGTGACAGCTTAATTTTAAGAGCTGGGCATGGTGGCCAGGTCTGTGAGGCTATGTCATTGTTTGAGGCCAGCCTGGGCTACATAGTAAATTGACCAACTTGAGATAGCCAATGAACTCATGTCCCAAGAGGCCACATTTATAAAAGCTTAATTTTGTAAGTCATTCCAAATCCATCCTTCATGGCCCATATCACACAAGTAAGTCTTACGTTGCCCAGGCTAGCCTCAAACCCACTGTGTAGCTGACCTTTCTGCCTCCACCTTTCATGTGCCACCCATCTGATGCATGCAACACTGGGGATTGAACCTATGCCTTTGTCAATGCTAAGCAAGCACACTCCTAGCTGAGCTACACCCAGGCCCCAGTTAACTACTTTTCACCACCCTCTTGAAGATTAATCTTCATTTCCTGAGTTTCTCAGTGGAGAGTCACTCTGGGGAGCAACCATACCCTGGCTATTCCTTATCGTCTTTAAACTTCCTTTATGTAGACTATTTTTTTTCCCCCAGTAGTTTTGGGTTCCTGGTTCCGAGTTGAGCTGAAAGCGGGGTTCCCAAACACGCAACCCCAACTATGCAGCGATAACAGCAGAACTTGCACAGAAACATCATCAGCATCCTTCCCCATGGCCGACAGCTGCCAGGGGAGCTCACAGCTGGCACAGTGCACTCCAAGGGCTTAGATAGACTTATAAGGACGGCCATTCACCACTGCAGAACCCTACAGCTCGGTCTCAGGGCCACGGATCCCCCACCGTGTTCCACGGCATCTCTCATTCCTCCTGCAGGGCCTTCTGAGTTCTTTATCCTTGTCTCTGTCCTGAGCAGTTTTAGTCACTCTTTTGTTGTTGTTGTTGTTTTGATTTTTTGAGACAGGGTTTCTCTGTATAGCCTTGGCTGTCCTGGACTCACTCTGTAGACCAGGCTAGCCTTGAGCTCAGAGACCCACCCTGCGCCACCATGGACAGCTATTTTATGCACTATTAAACACACCATTTATGCACAATAGATTGTGTGAGCTGAAGCCACAAGGTGCCAGCATCCTTGTACAAAGGCATCAGAGCCAAAGGACTTTATTTTCTACTGTGAGACATATACCTGTCGCAAACCCAGTGAAGAGCTCCTGGACAGGGGCGGGTAAAGCCTATACGTTGCAAGGCCAAGCCCAGATGGCACAGGTCTCCTTTACCTGATGAAGGTGGACTGGTCTGGGTCATACAGGGCCATGAACAGCTCCGCATCCTCGCCAATGTTACAGACAAAGTTCTTGAAGTTCACGTAGAGGCCGTAGGTGTGGACAGTACTGAAGATTGCCTGGCCTCTCAAGTCCAGGTTCTGCAAAATGCTCTGAGCCAGGGGACAGAAGAGAAGACGTGAGCTAATGCTGGCAAAGAAATCAACCTACAAACAAGGGAACAGCTATTACAACCGAGGAGAAGCACTTGCTGAGAACCGAGCAGACGTGGACCAATGATCCCTCAGTCAAACGAACACATCAGCATTATCAGATAGCCAACGTGGTCCTGTTCGGGGGCCTGGAGCCCAAGTAACTGAGTTAAATGCTTTCAAAGAGACTGAGGAGATGGCTTGACATAGAACGTGCCTGCTGTGGAAGAATAGAAACCCAAATTTGGATCTCTAACATTCATGTAAACCCCGGTGGGGTGGGAGGAATAGCAGCCCGCCTGTGGTCCCAGCGTACAGCAGGTAGAGGCAGGATTGTGTAACAAGCTGGCTAGCTAGAGCTGGGAAGCTCTGGGTTCAAGTGAGAGACCCTGCCTCAGTAAATAAGATGAAGAGTGACTGAGGAGTCACCTAATGTCACCTCTGGCTTCCACACCCCTTAGCTGCATATATTCTGCATATATTCATGTGGGCCCACACACATGCAAGCAGACATACCTACATGCATGCACACCACATACATACATGTGAGAAATAAACATATGCTGCCTAAGGGTGCTCGCTCAGTTTTCAGCAGATTTGGGAAGCTGTCGTGTCCTATGACGGGATGCTGGAGGAAGCTTAAAAACAGCAACACTTGATCCGCTACCCAATTTCACAGGAGACAACAGGTTACATGGGAAAACCTTATCCTCGGGAATGGTTGTCACATATTATCATGATTGTACTCCGGAAAGCAAAAGCAATTTTAAAAAAAACCACACACACATACATACACACACACACACACACACACACACACACACACACACACACACACACACACACACGGAGAGAGAGAAACAAGTCTCTGCATCCAAACAGAGAACAGAACAGCATGGCTGACCTTTTTCTCTTTTTTTTTGCCTTTTTTCACCTTTCTAATTTTTTGTTACTTTCAAAACATTCCAAACATGTCATTTAAAATGGATTTATTTTGGAAATCACAAGATTTATACCCAATCCAGAAGATTATAATATAAAAAGTCCTTCCTTTCACCCAGTTCTCTATCCCAGGGTCATCTTTATTTTTTATATTTAGTTGATTTGTATGAGTGTTTTGACTGCATGTATGCCTGTGTACCATGCACATGCCTGGTACCTGCCAACAGCAGATGAAGACACAGATCCCTTGGAACTGGAGTTACGGATAGTTGTGAAGCATTCTGTGGGTGCTGGGAACCGAACTCAAGTCCAGAGGGATCTTTCAATGGCTGGTTTCTTATCTACTATTCCAGTTACTCCGTGCATATGCAAGCACTGAAGCGTGTATACCATTTTGCATGTGGTTTTTTTTTTTTTTAAATACAAAACACTGTTTTCTACAAATACTGGCCTCATTCTTTATGCCCACTTTTAAAATGAGGTCACACATGAGTTTTAAGGTATTTGTGTTTCTATTGGCTGCTACTCCTTTTGGGCATTAAAAAACCAAAGCAACGAACAAAATCCCAGCAGCCCGCCCTGCACCCGGGAAGAAGCATACCTTTTCCTCTTGGATCTTTTCCTCTATCCGTTTAGAAGCAACTTCATGGGCCCTGAAGAGGGCAATGGTGCTGGTCTCATCAGGATCCAGGATGTTGCCATTGTCGTCACGCACAACCAGATCCAGTCCAAGCATTCTGGAGAGAAAGGACGCTGTGAGTAGCTCTCCTCCACATTGCCAGACTCTTTATAGATGAGCCTATAGCAGAAAGCCCAGGGGACCCAGCAGTAAAGGGCAGGGGCTGGACAGAGCCCAAGTGTGTCCTCCTTCCAATCTCTACCTCCTTTCCACATACAGTAACGCTGCGCCGCTCAGCAGGCCACCCAGCCAAACCTAAGTGTGTGTGTGCCAAGGAACTGGGCCAAAACAAGAACAGTAAATTGGCAACAGTTGTGACCAAAGCCCTCTTTGCAGTGGTTCCCTGCCCTAGACTCCTGTGGTCTGGCACCATCCTTCTGAGGCCTTCCTTGACTTCCTTACTCAATACTGTCTTAAAGGAGGATGTACTGATGGCTATTCTCCCATAACCCATCTCTATGCTGGCTCTGCCATTGTTCCCACTGCACTCTGAACCTTGGCTTTAATATCTGCTCTCTCTAGGACCCCTTCGCTCTGGACTCCTTCATGTGTCAATGTTTCCGAGCCTTCAAATTTATCCTAAGAACTTGACTGAGCTAGCAAACAGTAAAGTATCTAATAGAATCTCACATATAGTAAACACTGATAAGCGTTTGCTCCAATTGCAGAGAATGGCACATGAAAACTGGCGACAAAAGTTCTGAGATCCACATAGCAAGAGCAGAGAGAAGCACATCCCTCTACCAAGGCCTTTCTGCCCAATGGGCACAGAAGCAGAAAGAACTTTGCTGAGTTCCAAGAAGTCAGAGACTGAGGGAACAGAACTCTGTGCTCAGCCTCCATCCAAGACGCCCACAGATGCCCAAATAGCAACACTCAAGGGATAACAACTAGAGGTGCCACGTCCTTGGGAAGAAAGCACACACGCCTCAGTTCCTTCCTCTCTGCCCTACAGCAACTACGGATGAGTGATCTGCACCAGCAGCTTCCTTCCTGAGGCAGCCAGACCCACAGGCCACCCAGCCCTGTGAGAGGTGTCATGCTGGCAGAGCTGGGTCATGGAGGTATTGGCAGTGAGGCTCTGTTTCCTGAGATGCTTCCAAGGACAAGTGTGGGAAAGCAGGCATGCTCTGTCGTGTGGGAGATATTACCATGTCATGCCAGGCCTTGAGGGCACCTCCAGGATAATGTTACTGTGGCAAGGTCACAAAAGGACAGAGCCTTGTCCTACCTCAGCTGGCTTTGTAAGCAAGTCCTAAGAGCCCGCTTGAGAGGCTCTGCAGCTGCAGCAGCTGCAGTTACCCAAAGTCTAGGGTAGTTACCTCTCTCGTCATCATGACAAAAACCCTGACAAGAGAGCAACTTAAGGGAAGAAGGGTAGCTCTGGCTCACAGTCAAAGGAAGACATAGCATAGAAGCAGCCAGTCACACTGTGTCTTCACTGAGGAAGCAGGTGTGTGCTGGCGCTCAGCCAGCTTCTCTTCCTCAGTCCAAACTCCACAGAATGCTGCCACGTCCCATTCAAAGTCGGTGTCCCCTCCTCACTTAACCTAATGTGGAAACCGACCCGCAGGCACACCTGGATTGTCTCTCTCCTAGGGGATTCCACACCCTGTCTGGGTGACATTAACCATCACAGGAGTCAAGTACTGGGAAGATTTGCATCTCAACTGCAGGGCAGTGAGACCCAGAACCAGGGCCTGCCCTCAAGTTAATGTTTTCCTATTGCTTTTGTGACCTGGAAAGAAATCAGTCAAGTTCACCTGCCCTTAAATAAAACCAGGGGAAAAAAAGTCCAACTATTTCATGATAGCCACTTTCTAGGGTTATAGGTATGTGAAGTGAACAAGGGACTCAGTTTGTGAAACTGACTGAATCTGTATCCTACCTTGGCTGTGACTGTTTCTAAATACAGTTTGTTAAAGTAATGCATTTACATTAGCAGGTTAATGCGATCTATTTTAACAGGGCTGTGAAGGATATGCCAGAATCCTGAGGTTCAAGCCATGAGGCAAAAGTAGAGGAAGAAATGACATCAGCACAAACTAGACAAACTGAATGCGAAGTAAACCACAGCAAGGCCAACTGGAGGCTTCTGAGGTCTTCTGGAAGGGGCTGGCTAAAAGCATAATCCCAGGCCACGCCCACTATTTATGCAGAGGGATGGACTAAATTTCTCACTTTGTGAAAGGCAGTGGTACTGGGATGCTGCATGTCTACCTGCGCTGTTTGGGAGTTTGCTGCAGAGACAGACACATCCTAAGTGTGTAGACTGAATCAGTGGGCTGGAAGGGTGGCTCACCATACCCGGGAATCTGAATTGCAACACTGCCAGTCATGGTCTGAGTCCCGGTTAGGAGAGGATGGAGAGAAAAAAACAAATACTGCCTGAGAGCAATCAATTTAATATCCATCCTTGTATTCAAAACATAGACTCTGGCATCTGAAGGGGCCATCCCTCCATGACTGATCACTCCTGGCTTCTCTGACAATGGAGAAGCTAGGACAGATGACCTATTCTCTCTGTTCTTCTGTCAGTCAGTGGGATCAGAGGGCCAAGACTGCACCTGACCCAAAGAATATTTTTTTCAATGAAATCAAGGGTTTTCTAAGACACGGAGACAGTAAGTAGCATTGTTATTTAACAACTCTAAGGTCTAACATTTGCTGTGAGACCATGGGGCTGCAGAGATACTATGGATGTTAACGTTTGAATTAAATAAAAATGTCCCCCACTCGTGTGTGTGCACTTGTGCGTGTGACTGAACACTTGTCAGATGGTGGCACTGTTCTGAGAGCTTGCAATAGCTTTGGGATGTAGTTCTTAGCTGATGAACTTGGGCTGTTAGGGGTGGACCTCTGATTCTACTCGCTGGGTGGAGGAGCTCTGTCACAGATTCCTGCCACTGGTGCCACCAACAGGAGCTGCTCTGCCACGCCTTCCCCATCATGACAAACTCCACTCTGAAACCGCTAGCCAAAGTAAATCTTTCCTGCCTTCAGTTGCTTCTTCTATCTAGTATTTTGCCACACGTAAGAAACGTCCCACCCTACCCCACCCCAACCCCCACAGAAGTCTAGTGAAGTCTAGAGAAAGAGTTGGTTAATTGGTATAGTTGTGTAGTTGGATAGAAAGAATAATTTCTAATTCCCTGCTGCACAGGAGCATAACTATGGTTGGCAAAAAGTAACTTTGTAAGTCAGAACACCCAGTAAAGAGGATTTTTGAATGTCCCCAACACAAAGAAATGGTGACTGCCAGAGTGATGGGTAATGCCATTTAACTTTACCAATCATCTTAAGTTCTGCACACGCGTGCCCTGTAAACGTGTATAACTATGGATAAAGTGTGAGCACTTGGTTTTCTGTTTTCATTTTCAGACAGGGTCTCATATAGACAACCAGGCTGGCCTTGAACTTGCCATGCAGTCATGCATCCTTCACCAGAACTTCCAATCCTCATGCCTCCATCTTCAGTGTCCTGGGATTACAGCACCACCACGCCAGTTCACACTGTGCTTTGTGCAAGCTAGGTAAGCACACTCCACCACATGATCTACCTCTTCCACCCTCAGTCTGAAACTACTGTTTAAAGGATTTTCCTCAAGTTGCTGTGAACAGCGTCTCGCGTGAAGGTGCCAGGCGTTTCCCACATCTTCGGTGTGAGACTGTTCTGGGTTACCTGTTCCCATGATCGATTTTGGCTGTGACTTTCTTCTTCAGCTCTGCTAGTTCATCCTTGGGGAGTGTCCCGGACAGGATCTGGGAGCGCCACTCGATCAGACTGTATGTCATTTGCTGCAGCTGGCGGAATAGTGTGACTTTGTTGTTCTAAAATGGAAAGGGGCGGGGGTGGGGGGAAAAGGAACAGAAACACAAAGATGTGATGGAGAGAGAGCATCTTTGAGCAGACCATGTACAGGGTATCCCTTGCTCACTGGGTCACATAGTAAAGCTGCACATTTGGAGGCATCTTTTTATGTTAATAAGTTATTCCAAGCTACAACTCCTAGGTTGTCCCAAAATGCAACTCTAAAAGTGGGTAAAGAGTTGTCATCTCATTCCTAAATCATGATAAACCCATCAAATCATGAATATGTCCTAAAAGTCTGACCATGTCCCTTCCTTTGTTTGTTTGTTTGGCTTTTGAGATGGGGTTTCTCTGTCAGGCCCTTGGCTTTCCTGGAACTCACTCTGTAGACCAGGCTGGACCCCAACTCACAGAGCTGTCTGCCTCCACTATCACACACTCTGCCACTATCAGCAGGCTCCTCACCTCTATTTAAAACCCTTTAGGCATTCCAACCAGGTATAAGAGGGCCCACTGTAAGTCCTGCTGTGGCTTGCCTGGCTCACATTCCCACCTGGTTTTTATGCCAATCTACACCTCAGAATCTGTGCTTCCTTCATGCACAGTGGAAGTCGGTCATTCCTTCAAGGCTTCCAGAGCCTGTCACGACTTCATCCACACGCAGTCACACTGCTCTTCTCCTTCCAAACCTCTTCTGTGTCTATATGTTCATTTGTGGGGGTGTACACGCACATGTATGTGAAGTCCTGGAGTCAATCTCAGGAATCTCCCTCATTCACCCTTCACCTTACTTTTTGAAAGAGTCTCTCACTGAGCCTGGATTTAGACAGACTGGCTAGCCAATAAGCCCCAGAGATCTGCTGGTCCCCACCTGCCCAGCTCTGGAATTACTGATGTCTGCCATCATGTCCAACTGTTATGTAAGTGTTTGGGATCCAAAATCAGGTGGCCTCCTTGCAGAGCAGGCACTTTATCCACCGAGCCTCTCCCCAGACCTATCAGCTGCCTAATTCTGACTGCAGTCTCAACTGAGGAGACGTAACCTGTTAGCCTGCCTTCCTTTGATTAGAACTTATAAGCCACACTAGTGCACAGAACCCTGGAAGACTACGGGCTGGCCAGCTCTCTCCCTGGACAGGAATCATTCCTTCTCTGTCCGTGTCCGCAAAAGACACCGAAATGAAGAAATAACAAATGAAGAAATACAAATGAAGAAATAACCAATTTCAGAACTTTGGAATACTGGAAAATATACCCTTAAAATTTATTTTCAAAAAAATCTCTATTTCCCCAAGCAAATGGACACTAACTATTATTCTGGGCTTTTACTCAGAACTCAGAAAACTGAGCTAAAGCAAAATTACAACCAAATAATCGTTTGTATATTAATAATCTTGAGAGCCAAACACTCTTTCGGTTCTATCCAAATGGATCATTATGGACTGGATCACCACATGCTCTAAAAAACCATCAGCCAGTGAGAATGAACCAGAAATAAAGTTCCTGTCCCGGAGAACCCAGCATTCGAGAGGGGAAGGAAAGTAATAAATGGTCAAACACATCCATGCATTTATTGTATACCTTGCCTATTTTTACCTGGCAACATTGGGATTGAACTCAGAACCTAGAAAAGTGCTCTTCCCCCTGAACTACAGCCCCAAGGCTTTTATCATTATGTCTCTATACACGAGATAATATCAGATTGTGAAAGAAAATAACTAAATGAAAAAATTAAACAAGCTGGAATAGAGGTGCACAGCTTTAATCCCAAGCACTTGGGAGGTGGAGGAAAGAGCATCTCTGTGAGTTCAAGGCCAGCCTTGACTACACAATGTGACCTTGTCTCAAAAAAAAAAAAAAAGTACAATATGATGTTAAACACGTGGTGGAATGGACCACTTCAGACAGTTGGGGAAAGTATGCCATATTTGAAATGTATCAAATAAAACTGTGTACAGTACCACTCATTCCTTATGGACCATGATGCTAGTGTTCTCTTCTTTGTGGGTAAATGTCATGATACTGTTATAGGACTGAGTAGTTCTGAAGTTAATCAACAACTCACCAGATGTGTGTCAATTATTATAAGAGTTGAATAAATGTCTAAGCCATTACAACCTCGGTTCTACCTGAATGGTTAGCTGGTCCATTACATAGAGAAGAAACGCTACATAAACAATAGAGAAGGGGGCGGCCATTACATGGAGAAGGCAAGTTACAGAAACAATACGGAGAGATAAGTGAGAAGAGATGGAGAAGGCACGGGGTGGGTGGACACAGAGCAAATTCCAGCGGCTGCCACGGCTTCTCTCCTATTAGGTGTTCTCTAGCAAATCCAGGAACAGATTCCCAGACAAAAAATATCAACCACAACAGAGCCGAAGCATCCAAGGTATTTTGGAACAAAGCATAGATCTGTAGGGAAGAGGCTTGGGCCTACAGGTGTGGCAGTGGGAGGCAAGGATAAGATTAGTAACAGATAAATATTCTGATACAGGTTCAAAGTTCACGGGGACACAAAGGGGGAGGAGGCACTCAAGTATCTGTGATCTCACGGGGCTTGAGTCACAAGGCGACTGCTGTTCAAGACCAGGAAGGCATGAACATCTTTGTGCAACCTCTGGAGCCACGCAGGCCTAAGGAAAATACAGGGAGATATATTTAAGAGATATATGTGATCTTGTCTTAATCGGCATAGGTAACCCCTGCCTTTTCAGTTCAAGGCTGCATAACATGCTCTCTCCATTCCATTGTCTTACAAACTGGAGAAAGACAGAGAGAGAGAGAGAGAGAGAGAGAGAGAGAGAGAGAGAGAGAGAGAGAGAGGAGAGAGACAAAGGAAGAGAGAGAGAGAGAGAGAGAGAGAGAGAGAGAGAGAGAATGAAGGAAAAAAATAAATTAAGCCTACAGTTTTGCCTTTCAGAACTGTTAAAAAGAAAAGGGGTATTTTCTTTCTTTTCTGTGAGTACTGTGGTTTTTAGCATCTTCTAGCTGTAATTAAGGTATTAATTTCCATCCTCTGAGAAGAAAAGGGCACAAGGTCCTCCGCATGAGGTGGTGCTTTGTTTGGGGGCACATGTTCACAAGTTTCTTGGTCTCGATTATATCAGACATTATCCATGGCAACTTAATTACTGCCTGTCCATATCAGCCTTGTTTGCCAAGTCCTTCCCCCAAAGAGGGATGAAGACAGCCATTATTCTCTCTCTCCCTGTGTCAAATTCATTCTCAATAGTCAACGCTGGAACAGGCAAAGGATGCAGAGTCCGCCTCCACTTACTTCAAGGAAATGGGCTCTGCTGAGACTGCTCTGAGCTGGACCCTCTGCATCCTACATTGCCCCTCCCCTCTCCTGACACCTCATGCATTTCAGGGGTGGGCATTCGAGGGCAGAAAATCCAGCACTCCCAAGTAGACTGAGTAGCTCTTCTGCATCTAGCCTCTGCCCTGGTTTGGATATGGCTTGTCTTCTCCAAGGCGGGGGGGGGGGGGGGGTGGTCCTGTCCTGGAGGCGTGGTCGGCAGAGCCGTGATGCCTATTGACTTTATGAGTGGCTCAGTATGGGGGTAATTAAACATGGTGTGCGCACACCTGTGTATGCACGAGAGCGTGTGCATTTAAGTTAGCCTCCTGGACTAAGCCAGTTCTTTTCTTAAGATCTTTTTATTCTTTGGTAATTTCAAACACGTGTACACCTTAAGCGTATCCTTTCCCCAGTCCCCTTGCCATTTCCGTGATTTTGGATGTTTTGTAACCCACTGAGTCCAGTTGACGCAGCTTGCTTGAATACTCGCCAGCATTGCCGGCTTGGTTTTGTATAGGTTTCGGCCAGGTAAACCACAGCTGCAGTGAGCTCATGAGGGCAATGGCCATGTCACATCCAGAAGACGGCCTGTTCACAGCACTCCTCCTCATCCTTCTTAGACTCCCTCTGCCCCTTTTAACAGGAGGATGGTCCCTGAGCCTTGGTGCCAACAGGAGTAGGGGCTGGGGGTGGGGCGATATAGTATAGATGAGAGCGTAGCATAGTGTAGATATAAATCCCTCCTATACTATAGATGAGTCATTAGGCTCTCAGGTTCTTTGACCAGTTGTGAGTCTAGTAACTGCTGACCACTGCAGAGGGCGGCTCTCTGGCGAAGGCTGAGGACGGTATGTCCTCTCCCGATAAAGCTGTTAGGAAAGGGTGTGGTCCTGGGTTTGAAATCCCTCCTGCCTCACCCTGTGAGGAGGGCTCCTCCTTGCACACAACCCTGCTGTGAAGCAATCTCCTGTGATATCACAGGGCAACAGGGAGGAGCAGATACGGGTGCCTGATCCTGAACGTTCAGCATCCAACGCTGGGAGCAAAATAAGCCTGTTCTCTTTATACAGTGCCTGAACTCAGGTGTTTGGTGCTGGCAGCAGAAAATGGTCTAACAGGCCCTCCTTCCTGGCTTCTGGTTCCCACATCCTCCTCAGCCCAAGCCTGCCCTCTGCGGAGCCTTCTCCTTCACTGTCTCTGCTTGTGACCAGGCTAGCCCTTTCTGCCTGGTCAGCCATGTCACATCATTAAACAACTTCCTTGACCTCTGCAAAAATCGGCACGATCCTGGAGGTAAAGTAGGAACTTGAGAACAAATCTAATGGCTTAAACTTAAAAAAGAAAAGTCTGGGTTGAATTTGAGTGACTAACAGTCACCCCCACAGAACACACCCCAGATACTGTTTTCGACCAGACATGGCCAGATATCCCTGTATCTCACTAGGTGTACCTGTAATCCAGATGTTTTCCTTTTTTTCCTTCTTTGTTAGAATTCCTGGAGATTAGAAATTAAGTCACAAGAAAAGACAGCTTTGCCTCCCTTGGTGACAGGAATGCAGAAGTCACCCAGGGAGTGCTATGGAAATTTGGAGGCTGTTCAGACCATGACACTGATTGATTGGGTGTCAGGACACACACACACACACACACACACACACACACACACACACACACACAGACACACACACACACACACACACACACACACACACACACACCACTACTACCTCCTCCTCCTCCTTGTCCTCTTCCTCTTCCTATTTTATGGGGTTTTATGATTTAGAAGGAAAAGTTCCTAAGAGAACATATGGTGACTTGGCTTCTATTTCTACCTCTATCATCAACTTGCTATGTGACTCTGGGCAAAGATCCCTCCCCAAAGACATCTTCCAATCTATGACAGCGCTGTTCAACTCAATTAATCCTACCACACAGCTTCCTGATTGGCTGCTTCCGCCTGCCTCACTCCTTTGCCTTGTTCTGCACACACACACTTAGTAGGAACTGTACAAATGCCCCGTGAGGACGGAGCTTTGCCATGATCTCAAGCCGTCTCTTGCCATGTAGCTGTTAACTTCTGGGTGCAGACTGACTGATAACTGATGAGGCGGCACCCTACTTCCTCTTCCCACCCCAGAAAAAGGTTTGTCTGCCTGGCAGAGGTTTGATTTTTAAAGAAAAACAGTCTGGCCTTTCCAGGCCACATCCTGTTTCTTGGCAAAGCCATATGAAGGCAGAGCGTGTTAAGAGGATGAAAACTGGTCTCAGGAGGAGACTAGCTAAACTGTGGTTCGGCGTGCTGCAGCGGTCACCAATGACTGAGGGCTCAGAGGCGAGCCCTCACCTACCCGGATGGTACAACCACGGGTGTGAGGGCAGGAAGACAGGGTGACTCAGTGTGTCCTGTACATCCCCTGACTCCCACCTCTCTTATCCCCACAGCTCCTCAGAACTATAGCAGGTGCAAGGTTTTCTTTGGGAGGCAACTTTTTTGTTTGTTTGGTTGGTTGGTTTGGGGTTTTGGTTTTTCAGGGTTTCTTTGGGTAGCCTTGGCTGTCCTTCCTGGACTGGCTTTGTGGACCAGGCTGGCCTTGAAAAGCCTCTGCCTCTCTCAAGTGTTGGGATTACAGGTGTTCCTCACTGGGCCCTGCTGGAGGCAACTTTTAAATGAAGGGAGAATCAATCCTCCTTAGGAACACATGTTAACAATTAAACTCCCTAATTCCACAGTGTGTATTAACCAGCCTTGTCACCAGGCTCTTCCCTTCCTTCTTTCTCTTCAGGAAGCAGGAATAGACATCAGCTCCAAAACTTACAGAAAGAACAGAGTGCCTCAAATTAAAACACAAACAAAGCAAATAAAAAAGCGCGCGCACACACACACACACACACACACACACACACACACACACACACCGGGGGGGGGGGGGGGGGGAAACTCACTGGATTCCTTTTCCAGTAGGAAGAGGGGAAAGGCCCTGGGCTGCACCCAGTGAAAAGGATGGTGAATGGTTTGCTTATGATAATAATCAAGTTCCTCAGGCTCCCAAATAGTCCTGTATTAAAAAAAAAATTGCCCCACTATTACCACAATACACACAGGCTTGGTGATTTTCAATTGAGAAACTATCATCCGCATTACTGGGGATGTTGCTGCACAGATGGCTCAGCGTATCTCACTCTTGCAGAAGATCCTAATTCAGTCCCCAGCACCCAAGTCAAGAGTCCCCCAATCACCAGTGACTACAGCTCTGGGTGGATCCATAGGTTTCCCCGTTCACACGCACATGTGCACACACCTTCAAAAACAAAAAGCAAACCTTTAAAAAGAAAACATGTGACAAGCCAAGTATGGAGGAACACACCTTTAATCCCAGCACGCAGGAGGCTGAGGCAGGAGGATCTGGAGCTGAGCCATCTCTACAGTGAGGAATGAACTCAGTATAGCTAATTAGTAAGTGAAGTCTCATATGGATGCAGCCATGTCTAAGTCAATGCGGCATGCCTAATCACACAGAGGGGGCGGGGTGGGGGAGGTGCTGGAGCGTGGGCACATGACTTGTACAGAAATGAGAAGAGGGTCTGGAGAGATGGCGCAGAGGTTAAGAGCACTGGCTGCTCTTCCAAAGGTCCTGAGTTCAATTCCCAGCAACCACATGGTGGCTTACAACCATCTACAATGAGATCTGGTGCCCTCTTCTGGCCTGCAGGCGTACATGCAGGCAGAATACTGTACACATAATAAATATATACATCTTTAAAAAAAAGAAAGAACTAGAAAAGCAGAGGCCAGAGATCCCAGGGCCCTGTCTCACAGCTGGGGAACACATATCTCCTGAGGCAGCAGAGGAGAAGGTCTGTCTCCCAGCTGGGGAACTCGTGTCTCCTGAGGCAGCAGAGGAGAGTAGACAGAAGTGTAACTCCACTGCCTGGAGAGATTTAAGGAATGACACTGCTGAAAGGGAGCCAGCCATGGTGTCACCGGTCCCTCCAGTCCTGAGCTGGAAGCTGAAGTGATAGCCACAGCTGGGCAGACAGACAGACTTCAGTTTCTCTGGGCAAGTGCTACAGGGTGACAGAGATGCCCTTCCAAACTCGGGATTCTTGAACCTCTCGATAAGCTGCTGTCAGAGCACCATGGACCAGTGCGCTGAACTCTCAGTGAACGTTCAACACTCACATAATATCTAATTTCAATTTTAGGAGAGGAGAGGAGAACCCAGGATGTCAAGGACTTTGCTTAGGCCGCACGAGCCGCTGCCAGCCTCCCAAATCCATGCTCTTTTCTGCATTAAGTTGTTAGTGTTCAGCGCCTGTTTTGGCTTGGTGGTTTCTTCTGACTATAAATGTATATACTCAGTGAGAGAGGAAGTCCTCTAAGAATTGCTTGGTCTGTCCAGCCCCGGTGTCCACTGCCTTGGCGCATCACCAGGTGATCTCACTGATCAAATCGGTTTCCCTCCTTTCCTCCTCAGCCTTGAAAACACCCAGTGATTGGCTCTGCACAAGGAGCAGCTCGGCAGACAAGCTCACCAGGAACTGCCGTGACTATGCGCTCTGCATTCTGGACATATCTGTGCCTCTTAGACTTGAACTTCAACCAAGAAGGCCTTGCTATCTACAGTAGTGGAAATCGAGCCTGCTCCCAAGTGCTCAAGGCCACCGTGCCTGAGATGATTACAGGAGAGACAGGCAGCGGCCTTGGATAAGTGTGGCACCCAGAAAGCAGCTCCCGTATTCCTGGCTGGGTGAGAGGGAAGCTCTGAGTCAAGGCTGCCCAGTGGGAGGACATCGACTGTGGGCGCTGACTGCTTTGCTTCCAGCTGGGATGGGTTTCCACCGTGGAGTCCTTGACCGACTATCTGCACACAGGGAGGATATTACGGCCACAGTCCTGTTTCATGCTTTCAACAGTTTTGTAAAGCGAGGGTATGAAAACAGAGACTCAACTCAGAGAGGGACTGAGAGCCTGTGCCACTTCTACAAGGGGTCAAAAATCCTCCAGGAGTCTGGGGGGGACTCTGACTGCCTTGCTTAAGATCTCAGAGCTAGTCGGGACAAGGCATGCAGGAGAACAGAGGGACAGTGGGGGACAGGCAGGCTCTCCCCTCTCTACTCAGGGAATGGGGGCGTGGGGTCTGTACCCTCTCCTCAATGTGGACAGTCTCCCTCCCCGATTGTGACATATTTCTGATACTATCGCTCTATACAATTGCTAAAATCATACAGGGGATAAACACCTTTTTCTGGAATAATCCAGTGACCTCGTGGCTGGGTTTAACCTGGTTAGTGAGCTGCACTTACCCCATCTAGAAAACACTGGCTCAGCAGTATAAATTTCCAATGAAATTAGTCAAAAAAGAACAGAACCCAGGAGCACATTTAGAGGTATACAGTTACTAGGGCATCCTGGAGGTTTAAAAAGAAAAAGTCACACAGGATGCCTGATGCAAAACTTATGGAAGGATTTCCTGCGATGTAACCTGGGGCACTGACCTTGCCTAACAAGCACGGAGCCCTAGGTTCAATCCCTAGAACCACAAACTGAAAAGCTAATCTATGGGAGGACAGAGGTGGGGGTGGAGTGTGTTTATACAGTAATGTGTTCATGTATGCCGGCAGAGCCCACACTTATGTTTGCAGAGAACAGAGGAACACGTGTGCAGAATCCAAAAGCAAAATGCTAAAACGTACAAGCAGGAGAGATTTGGAAACCAGAGATTAGAGGGTTTTCTTCGCCCTTTTCATACATCCCAGTGAAACACAACAGTTGAGGGATGCTACTTTAACATGAGAAAGAAAGTCGGAAATGCTGCCTCAGGTGACCTGTCGATGCCTTGGGAAAGGGGCTTGGGGGCTGTGGTGATTAATAACAAAACTTGTATGTAGACTGCAGGCTTGGTGGACAAGCAGGCACGAGGAGCACAATCAGCCCTCAGCCCAGACAATGACTGTGCACCTCCCACCACCGACGCCTTTCACAGCCAATCAGTAGCACCTATCAGGTGTTGAAAAGTTATACTGTCAGACTTCTGAGACAAAAAAAAAAAAGTGCTGTCCTCTGAGAAGGATTTTTTTTAAATCAATTAATTCACTAAGCTTTGTACTTAAATTTAAATTCTGCAACTAAACCGGGGGAGAAGGCTCACAAAGAAAATGCTCAGGACCGCTTATCAGTTCATCTCCCTGTAACTACTGGGGTGGGACACTGACTTCCCTACTTCCTCATTCTTACCTGCCCGTCTATCTCTGTCTCTCTCCCCCTCTTCCCCTCCCACTGTGTGTGTAAGACTGCCTGCCTGTATGCCTGTCTGTCTCCCCCACCCCCGTGTGTGGTGTGGTGTGGTGTGGTGTGGTGTGTGTGTGTGTGTGTGTGTGTGTGTGTGTGAGAGAGAGAGAGAGAGAGAGAGAGAGAGAGAGAGAGAGAGAGACAGACAGACAGACAGACAGACAGACAGACAGACAGACAGACAGACAGAGAGGGGTGGAGGAGCCTGGCTGGCTATGGAAGCCAGGGCCTCATGCGCACAAGGTAAGCCCTGCACCACTGAGCTACTCTCCCAGCCCCATTTCTTAGTTCTCTCCCTAGGAAACCTGTCTTGATAACTTGTGGATAGCGAGAGGCCATAGTGAAGTCATCTGTTAGAAACAGAAAGGTCTTCTTGTTCATACGGTATGTACACATGACACAAACAACAGTAACAAAAACCCCTTCCAATCTAGGGAAAGGTATTTTTCTTTCAATTTTTAAAGAACTATTTACATAGACCTAATGAGATTAGAAATGGCTCTTCAGTCTAAATATGAAGTCTGTTACGCTCCATCTCTGCTTTCTACAACCGCCTCAAGAGACTTTAACACAGCCTCCAGATGACTTTTTATACAGACAGGAAGCTTCACACAAAAGATCAGGGGCACGGGAGACCTTTCCACATGTGTTATCATGCATGTACTCAAAAGGTTTTGGATTTTTTAAAAACATTCTTGGGTGCTTGAAGTTTAGATTATGAATGCCTACAGTTTGCCTATGACTCGGTTCGGGTCATGTGCCGGCCGGCTGGCCTCCAGTGTGGCGATGTTAAGAGGTGGTGGGATCCTGAGGAGTGGAGCGAGAGGCCACAGGAAGCATCCCCCTCATTAGTTATCATGACAGGGTTCTCATACAAACAAGTGAGGTGCCTCTCCATGCTCTGTTCTCTTGCCCTACTGTGTAAGTGTTCCTGTCACATCAGCTCTGTGACACGGTCTACCACACGGTACAAGCTGTCCTCTTACACAAGCTCTGTGACACAGTCTACCACACGGCACACGCTGGAGTTGAACCTGCAGAAGTATAGCATAAAGCTACTTTTCTTCGTAAGTGGTCTTCCCCCGGGGTATTTCATTACAACACCAGAACACACACAATGCAGACTCCTCAGCCTGCACTAACCTAACCCATCTCACCACTCAAAAGCTTCCAGAGAGAACACTACGGAACAAACCCCGTGCCCGCGCCATTTCTCAGCCATCAACCCTGCCGCATCCACCGCTCAGCAATCAATGAACCAGAACAGAGTGCTTTCAAAACAAGGATAAGTTGATCAATGGAGGCCACAGGCATGCCAGCTGTATCCTTTCCCTCCCAGAGCGCATGATTTAGGGGCTCAGAGTTAGTGCTCTCTCTCTCTCTTATCAACTAAGTCTGAAGAGATCAAAAGATCACTATCAGTCCAGGCAGAGAGTCCCCAAGGGCCAGACCATCCACTCGGCAGTTAAGTGTTCGGGCACACGAGAAGGAAAACATTCAGGATTAGTTTGTTTAGAAGACATGCTATGAAAAACAAAGGACACACATGAGGCGTTAAAGGGTGGAGGGGGCGGGGCACAGAGAGCTACCTCGTACTTGCCCAGCAAAGGGGTTTGGTGATGGCTAAGGCTGTGATTCACCCTGGAAGACGTAGCCCTGTATGGAATGAAATCCTGCTTGAACTCTTAGGGCCGGTGCTGGAAATGAGGTTGGTTACTACTTTAGCACAAGAGACGAACAGGGTATTGCTGTATCTTAGCAAGACTGGCCACATACAGAAAAGAGAAGGGCTGCTGGGTTCACAGCCGCATGAACTCAAAGGTTCACACGTCTAATCAGAGAATATACTCTGCTCACTGCTATCACATCCTCGTCACCCACGGAAGTCTGGAAGTCCCCTACCTAAGCCAGACCCACCGGTGCTCACCAACAAGGTCTCCAGCCAGGCGACATTAGAAAACGGTCTGCTGCTTCCGGTGTTAAGGAAAGAGCTCCCTAGACCGGAGGAAGAGCCTGCCATGCTGGCGATGAGCTTTGAGCGTCTTGCACATTTGCAAAATAGGACTTCTAGTCTGATGATGCTAAATGTGGGAGTCCCGGGCTCGGGTCCGAGCCTCACAGGGCAGGTGTATTTAAAGAAAAGATGCCTCCTGCCTCAGTTTTAGAGCAAAGCTGAGGAGCTAATGTGGCAGTGGCTTTCTTGGTAGAGAACAGCACATGGTGAGGCACACCATTTGCACACGTGTCTTCGGGTCTCTCTCCCTCTTCCTATGAAGCAGCTGACATTGTACCATGAGCCTCCACATTCATGTTCTCATGGCCTCCCAGCCACACACCCCAACACACATCTTCTCCTATAAACACTGCAAGTAGATTAAATTTCCACTCTTTTAAGATTTTTTGCCCCCTAATTCTATTTATGTATTCCACTCTGGGCAGGGCCTGCGTGCCACAGTGTATGTGTGGAAGTCAGAGGACAACATATGGAAGTTGGTTCTCCCCCTCCATCATGTGGGCCCAGAGGACCCAACGCAGGCTGCCGGGTGTGGATGCAAGTGCCTTTAATGGTGAGCCACCTCTTAGTCCGAGTCTCCATCCTCTTAATGTCTCACAATGGATTCAACTCTATCATCAACTTCAGAAGGGACAGATTACATTTAATCCGCAAACTCCCAGCTGGATCACTTTTTTTTTTTTCTCCAGACAGGGTTTCTCTGTGTAGCCATGGCTATCCTGCTTTGCAGACCAGGCTGGCCTTGACCTCATGAAGATCTGCCTGCCTCTGCCTCTAGAGAGCTGGGATTTAAAGGCTTGAGCCACCACGCCTGGCTAAACTCCTAGGTGTAAATGCACACGCTACTCATGGCTGTCACGCAGAGGATGTTCTGTGCCTATGTGATTTTTGCATTGAACCAGCATTTCGTATTAGCGTTCTGAAGTCAAACTAGCATCAGATCAGGGACTACTGAGAAGAGCCTGCCCTCCGCTTAACACTATACATGGTTCTGAGTCTGCAAGGTCCACTGGTTGAGAATGCCCACCTTGGAAGGCTGAGTACTATGTCTTTATGGAGATGCTCACAGCAAGTGCCTCAGGTTCCCGCTAGAATATTAATAGTCATAACTGCATCTTTTTTTTTATAGTAATGTGGTGAGGATTCATGGTTAGAGGCACCCACGCAAAGGCCTGGGCAAGTGTTTGCAGTTATAACTCACTATTGCTTTCACAATCAGTAAGACTGAAAGATCGCCCTCACTTCCCTCCGTAGCTCAGCCCTGGGGAAATGAGAGTCCGCTGGCTTCCATCTCCAGGGACGGCTCACCCCACTTGATGCAGGGGATGGCTCTGCAGCCCAACAGTCAGACTGAGTGAGGGTCCAGAAACGACACCCACCACCAGGGGAAGCTTACCACGTAGAGCTTGCGCCAGATGACGGCCCATTCTCGTAGTGTGTTCGTGAGCTCCTGAACCAGCGGCAACTCCCCAGGAATCACAGTCTCGTGCTGCCTACAGGGAACCAAAGGGACGCACACTTTACTGCACATGGTGGCAGCTGCCTCTTCTGACTGCCACACTCTTGGCAATCAAAGGCAGGAACATGGCTGCCATGGTATGAAATAAGCCAATCTGCCTCTGGGGGGGGTGGGGGGGGGCGGTAGAGTTTGGAGAACTTGAACACGGGTAAACATGGGCAAAAAAGCAAGGAACTGAGAACAGCGATATCTATAAACTAAATTAAGTTTTCACATGGCACAGGCTAAGACCAGCCTCTACTTCCCCCATGTTGGTTCTCTCAGAAAGTGCCAATGACCAAGCTGGGTTATTAGCTGGTTCCAGCGGGCAGCAGCTTCAGTTTCTAGAGAGATACACGGCATGTGACCTCACCGGACAGCCCACTGGCAGGAACCCATCCATGCTATCTTCTAGACAGACCTGGGCTTTCTCCTCACCTGCTGCCTCCCAGCACGAAAAATGAAGACAAGCCAACACTGTCACTCACAATCGGTTTAGCTCTGTTTACTCACATATGCGCCTACAGTCACCATCAGGAGAAAGCCAGCAAGGATGTGCAAACTCATAAGGAAGAGCAGTAGGACCGACCACTAGGTGAAAATGTGGGCGTAAGATGTGGCTACGTGTGAATTTCGGGCACTATATTAGGTCAAATACGACTCACGAAGCATGTCACATGCTAACAGTGGAAAACTGTAGGTGGTCTCCAACTTGAAAATGGCTGGGACATGTACACACACAGGTCTTGACTTTTCAATTCTGGCACAGTGTTGAACACACTGCATGAGGTGTGGGCTACTTGACCCTCCGACAGGTCCTGGATTAGATGATTTTGCACAACTGTCAGCTGATATAAATGTTCTGAGTACATTGGAGGTGGCTTGGGCTAAGCTACACTTCACCAGTTAGGTGAACTAAATGCATTTCTTGTTTTTCTTTTTAATTGGCATATATTAATTGTACAAAATGACGGGCTTTCCTGTGACACTGGCTTGTGTTATTTTTTTTTTTTTAACTCTGATGGGTTTATAAAGATGTAATCATTTCACAAGGCCAGGAACATCTGTATTTGCTGACTTGGAATTGTGAACTGGGCACCCCACCTTTTATCTAGCAGATCCAGTTAAAACAGGGCTCCTAGTTTGCCTTCACACGTGACATTTGGAGGCTGTCCAGGAATGGTGCGCAGGGGAAAAGATTCCTCTAGGAGGTGGAGGAGAATAGTTCCTAGTCCTGGTTCTGCTGTGGACCACTTATGACATGAGCACATCACTACCTCTTGTCTTAAAGTGTGTGTGCTGATCTTGGGAACTTCTCAGTAACGTCCATCAAGCTAAGGAGGTTCCGGGATTCTGTGACAGCCTCCCTGGCACCAGCCACAGATTCCAGTTTTACTTCTTAATTCTCTCTTCCTATTTTGAGAGTCCTGCTTTCCTTAGCCACCGCAGAGTCAGTCCTTTGCTGAACAAACGGCAGGAACAAGAAACGAATGCTCAGAACTGAATGGATTTTAACTACACGGCACGTTTCCACACACTGCCTCCCTGGAGTCACACGTCAAGCCCATCATCACTGTTTGCCTCCAGGAGGCTGTGAAAAACCCCCAAGGTGTACTTGCAACTACAGGATGTATTCGAGCGTCAGGGCAGACTGATGCCCCGCCTCCTCAGATGCTCAACTCACACGGACTCACATTCACACACCCACTGAGTCATTAGTAAGTCCGGCAGGAAGTGGAAAGGCCTCAGAGCTCATCATAGCTGTCTTTACTATTTTGAGGAAGGGTGTCAAGGAGGAACAAGCACAGAGAGAGAAGGCAGGAGGAGGACTTGTAGGAGGCAAGAGAAAGCAGTGAGAACAGAAAGACTTCAATGAGCGTAGGACATTCTTCCATTACCATCTCAGGTCTTCATCACTTTTTAGTGGTCTTTCCTGGACAGGGACTTACCCTCCATCTTCAACGGTTGCCTCTTTCAGATGGATGTACGTTTCAGGGAAAATGCCCTACAGAAAGAAAACTCTTGTTACACACTCACTAAAAACAACCTCAACGCCAAGAGCACAAAGACTTCAAGGAGGGGTCTGAACACCCCGACGAAAGGATATTCCCAATTGAGTTCGCAGGGCATCACTTACGATGACCAATGGCATTTCAACGAAGTCAGAAGGGAAACGCTGAGAGAGTAGAAATTAAGATTTGGGGCGCAGGATGCATGGGACATTTTGAAAGCAAGGAGCCAAAATGTCCCGTCAGCTCAGAGATCCAACAACAGCAAGGCGCATACTAGTGGGAACCTACACCCTGTACAGCGTCAACACACCACAGTGGACCCATTAAAGGGCCACTCATGAGTGAGATGGAGCCACTACCATTTTATTAGCTTCCTACAGGAATTCTTGTTGGCACTTTCACTGAAGACCAACTGCAAATCACTATTAATTACCTGATCATTTTCGTCACTTCATAGTCTCTGATTGATCACCCTCTGTTTTATAACCCCAAGAGGCATTTCTATATCAGGGAGGAAAAAAAAAAAAGTCCCAAGGGAAAGGCACAAAAAAACCACTGTGCAGGAACTGTAGGGCTGCAGAAGAGGTTTCTCAGTAGGAAGGAGCCATCCACATGCGTTCTATTGAATGACAAAAGTCTGTGCCTCGTTGCGCAATATTCTCAAGAAAAGGAAGCACTAAGCCTCGTTTCAGAGCAGTGTCCATGCAGAGTAGATGAGCCAGATGACGTCTTGGCTCAGCGACTCCTAGCCTTGCTCATGGGAGGGCTGGCATGATCTCTGTGGACATTACATGCCCGGGGTTGCCGACCACACACGTGGTGTAGAGAGTCTACAGTCCACAGGACTAGGGTTCAAAATGTACATGCACCCTGCAATCCTTAAAGAGGATGAGAAACCAGTGAACTTCTGACAGTGGTTGCTCTTGGGGCCAGTTTCATGTACTGTATTTGTCTATGTAACACTTTGTTTTCTCTCTCTCTTTTTTTTTTCTTCCTTTGTCAATGAAACAGGAAACAGGTCAGAACATTAGGGATGAAGCTGATGTCAGCATAGGTGATGACAGAAGCGAAAGGCCTCATCTCTTCAACTAGACAGGGTGATGCATCAGTGAGAAGGCGCTGTCAGGTCCGTCTATTGATGAGACCGACAACACACACACAGACAAGGTGACCTCAAGTTTCTTCAGGTGCATAGGATATACAGTGATTGGGGGCGATTGATTAAACAACCATAAAAAAAATACAAATTCAATGGAACCCTGAAGACACCAGGGTCACTGTTGCTATCAGAAAGAGGAAGAGCTATGATGCTGATGTGGAGAGAGCAACATTAATTAGTAATTACCTTCATGAACCAGACACTATTATAAGGAGTTTGCATGTATTTGTTTTCATAATGTTCTTTTACCATGACTGAATACACACCCATCACCTTGCCCACTTAAGTTCCTGCCCAGTTAGAGAACTGTCATGTGTAATACTTCTATGTTTTTATTCTCGGCTTTAATATACTTAATTGAGAGTATCTCAACCTCTTGCTCCTATTGAAATTATCTGGAAACAGTCACATTTCTAATTTTAAAAAACTTTCACTGACACATAACTCTTGCCTCTATTCGTGGGGGTTGCCACCTCAGGGCAAATGCAAAGTGTAATCATTGGAGAAGGCATAAGCACTGGCTTTAAAAGATTGCAGTTGGAGAGATAGGTCACGTGGTAAAGTGTCTACCATGCAAGCATGTGAGCCTGAGTTCAATCCCCAGCCCTCACATAAAGGCGGGCAGGATGGTCAAGCTTGTCATTTCAGAGCCAGGGAGGCGGGGACTGACAGAACCCAGCAGCCAGCCTCGCTGAAGCAGTGAGTTCCAGGACAGTGAGAGAACTTGTCTCCAAAAAAATATCATGGTGGATGACACCTAAGGAACCACATACGGGAGGCTGACCTCTGGCTTTCACACTTGCGCATGCACATTCATGGATACAATGGTAAATTTTATGTTGTCTGTTATTTTTAGCACAATAAAAGAGTAAAGAACTCAGGAGAAGGGGGGGGGGTCGGATAGGAGAGATCAGCTTAAAATAGTAGTCACGGGCCAACAAGATGGCTCAGTGGGGGAAAGGTATTTGCTGCTAGGCATGACAACCTGGACACATCCAGAAACAGAAACAAGTGTACTAAAACACTTTTAAATACACAATATAGTAGAAGTTGCAAGTTCAGAATAAGCTACAACATTGCTAAGGCTGGGCATGTCGCTCCAAGACAGCATGTGTTTCAAATGTGGGAGTCTCCTAAGTAGCTGGGGTGACAGGTGTGCACTGCCAGACCCCGCTCTTCTTGATATTTCATAGGATTTGTCCGGCAAAGTTTTCTGTTCACTTTTTAACCTATTAAAAAAAGAAAGGAGCTGAGCATGGTGGTGCACACCTTTAACCCCAGCACTGCGGAGGCAAAGGCAGGTGGAATCACTGTGAGTTCAAGGTCAGCCTGGTTTACAAATCAAGTCCAAGACAGCCAGAGCTACACAGTGAAACCTTTTCTCGAGGGGGGGCAGGGGGAAAGGAAGGGAAAGGACTGAGAATTAAGTAACCTGGGTATTCTTCATCTCTTACAAACAAAAATCCCAAATGCTAACACTGCTAACCCAAAGGAAAATTCTGGCAGAACAGTTTGCAAATCAAAAAGATAAAACAAAACAAACAAAACCCTGCTGAATTCACAGTCTGGTAGCCAGTCCATGCTAATCCCTGGGAGTCAGCCAGGACAGAGGCACTCGGATATATAAGCAAAGGATGACTCTGAGACAGATACCAACTGCAGCAGATAGCCTGCACAGGTGTGCAAGCATAAAGGCGCTGATACCCAGAGCCCATTCATCTTCTCATCTCACTGCTCTGTCGTCTGAAGCATCACTGTGTCATGGTGGCACTTGGCCACTTACAATCACTTAGTCTCTGGTAAGGCCGGAGCGAACCTGGGTCCTGTGTCTCTGGTGTGCAGCCTAGCTCTCAGTTCTGCCTTTCTTTTCTCAATGCAACCTACTCACTAGAGCAAAAAAAAAAAAAAAAAAAAAAAGACTCCGTTTTATTTCAGCTAATGACATCCTCTACGTTATCCTGTCCACATACCCACAATCCTACCAGGATTAACGATCAATTTCTTTTGAGCCTTTAGTCTTCTTCAATTTGTAAAGCCACTAGCTGCCTTTTATCACCACTCTAAATGGCTAGGTTGGCTTACAAATTGACACCAATAATTTCCACGAAAACAATAGCCTTTCAAATGGCTCTTCCCTTAAGACAGGAAAAGGAGGGATCACCATCGGACAACATTTCTATCTGGCTGCATCTCTTAATGAAGGGATGTCACAAACTCAGCAAAATCCAAGACTGATGCCTTTAATTCCATCTTTATTTCCTGGATCTCCACACAGAAAGATAATTTAGTTTAAATAACACACACACACACACACACACACACACACACACACACACACACACACACACACACACCCAATACACAATCATTGTGGCAAACTCTGATCATGTCTTTTTCTTGTTTTTGTTTTTTGAGGCAGGGTTTATCTGCATAGCCTTGTTTGTCCTGGAATTAGCTCTGTAGCCTGCCCAGACTGGCCTAGAACACACAGAGATCTGCTTGAATCTGTGTCCAAAGTGCTGCATCCAAAGCACTTCGGGGTCTCATGTTTTTCTTTATCAAGGAACAGAGGAGTTCTTGGTAAAATACTTCTCTCCAAAAGGTGAAGTTTTTAAGCTTACAGGTTTTAAATAACATTTTAATTAAGAACAAAACAAACAAACAGAAACCCAGCAATATTACAAACACACACATAAGGCAGAAGACGCTAACTGGACCATTTGGTATCAAGTTGAGACAAGAGGCACCACTAGCTAGGTGGATACAGACATGTTAGGAAAGCACCAAATGCCTTAGAAACCAAGGCCTCTCAGGCTGGAACAAAGTCGTATGTAGGTTAATGGTCTTGGACCTTGTTTTAACAGGAATTACTGGGTTTGGTTGTTGCTAGTGTTGTCACTGTCACTGTAGGAGAGGTGGTGCGATCAAACTCAGGGCATCTTGTATGCCAGGTAGTGTCTGCCATTCAAATAATTTGAAAACAGGCTACCACTAAGTTACTCAGGCTGGCCTTGAACTTGTCTCAGTCTCCTAAGCAGCTGGGGGTGCTGGGTGTGCACTGCCAGACAAATTTAGAAAGGAAAGGGCATGAGATGGAGGAGGGGGCTGGGATCTGGCTGTAAAGTAATTAAATTTTAAAAGGAAAGGCCTGGAAATGTATGTGACCTGGGTTGGGTTTTTTGTTGTTGTTGTTGCTTTTTTGTTGGTTGGTTGGTTGGTTGGTTGGTTGGTTGGTTGGTTTTGGGAGCAGGGAGGTTTTTGAGACAGGGTTTCTCTGTGTAGCCTTGGCTATCCTGGACTCCCTTGGTAGACCTGGCTGACCTAGAACTCACAGAGATCCCCCTGCCTCTACCTCTGCCTCCCAAGTGCTGGGATAAAAGGTGTGCGCCTCCACCACCAGGTTCACCTGGATACTTTTTATCTCTCACAAATTCAGAGCAAAATATAGTTAATTTGTGGGGGAGGGGAGGGGCGTGGGATAATGTTGGAGGTCCGGAGGACAACTTTCAGGAGCTGGCTCTCTCTTCCCACTGTGAGATCTCAGGATTGAACTCAGGTCTTACTCTTACTCTTTTCTGAGGAAAAAACAAACCAAAACAAAAAAAAAACGTCCACAACAGTAAGTGAAAATTACTCCTAACAGGGCTAAACCCTCAGGCAGCAGGAGTGGGCATGCCAGGCACCAGCTTCCCCGAGGCCTTCGATCTCTTCCTACTGTCCTCTCATCAGGCCACAGGTCTGGCTGCCACACACATCTCTACTGGAACACTGGGGACGCTGAAGTCAGCAAGATAAGCAGTGAAAACAACTCATCTGGAAATGGCATTTGGCACAGGCCTCTGACTGTGGGCAGAAAAGCTCAGGCACCGGGGTACGGCAGGAACAAGGCAGACTCACACCAGGGGGATCTGGCACCTGCAAGGACAGCGAATGTTCCTTTGTTTTGTTAGATTATGAAATCGTCAAAGGGAATAAAGTGTGTGTGTGTGCGTGTGCGTGTATGTGTACACAAGTGTGCCAACACTAAGACTGAAGGGTCATCAACTTCAGCCACACTTGCCTTCGGTTTCTGTGGCTTCCACCTATTAGACAAGCGTTTGATAGCTCCGTGTTCTCTTGAGATCTGGGGTTTCCCTGGCCAACTGGCAAGGGCTTACCTCTGGCTGGTGATGCAGTCAAAGAGTAAGAGCTGTGAGCATCTCTACCCTTTCTGCCCTGATAAACTCAAGTGTTTTTTTCACCCTCTGCTATTGGCACGCGAGCTAACTGTGAAATAATAAAGCCGTATCAACTTTGTTCTCGCAAAAGCAGAGTGTTGGCGCATTACACTGCCCCAGCGAGCAACATCAAAGGAAAAGCGCTGATGGGGTCTAAAGCAAAGCCAGAAGTGTGTTAACATGACTACTAGACTTTCCTTAGTTTGATGATGAACTGCCCTGACACTGGGAAAGGAAAGGGTCCAGACCAGTGTTTTCTCCAGCTCTGCTCATGATGAGTAATAAGAAACACATTTACAGTCCAGTACTACACACACACACACACACACATACACACACACACACAATCAATAAAAAGCATGAACGATATAAATACCCAAGGTAAATGTGTCACAAGCATCTCTGTTTCTCAGCCTTGTTTTCGGTTGCGTGTTGGTTATAATCTGCTACAATGTCTCCATGTTACTCTGTGGGCCTCACATTTAATGGGATGAGTCAGGTGACAGGACCCTTCAGTTCTGGCAGTATACAAACTGGAAGTTAAGGACATAGGGAACAGTGGGTCCCACCCCTTCCTCTCTGACACAGGTCCTTAGGGCACTGTTACTGTCCTGCTGCCTCAGTCAGCTTCAAGAGTAGACAGCAGGATGTCTGAGGCCTTCTCTTGAGTCAGCTGCTGCGAAGCATGCCCATGGAACTCACACTAGCCCTCTTGAGCATTGGGGCCAAAGCATTTGTTTTCAGATCAAAGGAAGAGCCATCAAAAAGAAAGCAAACTAGGTAAAGGGATCCCACAGCACAGCACAGAACTAGTGGACAGTCAAAGGAAGTCAGAAACAGAACCATGCACCATACCTTTTTAGATCTGTTCTGCAGGGCGTATCCTCTGTACCAGCCTGTGGGGAGGAAGGGAGGAAACACAAAGCATTTTATGTTTTCTGGGAAGAACCAAAAGACACCGGCAACACACCTTCTTATGCCCTATCTGCAAGCCTGGGTTGGAAACCGAGCAATCAGCACCAATGAGGTCTTTAGAGCAGCGGTTCTCAACCTATGGGTTGTGACCCCTCGGGGACCTTTTCACTGGGGTCCTCTAAGACCCCTGGAAAACACATGAAATTTTTTTTTCATTATGATTTATAACAGTAGTACACAATTACGGTTATGAAGTGGCAACGGAAATAACTATGGTTGGGGGTCATCACAACATGAGGAACTATATGTAGTAAGGGTCCTAACATCAGTAAGGGTTGAGAACCACTGCCTTAGACTGTGACCCGTTCTGTTTCTTACACAGTAAAGATCTAGTTTATAGCCATAGTCTCTCCCCCACAGACTTAAAATCTGCACAGAGACGGGGGCTGAGAGATGACTCAGCAGCCAGGAGCACCTGTTGCTCTTGCGGAGGACCTGGCCTAAGCCTCCCAAGCGCTGAGATGTCAAGAATAAACAGCACACACTACACGGAGCTTTGATCCTTTTTGTAAAATTCCATTAAAGTATCTATACACAGACCTTTTCCCATGTATCATGGCGTACACAACTGAAGGTGTCCGCAGACAAGTATTTTATGCTGGAAACGACTGAACAGTAGGGTTTTTCTTATAGCCATGCCCATCCCCTAAGCATCAATGGGCTGCTCAGTCGTCATCTTGCCTCAGGAAATCCTACTGCAAAGAGTCATGTGAGCACAGAGTAAGGAGATGCAAAAGGTAGTTAGACTTGCAGGCAGCTGCCAACAGACCTCTAGAGCTGTTCCGTATTTGTTACTTCAGAAATCAGTCAGAAAATAGTCCCACACTCTGTATTTTCACATGTTACAAGTGTAAAATTATGTTTGTTTCTTTGGGTACAGATTGAGTAACGCTTTCACAAATTTTTCACATGGCAGTGAAACTAAAAATATATAAAGAATTTGTTATGTGTTGCAGAGGGTATAGTCTGCACCCAAGGTACAAGGTTGTGTGAAAAGGGTCTGTCAGCAGAAACACTGGTCTCACTTTAGGAAGCTGTTGTGCAGACAATCAATCGGGTTAAGATGAGGTACACGGAACATTCCTCCTGTTACTCAAGGGTCTCCGGCCCTCCCTGGTCTTGGTTCTGCTAAGATAGGAAAAACAGTTTCGTGTGAAAAGCTGGCTTCAAAGTCACCTCGGATCAAGGGCGGAGCTGGAGGCCACACTAGGAAAGAGCAGGTGAGGCAGTTTTCACTTTTCAAGCCCTATAAAACTAAGAAGTCACAAGACAGACTGTGTGACCCACTTACCCAGAGGAACGCATCTGCACGCCCGTAAATGGTGTTTTACACAGCCATTCATCACAAAATTATGTTGCCTAAACCTGTCATCTTGGGGGGGGGGCAGCCCTCTAGCTTATGTCTAGAATCACAGTGTGTGTAACTACTAGGAAAAAGGCACAAAATGACTATTCAGGTCTTATCTAAGTGAACACTCATTTTCCTCGGCAGCAGGCAGGAAAAGGACCAGGAAAAGACTTCCAGACAGGAGCAGATCCAGTGAAAAGGCCATCAGGCAAGGGATTCTGTCCAAAGACAGAAAGAGTAGAAAGTGAGAGGCAGAGTCTGGGAGAAGAGGCACCATGAGGGTGAGAGAGGAGTGTGGGTCTCCACTCTGGACACCCCTTAGACTCGCCAGGGAAACATATAAAAGACTGATGCCTGGTGCCATCTCCCCACATAGTCTTATTTCATCTAGGCCAGACTTAGAGCTTCTCAACGGCTCCCTGGTGACACGAATGCATCGGCAAAAGTGTCACCCCAGGGTAAAAGTGCCAAGTACTGTGTGGAATCCGAGGGTTAGCCTAAGGAGAACGGTGAGCACAGGAGGGGGGCAGAGTATGTAAATGCCGTCATGTGCTTGCGCTTAACAAAAAAACAAAAACAAAACAAAACACCGCATCTAGCTGCTATACAAGAACGGACCAGGGATGTGGCAAGTATTAGGAACGGGAGGTGGGGGGCGGGGGGGGGGGGGAGAGACTGGTGGGTGCCCTGAAAACGGGAAACGACGAGACGACTGAGAGTAAATTTAGCAGGAGTTTCGGTTGCTCATGGCTTCACTAGCAACGGGCAAGAAGGGAGGAAGGAAGGGTGCTTGGTTCCTGGGCTTACGCAAATGGCACATACTGTTATTCTACGGTATGGGAAAAATAGTAAAAAATAGGCAGCCGACCCTGACCCTTGGGCTTCCCTGCCTCAACAACTGAGTCCTGCTGGCATGGCGTGGAACACTGGACATGTGCCCTGGGGGGCGGGTGACCAGAGGAGCCAGATTGGCACGGCAGCTCAAGGACCGAGTAGAATCACAAATGATAATTTTCCTTTAATAGCTGACCATGTTAATGGAAGGGGAAACCCTTCTGTCAAATACCAGGAGTCTGGAACGAAGGTCAGCCCAGAGAGGATCAAGATAAAAGGGAAGAGAAATGTGACCAGGATACAGCCTCTCACCACTGGATCCACACAGGCATAGCAAGCCAAACAACATGAATCAGAAATAAACAAATACAGTGAACCTACACTAGGTCATCAATATTAGTGAAAATCAAGTACACATAGACTTGGCAAGGCATATAGGGGGACTAAGTTGTAATTTTCCACAGCAAGAGATTAGTAAATAAAATGGGACGTGGAAATGCCTATTCTTAGCTGGATAAAATACTAGAAAGATTTCAGAAAGGACTGAAACTCCTCAGAGATGAGGCGGGGTTAGAAGGAACTGCTGTTTGTCATTATGGACTGGCAAAAAAATAACCAGGGGCCGAGATGGTGCAGTATTCAGGGTAAGGTGTCTGTCAACAGGTCTGAGGACTGTGGTTTGACCTCTTGAACCCACGTGATGGAAGAGAAGAAGACAGAGACCCCTGCATCTTAGCCTCTTACCTCCACACACATGCCTGTACTCACTTGCAGGCAGGCAAGCAAGCACACATAAAGACAAACAGGACAGACAGACAGACAGATACACACACACACACACACACACACACACACACACACACACACACGTAGTTTAAAACCTTTAAAGTCCCATGTCTTTGTGACTGGTACAATTTACACTTGAGAAAAACACTGATGACTGCTGGCAAACCAGGCAAAAGCAAAATTACAATAGAGCAATAGAGAATATGCGTGTTGTTATGGTATGGAGCTGACTAGAAAGGGAAATGAGGGAATTTGAGGGGGCTCGTGAGATGGTGCGGTGGTCTGAATGGAGTCCACCCCTCATAGCTCATGGGTTTGAAAGTTTCTTTTTGCAGTTGGTGGAACTGTTTGGGAAGGATTAGGAGGTGTGGTCTTGTAGGAGGAGGTGTGTCACTGGGTTTCAAAAGCCCTCATCAGGCCCAGTCAATCTCTCTGTTTCTGTGTATGTCTCTGTGTATCTGTGTCTGTCTGCCTGTCTGCCCCGCTTCTGTCTGTCTGTCTGTCTGTCTGTCTGTCTGTCTGTCTGTCTCTCTCTCTCTCTCTCTCTCTCTCTTTCTCTCCAAGTTGTGGGTAAGAAGTAGCCCTCAGCCACTGCTATAATGCCATTCCTGCTTGCTGCCATGCTCCCTACAATGATGGCCATGGATCCCACTGAAACTGTAAGCAAGTTGCCAATTCAATGGCTTTTTTTTTTTCAAATAAGTTTCCTTGGCCATGGTATCTCATTATAGTAGTAGAAATACATATTAATTCTGGTTCAAAACTCACTGAAGTACACACTAAATATAGTGAGTTTTGTGTAATCATATCTTTCATTTAAAAAGATATAATTGGATACCACCATCCACCCACTAGAATGCCTATGATCAAAGAGTCTGGCTGTGCACACAGTTAATAAGGGCTAGGAGTTATTGGACCCTTGTGCTGGTTGGTTCATGTCAATTTGACACAAATATAGACATGGGAAGAAAGAATCTTATTTAAGAAAACACCTCTGTAAGATTGGCCTATGGGTAAGCCCATGTGATATTTTCATGAGGGAGGGTCCAGCTCACCGTGGATGGTGTCATCCCTGGGCAGTGGTCCTGAGTTGTGTAAGAAAACAGGCTGGGCAAGCCATGAGGAGCAAGCCAGTAAATAGTATTCCCCCATGGCCTCTGTAGCAGTTCCTGCCTCCAACTTCCTGCCTTGATTTTCTTCTATAACAGACTGTGATATGGAAATAGAAGATAAAAATAAACCCTTCTCTCCCTGAGTTGCTTTAGGTCATGGAGTTTTATCACAATAATATAAGCCCCAACTATGGCAACTCTCTCTTAGCATGCTGGTAATGTCTACACATAACCTATGATTTAGCAATATTCCTATGCCTAAGTATTTACTCAAGATAAATGGAAACACAATACAAAAATGCTTCACAGGAATGTTTACTGATGTCTTAATTCTTTTAAGCTAAAGGTGGAACTCAGAAGGCACAGTGACATTTGAGTGAACGAATCATGGCTTATTTGTACAATGAGTATTATTAAACAATACAGAAAAATTACTTATGTACAACCTTATAAATGACTCTAAAAACCATAATAGTGAGTGAAAGAACCCACACAATAGACGTGTATAATTTCACTGACATAGGGCTGGCTAACAGGTAAAACTAGTAATTGGTAACTAAAGTGAGAACAGCGGCCAATGGTTGGAATGGGAATCATATGCAAGAAAGACTCAGAGCACTCCGGGATGAGACGTGCAGGCTTTGTCGTTTGATAAGACTTATTCTACTGTTTCTCTAAGTGCACATTACAGCATCAAAATTTTGCCCTGAAGTCTTTAAATATGGAAGGGAAAGGAAGAAGAAAATTATCAAGTGGAAATTACTATATAAATTATATATAAATCATATATATATATTTATATATAAATCACCTCTAGCAGAGTGATATCACTCTGAGATCTTTTGTTTGGAAATACCTCTAAAATGAGATTGGGTAGGGTGTGAAAAATACCAGACATCTTTCTCTATGACTGTCCTTTGTCTTGTGTTTCATCAATGACATTATCCATCCTAGTTACTCTTAGCAAGCTCTCAATTTGATTTTGAATGAGTTTGTACTTTTTGTTTGTTTGTTTTGTTTTTGTTTTTCGAGACAGGGTTTCTCTGTGTAGCCTTGGCTGTCCTGGACTCACTCTGTAAACCAGGCTGGCCTCGAACTCACAGCAATCCGCCTGCCTCTGCCTCCCCAAGTGCTGGGATTACAGGCATGCGCCTGGAGTTCGTACTATTCCTAAAAGTTCCAGCACAGACCTCAATCAACAGTTAAACATGCCAGGAAACCAAGACATGGAGTGTTTTTCTCTGCCCCAATTTTTACTTTATAATGCAAAGGAGGAAAAGAAAAGAATTCATAGATAGAACAACAGGCACAGAAAGAAAATTTCACACAGGGACTCAAGTCCAGAAGGAACGAGAGCGTATGTGGGAAGGCTGACTTCAGCAGAAGAACTACTCGGGGGAAAGTGTGGTTAGAAATCTCCGAGGAGACCCATCAGGGCTGAGGTCTGCATGGCTCATGTGGCCGTTCATTCATTATACATAAAAACACTTCTTGAAGTGGAGTGTATCAGATACCGTCTTTAAGGCGGAAGGAAACAGATCCATAAACAAGTAACCAAATACAAAGGGCCCTTTAATGGAACCGCCTGGAGACTCCAGCTCACAAAGGAGTGTTATGAATATGCTCCAGACTTGGGCAATTACTGGGGAATGCTGAAGACTTCCCAGGCAATGAAAGCACCGTTCGATGTGCGACTTACAGAATGTTCCCCCACAAGCACAAGATAAATGGGCGTTCCTGCTCAGGCACACATAGAAGATCGATAAATTATGTTTATCCTCTCAGAAATTAAAAGCCAGGAACAGGGAAGGAGCTGCTGTTTATAGCTTCCACGTGACACACGGGGCAGAGAGGAGGCAGCATCCACAGAGGAGGAGCAGGTGCTAAATCCTGTTGTTTTTCCCTTTAACTGTCTCAAGCCTGCTAGCTTAATTAGGCCAGAGTCAAAGGTTGCACCCTTGAGGACCAGGTAAACCTGGTCCAGAACCTGGTGAGCTGTCCCTCAAACCAAAGCCAGCAGAACCTCAGGGAATCCTAAGCCAGCTGGTGCTGGCCCTCACAGGGTGAAGAAAGTCTCAGTATGAAAGCCCCTCATTAAAGAGGACAGTGGTCTGCCTCCATCCCTGGGGAGCATCCCACTGGCTCCTGGAGCCCTGAGCCTCAGCTGTTTACATCTGAAGGCAGAGGGCTCTCGCAAATAAGCCTAAAGGTTAAAAAAAAAAAAAAAAGTCAAAGGATGTAAAAGACAGTGGAGGTCAATTCTATTCTGTTGTTTCTGTGCTTGGGGATAAATCCATCAACCTTTTGGCAAGCAAGCACAGTTAAGTATTTTAAGCCACTGAGCCATCTCTTAAGCCCCTTCAACACTTATTTTAAAGTTGAAAGGGGTCCTGGTTTGCAGGCCCTCATTTGGTGGAATCTGTTAGTGACAACACAAAGTCTCTTTGACGCAGGTCACACACTTTGGAAAGAGGGTCAACCTAAAATCTTTACGTACAAGCCACACAAGTGTAACCTGAAGGTGGTAGAGCTGGCAGGGACAAGGCCTTGCTCCCCTCATAATGAGAACACATCTGGACCGTGGGAGTCACCACCAATCTAATGTAATGAAGCCTTCATCCTCTTAAAAGCCAATTCTTCAATAAGATCACATTCTCACACACAACCTGCTTTTTAAGGCCATTCTGCTACAAACTCTATCTCTGACTATGAATATGAAGAAGATTTCCTTCTCCTTACGAAGGATAGATGGTAACAGAAATCAACTCCACAGACAAGCAGAGAGATCTGCTCCAGATGGTAAAGCACCTCCAGGAGGAAGGCCAAGTCACAGGCAACAGTCAAGAGGTGACACATGCCAATGTGGCCAGTGCCAGACAAGGGGCCATGCCTTGCCTTAGGGGCCTTCACAGAACTTCTCCTCTAAGTGGGTCAACATGGTCGCTCTGGATTTTAACTCCCAAATCCTTGAGTGAATCTTGGCCCAGGATAGTTTGGGTGTTAGCATTCTGATTCAGTCTGCCTACCTGTGATGTCACAGCTTACCTGCCATGGGGGCGGGATCCTGCCCAGGGCCATGTAAAAGGACAGACCCTTCGCGTACACTTGTCTCTACCCACTCTACTTCCTCCCTCTCTCTCTCTCTCTCTCTCTCTCTCTCTCGGTACCCCTCCCTCTTTTCCATCTCGCCCCATAATCATTTAATAAACTCCTCTACAAGATCTGCTCCCTGGTACCTTGTATCTACTTTGTATCTATCTTCTATCTATCATTGCTTTAATTATTAAATATGAAATTGGGAGTACGTTATTTATAACACATTCTTTTTTTTTTTTTTTTTTTTTAAACAAAAGGTACCTACAAAAGGTGAATGGCCCAGGAAACAAAGGCATGGTTTGGGATATAAGGAGCTTGCTCTACTATTCCATGCCCCATGATCTAACCATGATCCCTAGAGACCAAAATCAGTCAGTTGGGAGCTGCTGGGAACATTCCTTTGGGGCATTCCAGAAACTTCTTTGTTTTCAGGTTCACTTGTCTCTGTAGATACATAGGCAGCTGCCCAAACGGATCAGTGCCAAGTCCTAGTGCATGATGGGTAATGGAATGAAGGTACCACTCAGGAAAGAGCTGTAATCCCCACATCAGGAGGTTGGACAGACGCCTATGTTCAAATAGCATATGTTAGGATGTATTTCAGGAGCACACTCAAACGTTATCTTGAAAGAAAAAAAAAAAAAAAGAAAGAAGACATTCTGTGTTGTATAAGGCTTAATGTGAAGGCTGGGGGACAGCTCGGTTAGTCAAGGCCTTGCCACACAAGCATGAGGAGCTAAGTTTGCTCCTGAGTGCCCATGTGAAATGCCAGGAGAAGATAAGAGGTACCCAACAGGCCATTCACCCAGCCAGACAGCTAGCCATCCACCCTGCCATCCAGCCTAACTGGTCAGTCTCAGATCCCAGTAGGAGACCCTGTCTCAACAAACAAGTTGGGTAGCTCCTGAAAAAATGACAGAGGTTGCCCTCTTCTTTTCACATGCATGCGTGCAAGGGCACCCTCATACACACACACACACACACACACACACACACACACACACACACACACACACAGATTCAATTTGAGAAGAGACATTTCAATGGCTACAGCATTTAATTAACGTCTCTCCCAAACACTCTCCTACTACCACGTGTCTTTATAAAAACACAACACAGTTCAGAAAAGAATGTTCCCAGAAGTATGGCCGATGACACACTGTCCTTAAGGTAAAGGTCACGCAGATGTGGGAAGTAACCCTGCACAAAACACCGTATGGCCTGATCTGCTTCCCAAGCTAAAGCCAGAAGTCTACAAGCAGAGCTTGCCATCAGATACGAGCTGCCATTTATGTTCGGAAAGTTGGTTGTCTCTATAACTACGTCATGGTGACAGTATGGACTCCCAGGGTTTGACTAAGGGGGCAACACAAATGTTACAAATATGTGGGGGGTGCTAATGCACCTCCTATCCAGTAAATTAGCATGCCAACATGCTATTAAGATGTGTGTGCGTGCATGAGTGAGAGAGAGAGAGACAGAGAGGCAAAGACAGAGAGAGAGAGAGAGAGAGAGAGAGAGAGAGAGAGAGAGAGAGAGACAGACAGAGAGAGACAGAGAGAGACAGAGAGAGAGAGAGAATATGCACGAAAGCATGCTTTCTGGAGTTAGCTTTCTGTCCACTTTGGGTTCTGGGAGGTAAAACTTAGGCCGTCAGGCTTTCAAAGCCAGTGCTTTCCTCAGTTCAGCCATCTTGTCAGACTGCAACTCTGTCTTGGTGGCTTCTCAGGATTGGACCTGGGAACTCATGGACACTGGGTGAGCACTGTACCGCTGAGGCACACCCTCAGCTCCTGGTTCTGTTTAATTCATTTGATTTCTGTTGTTGTTGTTCTTTCAGCCTCTCACTTGGCTTATGGCCACTGAACGGGGCTGATCAGATAAAGAAATGAGAATGAAGGAGGAAACAATGGTGTCAAGGTGACCTGTTTAATAGTCCTGGTCACACAGGACTATAGCATGTGATAGCCCATTTTGAATTAGACACTCTCAGAAAGCTAGCCAGTTTCCTAGGTCACACGACGCAGGAGGGGTTCCAGTGACAGCTCCTCAAAAAGATGATTACTAAGATTCTGCTAGAAGAAAAATTTTCAGATGCGCCCTCTTCTTTGTCAAGTCTCTGTCGGGAGGGTTCATTAACCACGGTGACAAAATTTAACACCAGGGAAAATGACCAGGTAAGTGAACATCATTCTCTGTACCTACTTGCAAAAGTCTGCTTTGTGCAGGTAAGACTCAAAGCACGTGCCACCTCGGTCAGAATCCATTTGTTTTATTTTTCATTACACAGCCCTTTAAAAGTCCAAAATGCAAAGGTCCAAAATTCAAAACTTGTTGGGCCCTAGAATGAAGTCATTAAGTAGAAAATTCCACTCCTGACCAGATTACAGTCAAAAGGCAGGTGGATAAAAAATTCCTGGATAGAATTACCTTAAGGTTATGTGCAACAGAGTATATAAAACATAAACGTATTTTGTGTTTTCACTTGGGTTCCCACAATGTTTTAAGATATGTATATAACATGCAAACACTAAAATAATAATAATAATAATAATAATAATAATAATAATAATAATAATAATAATAAGCCCAAATCCCCTGCTTCCAAGCATTTTGGATAAAGGATGCTCAGCCTGTCTCTGGGGATGGGCTTTCTGATTGGGGCAGAGTTTTACGGGCCTTGTTCTACGCAAAAGTAACATATGTAGAAAGGGAAGCCCCAACTGTCCACATTTCTTACCATTCCTGTCAAGATTCCAGGGCTGCCCAGTTCCCCTAGTTCCTGTGTAAGACTTTGTGTTATCCTCTGAGTCTTTAAAAGCGTACTCTGCATACAAAGCTTTATGCTGCCCCTGCCCTGCAGAGCTCAGAACGCCTCTGAGACATCTTTTCTTTTCTTTTTCTTTTTGTTTTTCGAGACAAGGTCTCTCTGTGTTAGCTTTGGCTGTCCTAGAGTCACTTTGTAGACCAGGCTGGCCTCGAACTCACAGCAATGCGCCTGCCTCTGCCTCCCGAGTGCTGGGATTACAGGTGTGCGCCACCATGCCCAACTGAGACAGCTTTTCAACTTGGTTAAACTTCTACCAGGAGCTGACCTCGTGAGTCGATCACAGAGTCCCTACTAACACCAGCCGCTCTGTGCCCCTGAGTGCGTGAGCGGTTTATGGAACCCCCCGAACAGTCATTCGATGGATATGAACTCAGCACAGAAAACCAGCACTAGAAGTACAGCAGGGCCCAGGCTTGCAGCCATCTGTAGTAGAGTCAGTCACAGGAGAGAGACGCTCTGTAGTGACTGGATGCTGGCACCTTACACGTGTGCTGTAATATACATATTAATTAATGTTACTATTCTGTGATCGGTCACTTCCAAGTCAATGAGTGACCCAAACTGACATGGAACATTCATGACAGGGAGATAGCTGAAGCACTCTCTTCATGCTCATGTTCATTACTTATGTTCATTAACTTAGACAGGGAGCAAACTATGTAATCTAATGCAGACCTCCATCTTTTATTCCCTCTATGGTCCCAACGGCATTGCCTGCTTCTCCCACAGTAAGTATCTGGATTTTTTTTTAAATTTACTTCTTTATCTTATCTGTCTTCCTAGGCAAACCTTATGAGAGACATCACTCACTCGGCCAGAATTAGGACATCTCCCGTTCTTAAGAAACTGGGTGCGTGGTAGGTGTGGAGCGGGTGCTGCTGAAAAGACAAGGTGACTGCAGCTGACGTGCCCAGTGTCTCCGCCCATGTGCCCATGGATCTGGAGCAGGAAAGACAATTCGCAGGGGACTATGGGCGTCTTGCTGCCAAACACCCTCCAGGGTTAAAGAAGCAAAGTGACAGTACCAAGGGTAGACAGACCAGTGCCGGAAAGGGACGAAGCAGCTTCAGCACCAGACTGCTCTCGTCTCTGACAGTCTCTAAAGGCAAACCACTCTCGGGGAACCAGGAACAAGAAGTGGCATAAAGCCTCCCTAACCAACTCATTTCCTTCTTCCATCTTGAAGTAACACATTATGCTGGGGGATGGGGGTGGGGGAGGGGAGGCCCCAAGATACAAGGGACAAGCCAGAGCAGCTCTCTCTTTAAAGACTTGAGGTCTTACAGCTTTTAAGTCAAAGATTGACTAAGCACTCTAGGAGTTTCTCATGGCTCCTCGTATCTACCTAAAAGAAAAAAACAAAAGCGGGACTAGGGAGATGGCTCAGAGGTTAAGAGCACTGGATGCTCTTCCAAAGGTCCTGAGTTCAATTCCCAGCAATCACATGGTGGCTCACAGCCATCTATAATGTGATCTAAGGCCCTCTTCTGGGGTGCAGGTGTACATGTAGGCAGAACACTATATATGTAATAAATAAATAAATCTTTAAAAACAAACAAACAAACAAACAAAAAAACAAAAGCAAAAACAAACACATAAACAAAGCACTGGCCCGTGAAAGGTCTAAACAGCTCCAATGTGCCTATGACGGACTGTGTGGTAGGTCCATGCAGTGGACGCTAGCTGAAAGAAAAGGAAGCGAAGGACCAATGCTTGCTAAAGGATGCACGAACCCCAAACACACCATTCTAATCAGAAGAAGCCAGCCACAAAACACCACGCACTCTGTCCGGCTGCATTACGATAGTCAAGCACAACTCACAGAAGCAGAAAGCAGGTGTGTGTTTGCCTAGAGTCAGGGGAATGGCTGATCAGTGGCACTATGAAGGTGGGGCTAACGAAAGCAGACAGTGACAGGCGGCTAGTTGCCCCCCCCCCCACATAGTATGCAGAGAAAATAACCACAGAATCGTACACTGTGGGGATAAACTCTGTGGTGTTTTGAGTTATATCTTAATAAAGCTGCTGTTTCGGATTAAAAACAAAACCATGTGTAATAACCAAATCCTTCTGTGGTCTGCAGCGGGCAGAGTGCCTTCCAGCTTGTCACGGTTTCTTGTATCACCTGCACTCATTCCAGACTTTTGCTGAGGGCCTACTGTGTGTCAAAAGTGATGGTGGGCACCTGGAGATTTAGCAGGAGCCAGATGTGCCCCTAGGCTATTGGGCGGAATCACTCATTGAGCCACAGGGCAGGAAGCAGCCAAGGAGAGTCCTCGGTGGTATTCTGTTGTGGGCTGTGGGCTGAAAGCATTAAAAACAAACAAACAAACAAACAAACAAACAAAAACCAAAAAAAAAAAAAAAAAAAAAAGACTGTCTGCAAGGATGCAGGTCCAAGGCAAAACAGCACACACAGATCAGGTATGCTTATCTCAAAGGTGGGGTGGGGCAGGATGTGAAGAGGGACAGTCTCCAAATCACCAACAGGAAGCTGCAAGACAGACCCCAGAGGCCAAGAAACGGTGCCAGCCTCACCCTGGCATTCTCTCTGCCAGTACCATGGGCGTTTCCGTTTTGTTTATTTTGTTTTAAAGAAGGACAGGGGCAGGCAGAGGGGCAGAATGCAAGTCATTATTCAGCATTTCCTGCAGCTCTCATGTTTGCAAAGCGCTCCTGCCCCGAGTCCTCAACTGGCTGAAATAATAAAGGAATTCAAGACTCATGCCAAGAACTCAAAAGTGCTAAGCAGATACAAGAGCCTGAGAGTGGGGCAAGGCGGGCAGTACTTAAAAACCAATGGAAAAAAAAAACCATTGGAAAAAAAATCCTGTGAAAGAAGCACCACTGGAAAAAATATAATCCGCATAATGAGCTGTGTGAAACTGACGAGCCACACGGAGGGTATGAACTCTGCAATGTGCTCTGCTTCCCAACGCACACCCGGACCCAGGTCCACTCTGAAAGCACAGCAGGTGACATCCTTCTTGGAGAGCCCAGAATTCTGTGACTGACAACCAGCACTCCATGGCAACAATTAGAAGAAAAGCCTCTTCTTGCTGGCAGGGCCAACAGCTCCTGATCTTCCTCCAAGCGCCGTGTCGGTGAGGTTTTCTGTATGGCGGTCAACACAGCGCTCCCTGCAATCACACTGTATGAGCCGCAATACACTACAAGCACCAGGGATTTGCGGTGTCAATGACATGGGATCAGAAAGAGATGGGGTCTGTGTGTCTGTGTTTGTGTCAAGTACAATGTGAACATCCCTAAAGCAAAACTCCAAAATCCAAAATGTTCCCACGACTCAAATTTTATGAGCATTAACATGATATCACAGGTGGATTAAACACCATGATGAATTTATTTAAAATATTGTATAAGGTGATCTTCAAGTTATGTGCATAAGACATATATGAAGCAAAGATTTAAATTTATGGCTAAGTGTTAGCCCCTATATATTTCCATTTGCATATTCCAAAAATCCCAAACAGTCTGAAATCATAAAGACTTCCAGTCTCAGGTTCTCTGGATAAGAGATGCTTAAGCTGCACGATGATCTAGGTTCAGACATCAGTGAGACCAGTAGGCAAAATGTAAGAGTGAACACACTCAAAACCATTACTAATGTGTACTCTAGGAGAACAGCATGCTTCAAATAACTACCACAAAAATACCAGAGACACACGAAAACTTTAAAAGCCAACCTATTTTGAGAAGACAATCTCAAGAATGCATTTGAGGGATGTCATTAACTTTTATGTCAGATCAACATCAATATTTTCTCTGAGGCAATTAGGAAGTAGTACTTCCCCTCCCCCTCCCCCACAGAGAGAGAGACAGAGACAGAGAGACAGACAGACAGAGATAGACAGAGACAGAGACAGAGGTAGAGGCAGAGACACAGAGACAAAGAGACAGACAGAAGACAGAGAACATATTAGTAAAGAGGGAAGCATCTCCACACCACAATCTGCAAAAGGAAAAATCCTGAAAGAGTCCAGGCCAGCACTTGTTATGGCTTCTTGCCTCGGTCATTTGTTGATGTAAGAAAGGATGTCCCAGTGGCTTAGAGTAGCATTTTTAAGGACCTTATAGGGCCGGCAGGACAAAAATTAGAGAGCTGAGCCTTGCAATGAGTCAACTGTAATTCAGTAAAGCAGAAAGCACTACCAAGGTCGAAGGCAGTGATAAGTAAACAGGAGTTAAAAGAGATGTTTAGCACAGGTCTAAAATGGCAGACGTATATATTCTAAAAACAGGGTTGAGCTTATATAAAGAAAAAAAATTCCCATCTCTGTAAAACAGAAACTACAATCATGGTGAAAAACTTAACACAGTATCAAAAAAAAAAAAAAAAAGCTGGAAAAAAGTTAGCATAAGCTAAGTAATCCAGATCCGAATGTCATATACAGAACTTAATTCTCAATGATCCCTAAGCATACATTTCTTCAAGCCCACATGGAAGTTACAAAAGTTGAACACGTGCTTTTTACCCAGGGACCATGGTATATATTTATCTGTCCCCCCATTAGACAAAGGACTGACCTGGTAAGGTCTGAGGGGGCTGTGGTTTCTAAAAGCAAGAGTCCTAAAACATGCAGGTCAAGTCTAGTGGTGACTTAGAACCGATGCCTGCTGAGGCCTGACGTTGGCCAAGGACGATAGTAAAATCAGGATCACGGATGCAGGAGTCCACAGGGCCCTCTCTGTCTCCTTGCTGCCCTATGGGAGCCAAACGGCTACAATGGAATGGTATGGACTGGAAAGAGCAGTGCAAGGACCCAGCGCTAAGGGAGGCGGCCGTCATAGCGGCGCCCAACGCGAGCAGGTGGGTGACCGAGCTTGACGATGGCCTAACCCTGCTTCGCTTCCCCTAGGCTTCCCATGGCTTCCCCTTCTTCTATTGTCTGGTACTAACTGGTGATCTGCACAGGCTTCTAGGTGACACTTTTGCCATCCCATCGTCCCAGCATTTGCCAATGCAGAATGTCTGTCCCAACAAGCTTTGCTCTGAGGGGGAAAAAAAAAATCTGCCTAGCTTCCCCATCATCTCTTACCCCAACCTTCCCAGGGTTAGGATAAACTGGGCCCAGAAGTTTGTTCTCTGTTTTGCTCCTTAACCCTCAGTGGCTTGGATGTCACTTTCGTCACTTCAGGGCTTGGGACTAGAGATGCGAATTCCCAGAGGAGGTCTCCCAGGGTGGGATGAATGGATGCGAGCATGCTCTGCGCTTTGCACACACGCTGTCTTAAGGATTGCCCCGGTTAGCCAAAAACCACTGCTCAAAGCCTGAACTAGCTGGAGGAAACAGACAAACACAAGCCACGGGGCCTGCTGCTACAGTCCTGACCTAGTTCTGTGTCTCAGTACCATCACAAGGCCTCACCCTCACTCTTCCCAAACCTAGCAACGCTGGGCACTAAATACAAAGAGACCCACCCCTAAGCAGCAACGATTCCTTCCAGCTACCACAAGCCTGATGCCCCGAATGTGTCTCCCCTAACCAGTTCTGCAGCTAACTGTTCTGCATCCGGTAGGAAAAAAAAACACACACACACACACACAAAACCCCTTGGCTCTGATCTCTGGCCATATCCACATTCCCAGGAGCTGGCTGTGTTGAAAACTATCCTCAGTACAGGGCTGTATCACCGTAAGTACTTCCCAGGCTTTCACCACCCAGGCCCTGAAGCAGGAGGCGTAAGTAGAGCACACGGACCGGACCGTAGCGCTGAGTGCGTTATTAATGAGTAACTCCTGCTGATTCTTGCTGGACCCTGAGCGGCAGGAGGCCGCTGCACTCACCCTCGTACATCTCCAGGATGTGGACGGTGTCCCCGATCTGCAAGGAGAGCTCCACATCTTGAGATGCGTTGTAGTTATAGATTGCTGTAAACGAGAGGAAAAGGGGATTAGGAAACATGCACTTTTCAAAAGTTATGAGACTTGTTCTCGTTTGCCTCTCTCTGTCGCTGTGATAAAATACCGACCAAGTTCACAGTGCGTTATCTAGAGAGGCCAAGGCAGGGGATCAAGGCCAGAACCTGGAAGCGGGAACAGAAGCGGAAACCATGAAGGGACATTGCTTCCTGGCTGGCTCAGCTTCTTTATTTATACAGCCCAGGCCCACCACCTGCCTAGGGATGGTACCGCCCACAGTGGGCTACCCTCCACCAACCAACGGTTAAGAGAATTCTGCCCCAAAGACAAGCTCATACATAGACCAATCAAATGAGGAGACTTCATCAACTTTGGTTCCCTCTTTCCAGGTCTGTCATGATGACAACCAATGCCAGCCACGACAGTACTCAACAAGTCGTCCTCTGTTGAATGATGTCACGTAAAGCAGAAAACAGAGCTGTGTGTCCTCCGATGTGCTGACTGGTTGCCTAACTCATAACACATGCTCTGTCAGATAAAACATATGGGTGTGGCTCCTGCTCCCAGGTAATGAGATAGTCTAGTGGGAGGAAGAAAAATATCAACGCACAGGGGAGTGTTCTCTTGGCTTTCTTGATGTGGTGCTCACCAGTCGAAAAGGCTGCATGAGTGACACCGACCTCTAGTAAAAGAGTGATATAGGTCACAGTGCAGGGATGACACGTTATCCCAGCCCTCAATACTCTGGGGATAGAGTAACCATAGCGTTCCACAATCCTTAGGGGCAACATTGTTAGGGCCCCAGAGTAGAAGGCAGCAAATTAAATCATAACCAAACAGGGGCAGGTGGGAGGGTTGGGGGATTGGGGGATTGGGGGAGGGGTAAGAACGGACCAGAGCTTCATATAGGTACTTTGCTGTCGCTCCACTTAAGAGTGACTAAGAGGCACATGGAAACACGCTCAACAACATTAGTCATGAGGGGAATGCAAAGCAGAATCTCGCCATCAGATGACGCTTCCACACCTACTACGACAGCTGCATTCGAAAAGATGTTCGCCCTCAATACGGAGCTGCGAGAACTCGCGTCCCCGGCTGGTAGCACTCTAGAACAAGAGACCCTTTAGAATCTAGACTAGCCATTTCTGGAAAGTTAAATACGTTTCCTACATGGCTCAACAAATCAATTCGTAGGAGGGCAACAGAAAGAAGAAAAAATACGTCACACATACATGATACCCCTATCAGTTGCTGCAGATAAGGCAGAAGACTGGACCCTGGGGTTGTCACGTCAGTCTCCTGCAGCTGTGGATTCCACCTCATCAGCCACAAGAGGCAGCGGAGCTGAGGATCTGCAGAGGACCCTTAGTTACCTCGGGGTGTTTTCTATAAGCCGAAGAAAAGGAAGGAGACTGAATGGGAGCTGAGATCTGCTGGGACCCAGCCAACTCCAACAGCCAGCCACCGCCGGGAGCCAGCAGCAGCATGGGACAGACTCTGCTGAGTCCCCAGGGGCATGCAGACCAGTCCACACACCTTCATTCCACAACGCTGGGCTCCAGAACATGAGATAACACATTCGTGTTGCCTCCAGCCATTGACTCTGCCACGGTTTGCTACAGCAGCCGCAGGAAACTGACGCGGCTGTTATTCACAACAGTCAACAAGGTGAAGCAACTCAGCTGTGTCTGCCTACACGCACAAGGAGCACAGCTGTGCTTTGATAGCCCCACCAGGTGGGCTGCACAAGCCCACCCTGTGAGGATAGGAGCTACGTAGTGATATGCTGTGTCTTTACAAACCGTGGTGTGGTACAGACACGTGGCTTACGCACACCTTCTCCTATTCCTACACTCTTACTCCAGGTGACTGATGGTCCCTGAAAGAATGTAGTTGCTAGTAGGCTGTGAAGTTTCTGCCCCATAAACAAGGGTGCCTGATATTGGAATCCCAGCACCCATTTTTAAAGCCATGTGTGGGGATATGAAGGTCCCTGGGATTCACTAGTCAGCCAGACTAGCTAATCTGTGAGCTCCAGGTTCAGTGAGAGAACCCGTCTCAAAAAATAAAGTGGAGAGCAATCAAAGAAGACACCCAAGGTTGACCCCCCCACCCTCTCTACACACATACTTGCTACATTTATGCACACGCATGTACACATGCATATATACATACACTATACATAGAAACACATGTCCACACACACAAAAAGAAAAGCATATCTATGCATATTCAATAGACACAGTATCTTCTCCAAATAGTTTTGATCTGAAGTGAATCACAACATAAGAGTTAAACAACATAAAAGTCCCTCTCCCATCATCCAGTGTGTTGACCGGGTGCTACTTTGTATCACAAACTGTCTTAGAGAATACTAACGACAAAGATGTGGCTCCTGAGTCATAGGTTAAAGCAGATAGAGTCCCGACCATAAATCAATGCAATGGAATACTATTTGGCGATGAAAAAGGATGATACACAGACACATGCCACAATCCAGATAACTTCAAAGTATGCTAAGCAAAAGAAGGCATCAGCAAACATATTTTTGTTTCATTTATTTCTGAAATGTTGAGAAGTCGCTAATCCGTCAGACAGTAGAGAAAATGAGTTGCTGTCCTAGGTGGATATGGGAATGGCACTGAGCAACCTATCCCTTCAGGAACTTTTTAGGGAGGGGAAAACATCCCAAATTGAGCCATGGTGACAATTCAACAGTTCCATCATTATTTACTAAAGTCACTAAATTGAGGGCTGGGAAGCAAGAGCTCTTACTGCTGTTGTAGAGGGCCAGGGTTCAGTTCTCAGCGCCCCACACCAGGCAAAAGAGCTTTAGTTCCAGGGGACCTAACACCTTCTTCTGCCCTCCACGGGCACCAGCTCACATGTGGTGCACATAAATTTACCCAGGCACGCACACAAGCAATGTAAACCAAAATAAATAAATATTTGAAAATAACAACAAAAACCACCACCAGACACTGAAAACTGAAGCCTGTACATTAAACTTCAGAGAAAGTTCGCTTTTAACAGATTTATTTCTTGTCTTTATTAACGGGTGATCCATATCCACCCGCGAGAAAAAAGTGCCAACGTGGAGGTCCAGCTCTGTAAACACTACAAGGATCCATCTTTACAGGTCTGCGCAGCACAAGAGGATGGCCACTCGATGCATGTTCGCATCCTATAGTCGTCATGGAAAACATCCTACCCAGTAAGGGAAGAAAGGTGGCCCTGCCTTTGCCTGTGGTGGTGGGCACATCCTGTCCTCCTCTCCCTGGGCTGCAGCCTGGAAGAAAATGGGAATCTCAGAAACGGCCTCTCCTTTAGGAAGGAGGTCACAGTCTGTTCTGGAGAAGTGCCCTGGCAGTTGTTTCCTATTGCGCTTTCAGAGTAGGCTGTGGTTTCTGAATAACGACTGGTGGGGAAGTGGGTTAGGAGAAATGACACAGAACGCAGACGGGAGTTTCAGCCTCCCATGGCGGCTGCTGTCCCACTACGGTTCAACTCCACCTGACTGCTGTAGTTTATTTACCCATGAAGGATGTGATGGGTTTTTCTACAGAAAACATGACCCTGCAATTCTTGACACCACCGAGACCCCATCAGCTGCTATCCCTTAAAGTGCTTCTTCCTACCACCCCTCCCCCACGGAAACAGGAAGTAGTGAGGCCACTTTGTCACAAGCTGGGTAATGACCATCTTCACTCTTCCTGGTTCTTAGTCATGGGAAAGTAAGCAGAGGCTCTCAAAGGCAGACTTCCCAACGTCAGCTCCAGGTGGAAGCAGCTGCCTCGGACTGCTGGAAATGCAGAGTGGCATGTATGCACTTACGCAGGCAGGTGAGAAGGAAGGCACGCACGCACGCACTCACGCATTCACGCACACACACACACACACACACACACGCATGCACACGCACGTGCAGGAATGAACCTAACCACACACACATAGGCACAAAGACAGACATATATGCATGCGTGCATGCACTCATGTACTCCCCCTCTCTCTCTCTCTCTCTCTCTCTCTCTCTCTCTCTCTCTCTCTCTCTCTAGACCAGCAAATCCCAAATGCTCCAGTCTTAATTACCCACTTTTTCCTCTACCATCTGTCCAATTCACCCTCTTCTCTAGTCAAAATGTGCCTAGTCCTGCAGCAAGTTTAATGTGCCAGGGTAGGCTGGTACCCATGGGGGACCTCCCCATTCTCTGAGAAGGGGAGGGGGAGAAAGGGGAAAGGATGTGTGTAGGGGCGGGACTGGGAGGACGCAGGCTGTGATCAGGATGTAAAATGAATGAATGAATGAATGAATGAATGAATAAGTAAATAAATAAATAGGCTCTTTTAAGTTCAGGGGCCCTTTTATGTTCTGCAGTTAACAGCACCACTTGCTCTTCCAGAGGACCTAGGTTCAATTCCCAGCACACACAGAGGGATCTTCCAGAGGACCTAAGTTCAATTCGCAGCACCCACAAAGGGATCACAATCATCTGTACTTCCAGTCCAGGGGATCCGATGCCCTCTTCAGTGCACATATGCTACACAGACATGCATGCAGACAAAACAGCTGTGTACTTTTTTTTTTTTTCAAAAAAAGACTTATACTCTCCTTGAAATCCAATGCTCATCTCCTGTCTTAACCACTGACTCTCTCTTCTTTAGAACAAGCCAAATCTCACATTCACAACTGAACTCTACCAACAGCTCCTCACCACCCTTCTCCACCCCAGCACGGGGTCTTTCTTCTCTGAAGTCCCACAACCATTTTCCCCTTCTCGAAGTTTGAGTTAACAACCACAGATAGTCCTGTGGGATTGTCTGCCACCAATTAGGAGGTAAAGCCCTCCAGAACGTGGGCCTGGCTTCATATGCTGCCTTTTGTCTACTCATGAGACACAGCCTTACACAGACTCAACCCAAAGAAGAATCCAAGGCACAAGTAGCAACTCTATGTGTTTGTATATTTTGCCTTGACTTCTGACTCCCCTGCCTCCATCTTGCCAGGACTGGGAGTAGAGGCTTGTACACTCTGTGTACGATGTTTAGGGTTGAACCTAGGCCCTTTGAGTATGCTAGGCCGGTACTCTACTGACTGAGCCACATTTCCCGCTCCTGGTTTTACTTTTTAAACATATAATTTGTCTTTTTTTTTTTTAACACTCCATTAGTCTGTCTTCCCAACCTCACTCCTCTACCCCTGGTCCCCTTCTTCCCTTCTGATACTCTCATTTCTACTTTCCCATCACATACATGTGCATGTGTGTAGAGCACATACACATATGAGTCTAGACTGTAATATTTACCATTCTCAATCTGACTGCCTACTTGACACGATGCTCTACACTTCTATCCATCTCCCTGCAAATACATAATTTCATCCTTATTTTTTTTTAAGGCTGAATAAAACTCCACTCTCCCACAAAATAATAAAAACACACATTCTCCAAAAAGCATTTTTAAGTACTATTTGTAATCCTTCTATAAAATGCACAGAACAGTTCAGCCATTCGCCACTTCTCCCCCACCCCCATGCAACCATGTTCTTGCTCCCCCCAAGTTGTGGTTTCCCATCACACAGGAACAGGCTATCAGAGATCCCCTTTCCCGACACTTTATCATACTAGAAAAAAATATGTATATTTCTTTCCAACTGAGGCTGTTAAAGAGACTCCTGCTGGAGACAAAGCCATTTAGCATGTTCTTTAGAAGCGGGCTAAGACATCTGTGTGCTCCATGTCATGTCTCTGGGTAAAAGTGTCAACACCAATCTGTTCCATGCAGTTTATCTCTCTAGAGCCCACGCCCTCCCACTTCCTTCACCGGAAGATTCCTCAGGTTTGCCCTGGAGCGCTACGTACACAGCTCTTCTCAGCCACAGGGCATCCAATGGGAGACCTCAGACTAAGAAGGGCTACATCCAGCTTCACAGGAAGGCCCTGGGTGAGACTGCTGCCCCATTCACCTCTGCCGAGGATGACCAGTGGTGATAAAGGTGTGCCCTGGAACCAGGATTTATCTCAGTAAATGGAACGCCTAGCTCCAGAGCCAGGCTTCCTCAATACAAACCCATGGCCGATGGTTAGCAATCACCTTGTGCTAGCCTGATGCTATTTTGAACACAGGATTAAAAAGCAATGCTCTTAGGGGAGAAGCTAGTGTTTTCACTCTAGAACCTGAACAACTGTTATAATCAGAAGCAGGGGACCGGTGAGATGGCTCAGTGGTTAAGAGCAGTGGCTGCTCTTCCAGGGGACCTGGGTTCAATTCCTAGCACCCATCAGTTTACAACTGTCTGTAATTCCAGTTCCAAAGGACCCAACACCCTCACATAGACATACAAACAGACAAAACACCAATCAAGGCAAATAAAATAGCAGTGATATTTTTTTAAAAAGATTTACTTTTATTATTTTATATATCTGTATCTGTGTACCTTACGTGTGCTTGATGCTCGAGGAGGTGGCAAGCCTCAGTGTGGGTGCTGGGAATCAAACCTGGGTCTTTCGCAACAATGAGAAGTTGCCTTCAACCACTCAGCCAACTCCCCAGGTCATAATTTTAAAAAGAAAAAAAAAAAAAAAAGAAAAGAAAAGAAAGAAAATCAGGCAGAATGCTGGGGGTGTAGCTCCAGTGGCAGAGAGCACTTGCACATGGAGCCCTGGGCCCTGGGTTCAATCACCAGCACCACATAAACCAGGCATGGTGGCACATGCCTATAATCCCAGCCTGGGAGGCTGGAGGCGGGAGAACCAGTTCACCCTTGTGAATACAACAGAAAGTCCGAGGCCAGACTTAGTTACAAGAGACCCCTTCTCAAAACAAAATAACAAACACCCAAAAAAAAAAAAGCAGAAAGAGCATGCTAGTGAAAGAGTGAAACTAGGAAACCCTAAGATTAAACACAGCAGAATGCAATACTTTTTTTTTTTTCATTTGCAAACAGCCGTGCCTTTCAAGGACTGACTTAATCTAGACCTCAGTTTCCCGTCTATAAAACAAGAACCAGACTGGATGACTCAAGGGCCGTTAGCTCCCAGCTTCCTGATTCATGAAGTGACAAGCCAGCCCAGAGAGACACGCTGCTTTGAACTGGCAGGCACCACCGCAAGCTCTTGTTTTGTCTGAGGAAATTAAACTAGAAAAGGGAGTCCGCTGTGCAGAAACTGCTTCCCTGGCTGCCTTGTGCAAGGTTGGGAAGGACAAATGGCTGGAATTCCTCCCTAAGCAGCTTACTGTTTATACCAGGAAAGTGTAATTTTGCCGAGCCAAACAGACAAGACAGTATGTCTACAAATGTAAAATAGTTTGCATTTCACCAAATCCTTGATTAAGCTTTTTCTTTGAAACTAAGCTTATACAAGAGAAGGGGCGGGGAGTTGAAGATGAAAGAAATTGAAAATTGCATAATAAGCAACCAAAAGAACACTTTTAGATTCTACAAATAGGATCGGTTTTTGAAAAAAGGAAAGTCTGTTAGCCATGAGTTATAAATCTTTCTAATGAATTGAGATCTTTCATGAGTCCCCGAATTACAGCCCCCCCCCCCCGAGGAACAACTGGAACCTTTCATTTTTTTTTATAGGCAGATTGTACAGAAATGTCCAGCAAGCAAAGGATACAGTCCCAATTCAGGTCCTTTGCTATTGAGAATACTAAGATGATCAGCTTTATTCATCTCCATTTTTGTATATGATCTCTCTCTCTCCCCTCTCTCCCCGTCTCTCCCTCCCTCCTTTCCCCTCTCCCTCCCTCCCTCCCTCCCTCCCTCCTTCCCTCTCTCTCTTTCTTTTTAGACAAGGTCTCATTAAGTTGCCTAGGCTGACTTATAACTTACAATCCTGCCTGAGTCCCCAAAGTATAGGGATTACAGGGCTGCACCGTCGCCCTCATATTTTTTTTTTAATTTCATCATTATATTTATCTGTCTAGGTTTGGCCAGTAGCTCTATCAAGACTAAAGGACCCCCACAACTCATCTTTAATCTTCATCCTGGCTTTACCACATTAATATTCTAGAAGGCTAAATGGATTTTTAAAAATGTAACATCATAATAAGGGTTAGAAAATGATACTTGACAACAGTATAATACCAAGAAGTACAAAAAAAAAAACCCCCCAAGGTTTCAAACTGGCCTATCTGCACCGAGATGGCCAGGTCCCCTCTTGCTCTGATGTGCCTGGGCCGGGGGCTTCGATTTGGACACCTGCTGCAATTGTTTGTTTGTTTTTTGAGACAGGGTTTCTCTGTGTAGCCTTGGGTGTCCTGGACTCACTTTGTAGACCAGGCTGGCCTAGAACTCACAGCGATCGCTCTGCCTCTGCCTCCCTAGTGCTGGGATTAAGGCGTGCGCCATCACTGCCAGGCTCAGTTGCAATTCTTAACGAAAGTGCCCTCCCCCATGAGAAGCAAGATCTCTTGGGCTTTTCATTTACTCAACCACTTGTGAGAATAGTGCATGTTATGACCAACCTGCTGGCTACTATTCCAGGAACTTCTTTTTTTTTTTTTTTTAATTACTTTATGTGTGTTGGTGTTTTGGCTGCACATCTACGTGAAGGTATCTCGATCCCTGGCATTGGAATTACCGACAGTTGAGAGCTGCCATGTAGGTGCTGGGAATTGAACCCAGGTCCTCTAGAAGAGCTCGTGACCACCAAGCCCTCTCTCCAGCCCGTATTCCAGAAGTTCCTAATCTAAAGATCTTACCTAAATTTATAGGTTGATTGTCTTGTTTTAGATAGATATTAACTAAACTATGGTTTACCGCCTGGCTCCCTGGTATCAAATGTTACCTACAGGCCATCTCACCTAAATTAACGGAAGATTCAATGTCATCTTTTACGAGGGGTGAGCTGGAACAGGGCAATTCAAAATTACAGAACCAAAAAGTCTGTGGTCTACAAACAGAGGGACTTTTCTTCCCCGCAGCTTCCTCGTCTGAAGAGAGGTCACAGCCCATTGTTCATATGGTTTGTGAAGGCCAGAGAGGGGGGAATCTGTGCGGCGCCCCTCGGACTATGACTAACACCCGGTGGGCACTGACTACAGGGAAGTCACCTGCCCCCCCTCCTTCTTCCCCTGTCCCTTGCCTGATCGCCCTCCTACTTTGAGCACAACAGCACGTGCATCTGTAGCGATGGACACTGTCCCCTTCACCTGGATTAGAAGCCACTGGAATGAAAACTACCCATCAAGAGAGATTGGAGCCATGGGGGGGGGGATAAGGGGGGGACGGGGACGGGTTCATCTTCAATGTCCTTCCTGGGTTGCTGGACAGTGCCCGGCATGTGATCGTGGGGCACTTGATCGCAGGCGGCGGAGCGTTCCCCTTGAGAAGCGGCCCTGGGCTGTTTTAGAATCGTAGCTCTGGCCCGCCTATCTCTTCCAAGCGCTTCTGTGATGATTCAACCGGAGGAGCCAGGGCGTGATTCAGAAGGCCAGCAACACTCGCTCTTAGTCATGTCCACTGCCCGTGCCTCTCCATCTGAAGACAAAACTGGCTTATCTGCCTCTCTGTTTCACTGACCTCTGTTCCTTTCCACTGAATTCTTTCTTGGTAGGCAAAAAGTAAAAGAAGAGGGGGGCAGAAATCAGATTCTAACTAAGGTAGTTTTAGGCACAGGTGGCATAAATAGTAAGCCCAGTACACATACATCCAAAAAACAAAAGTTCTCGTGGGATTGCAGCTGCGGAACCAGGCCATTAGCATATGCCTGGAGTCTCAGCACTAGGGAGACAGGAACAAAATGGCTGACACACGGTCAAGGAAGCCTCGTCTACACAGCGAGATTCAGGCCAACCGCAGCTACACACGGAGGACTTCTCTCGAAAACGAAGAATCGAAATCGACGATTGGTTCCTGAGATACGTTCTGATGAGATGAAGATTAAGAGATCTCAGATTCAATCAAGTCATATCTAAAGATTTCTTTGAGTTTGCTTCACCCAACTTAGGAACAGGAACTGTAAGTGAGGAAGAGAAGCGAGGAGCCAGAATAACGGATTCTAGAAAAAGGTACTTCTGCATGACAGCCGACGGTGCCAATGGCTGCTTCTCTCCAAACTTACGCTGACTCTGAGACGAACCTCATTTCAGTGAGGAAAACCCTGATCCTCAGCCAGGCTACCAACTCTGTTCATTTCAGCTTTGCCCCTGGAAGGGGGCGGGGCCCAACAGCAGCCTTGGACTTGAGCACACCTCCCAGCAGAGCTGGCAGCCCCGCCACCCACCCGAGGCAAGGGGTGCTCTGCAATGTGGAGATCGCACCTGGGAGGACCCTAGAACTACACCTAGCTCCCTTGGTATTATAGACACTAGAGCCCCTGCTGAAACTGTTAAAAAATAAAAATAAATGTTACCCTGTACTTAACTATACTTCTTCTGAACAGAGAAAGCAGCAGAGGCATAAAAACAAAAGAGTCGACAGGAGAGATGGATAAAGGTACCGCCACCAAGCCTGGCAGCTGGGGTTCAGTTGCTGGGACCCACATAGTGGAAAGAACCAACCTGTGCAAGTAGTCCTTTGATCTTTATTCACGTCGTGCCACTCATTGCCTGTGCACCTGATTGTGTGCTTGTGCACATGAGCGCATGCACGCGCACACATACACACACACACACACACACACGCACACACAGGCACACACACGTGGTGTAAAATTTGAGAAAAACAAAAACAAATGAGCAACTACTATTTATGTAAGAAATAAGTGATGTATAAATCAGAAAGTAAAAAAATATCAGACCCATGGTTGTATAAGGAGTTTGACCTTTTATCTATTTATCATATATGTGTATATAAGTATACACACACAATAAAATTTAGCAACACAATAAAATTCTTTTAAAATAAGAGTTAAGTCAACTCATATACATATAATTCACATTATATATATATTTTTTTCCATTTCATTTCCTCTAAGAACCTAAAGGCACATATAATACTCCCATGAATTAATTTGCATTCCACAAGACAGCATTTTGTGATAATCCCCTTACATCTCAACGAAGAAAATTGCCTGCACTCCATTTTCTTCTCAAGTGCATTTAATAATAACCAAATGCAGCATAAAAAAATTTTTTTTTGCCATTTCAACATGCCTCTTGACTTATCCCCAAAGCACTAAAGTATTTTTAGGCACGAATACTCATAAAAGGAAAATACAGTTCGTAAAAAATCTGACCACCAAACTTATAACACAATCTAAACATTAATAGGAAAACCACACGTTTCTAAGGAGAAATCCAGGCTTGGTGGCTTGCCTGGCTTCTGGCATTTAAAAATAAAAGCCACTCTAAAACCAGAGGAAAGCCTATCTGCTCGTCTCCCACATTAAGGTACTGTACTTCGTTTCCGTACAGGTCACCCGAATGAGTCTTTGGGTAGCAGTCAGCTACAGTCACTGTCTTGGCAGGGATGGAAAGCTCAGCCGTTCCAAATTCTGCCTGCACCGAGTATACCACCATGGGGGGGGGGGGGCGGCGCGGGGGTCCTACTGACAAAGACATCCTGTTTGATGAGTTCCGTATATCCTGTGTACATACGTCATTCACCATTCACACCTCCAACTTAAAAAAGGGAACTTTTTAAAGAGTACCATATCATAATACTATTACATAAGAGAAAAGGGTGTGAGGAACCAAACTACCAAGAAACTAAAGATGCATCCCTTTCAATGGAATGCTGGAGACAGCTGGCGTTGGCCACTCAGACGCAACAGTGAAAGGGCCATCTCGGAGCCTCTGTCTTACCCCACCTCTGAGCTCTCCCTGCCTCACCTGAAGGGAAGATAACTCCACTGTAGTCTTCATCATCCTCCCCCCCACCCCCCACCCCCCACCCCCGCCCATGCATTTAAGAATCATATATGGGCCGTGGAGAGATTAAACAATATTCCCAAAGCACTCGCCGGGAAATAACTAGCCACGGGAAGCGTTACGACACATTTTCCACACCAGCCTAGTAACTCAGCCCCCAAAACACACCGTTCCGTAGACTCCTGGCACTCCAGTACCTCTCTGCACACATCCTAGGAGGTCTTATTTCCCGGCTCCAGAATCTCCCAATACTTTCCTGCTATGACTTAAGAACCTCTGAAGCGCCTTCCTGTCTGAGTCCCCGTTTTGTAACTCCCTTGTTCAAAGGGCTTTTGCTACTTTCCTCCCTCTGACCTAATCCTAACCATAAATTAAGTTTACAAAAGCCTAATTCAGCCACAGCATGCTCTGGATGATAATGCTAAACCACCTACCATAGCGCTGAGTCAACTGTCTTAGTTACTATGGCTGTGAAGAGACACCATGACTAAGAAGGTGTTTAATGGGGGGGGGGGGGGTTCAGTTCCACAGGGTGAGTTCATGACCATCACGGCAGGGAGCATAGCAGCAGGCATAGCACTGGAGCAGTAGCTGAGAGCTCACATCTGACTTACAAATAGGAGGTAGAGAGACAGGGAGTAGGCCTAGCTTGGGCTTTTGAAACCTCAAAGCTTACCCCCAGTGACACACCTCTTCCAACAAGGTCACACTTTCTAAACCTTCCCAACAGTTCACCCACTGAGAACCAAACTTTCAAGTATCTATATGGAGACCACTCTTATTTAAACCACCACATCAACACAACCTGCTGTGTGATGTGGCCTGCCCAGGTCCCTCCTGGGGCTACAAAGGGCTGCCTTCAAACCGTGGTTCGCATTGTCAAAGTCTATTGGCTCATGGGAGGGCAGGCATGGGGCTTCCCAAGGGAGTGACCAGAGGAGAAACTGTTAAGCCTTTTCTTCCACCCTGAATCTCTCTAGAGAAAGCTAAGAGTATTGGTAGCAGCATCTTATCTTGTCTGTACCCCATAGTAGCAAGGGATATGAATAATACAGTGCCTGACAAACAGGGTTAATGCCATTTTGACGTCTCCTTGGCTCTTTGAAGGAATTAAGAAGGGTAAAGTTAGTTGTCGATGTTTAAAACTACTCTTCCTCTCTTAACTCTCTACCACATAGTGGGGAAAAATGTAATAATACTGAGGATGTTTCAATATTTAAATCTTTTTTTTTTTGCAATCTCAAATTATGCTGATATTTTAAAAAGCAAACAAACAAAAAGCCCAAAACAACAATAACAACAAACCTTTTGCTTTCTGGACTGGAGAGGTTTTATTTGTATTGGCCTTGGATTGGAAACAATTAAAAAATTCCTTCCACTGCAGAACAAATAAACTGTGGTACATTCATTCCCTAGAATTGTGCTTAGTGATGAGAAGAAAACTGTAGCTCCATACAGGATGAAAAGCTGGCAGGTCAAGTGATGAAGCCAGACCCAAGAGGATGCACATGAACTGCACTGTCCTGTGGTCATAACATCCTGGAGGAGAGAAAACCATAAGACAGGAAGACAGACTCAGGGTTGCCAAGGACCAAGGCTGGAAAGTGGCTGCTGATGAAGGGATGTGGGGACGGCCATGGAGCAAGAAGAGGGCTCCGTACTCTAACTGCTGGGTGCCACATGGCTGGATGGGTCTGTCAAAACTCTCACAGCCAAGCAGGCCAGTAAGAAAATGACAAAGCCGGCAAGTCAAACACAAGGTAGAACTATTCACTCAACAAATGTCTAAATATAATGATTTACTGGGTAGAGAACCAAGTAAGTGTGATGTGTTCCCCACATCATTGGTGAAAAAAAAAAAAAGCACAACTGAAAATTTAATGTGAAAAGAAAAATCCAGAAGTACTAAAACACAGGACCCATGATAATAATAATTGTATAATTTGGAAAAATTAAAATTTCCTCAGTGACAGCTAGTGGGGGGGGGGAAGACTACAGGTTTGGAGAGACAAAATGAAAACTCCTAGAGGATAAAAAGCCCACAACAGAAAAATTCATCCCAGAGAAATATGTGAGAAAAGCTATAAATCACCAACGGTGAAGAAGAGGGAATGCTACAGTTCAATGAAATAACCAAAGCACACACAGGCCAGTCACAGAGGCATAGAGGCCCATGAAGTACTTCAACGAGCCCATTTTCACCAACAAGAATCAAACGTTTAAAACTATGGCAACCGAAGTTGAAGCACGTGTATGAGAATGCAGCCCAGACACACCCAAAGGACTTTTCATCCTAGCACAGAGACACTTGCCCAACCATGTTTATTGCTGCTCTATTCCTAATAGCTAGAAATTGGAAGCAACCTAGCTGCCCTTCAACAGAAGAATGAGAAAGAAAATGTCTATTACTCTATTGTTTAAAAAAAAGTTTTAAACAATAGAGTTTTAAAAAAACAAGAGTAATGAAACTCAGAGGTTGATGGATTAAAGTAGAAAAAAATCATTCTGAGTAAAGTAACCCAGACCCAAAAAGACTGTATTTGAGGGGTGTAGTATAAAACCTAAGGCAGTAAAAGCTTCTATATATATATGTATGTGTGTGTTTACATACATACATATATACATGTGTATATATATACTTAGATTGCCTTCATATATATGCATATATATGTATATATATATATATATGCAATCTAAATGAAATGGCCACATAATGGGGAGACAGAGCCCCAACTAGACTTCTCTCTTCACCAAACAAGGCTTCTAGTACTCTGATTGAGTTACATCTACTTGAGTTGTTGGCCGGAGAGGTCCCGTGAGACTCCTCAAACAACCCAGACTGTTGGCAAACTGTAGGCAAGGCCCTATTGCTGAAGCCAACACCTACACAACTCACTGAACATGGAGGAAGTCATCCAGCTGGTGACTACACAGAACCTTCACCCTACATTCTTGGGTCTTTGATACCGGAAGGTACTCTGCAAGCTGTCAGAAGAGAAGCATAAACATCAAGCAAGCTACAGCCCCTTTAATTTGCCATGGTGTCCTGTCTGCAATGGGAGCACAAAGCCTGGGGGACCAAGCAGTGAGACCAAGGACCTGAGACCAGACAGCCCAGGGACCTAAGGCAAAAACAAATAGTACTGGCCAAAACCCGGCAAGAAAAAGTGACTCCTAATGACATTCTGCTCTACTCATAGATCAGTGCCTTGCTCGGTCATCATCAGAGAAGCTTTCTCCTGCAGTAGATGGGAATAAATACAGAGAGACGCACAGACAGACATCCTGCAGAGGACGAGACTTTGGAATGCTCACCCCCTAAATGAGATATTTCCATCAAATTCCTCCCCCCCCCCCCCCCGAGGGCCTAGGAAACCCTGTGGAAGAGGAGGCAAAAAGAATGTAAGAGCCAATCACGATAGAGGACACTAAGGAAAGGTCTTCTAGAGCCAGCGGGACCGATGCACCTATGAACTCACAGAGACTGAGGCAGCACACACAGAATCACCGAGGACCCGCACCAGATGGGGTGCTAGAGCGGAAAGGAGAAGGGCGCACATAAGCCCATCCCTAACCCAGAAGCTCTCTCCAACTGATAACCACTTGCAAATGAGAATTTCATTTTCTCCAAGGGAGTCTCACTGAGGAAACAAACTCCTCTCAAGGGTAGGCTGTGTGCCAAGCAGTAAGTGGCCAATGGAACACGAACTCAATGGCATCTCTGGAGGTTCCCTGTCTCATGAAGTCATACCAGGGCTTTTCTTTCTTTCTTTCTTTCTTTCTCTTATTTTTTCATTTTCATTTTATTTATATATTTTTCTATATATACCCCTCCAGGTCCTTTGCATATATATTATGGCCTCCAGTTTAGAGTTTTCTGGGCTCCCTGAGTGTGCCAGTGAGTGGGTCTCTGTACCTGTGTCTTGTGCCTTTTCTTGGGCTCCTTCCCTTCTGTTTGTTTAGTTCTATTATGATCTGTTAGTTTTTATTTTATTTCATTATTATCCCTTAGGAGCCTGCTTGTTTTTAAATGAGGGACAGAAAGGGGGTGGATCTGGCTGGGAGGAGAGGAAACTGTAATCCAGATCTATTATGGTGGGGGGAAGGGGGGATATTTTCAATAAAAGGAAAAAAAACTAAAGTAAACGCTGCCCAGAGGTTACTATCCAGGATCTTGTCCCCTCCCCCAGCCCCAGGTGTGTGTGGATAGAAAAGATGAACATATATATGTGTATATGATCTGTGCGTCTTGGAGGATGGAACCAAAGACCATGCCTGAACCACCCACACACAAGCTGACCCCTTGTTTGCAGAAGCCCAGTTTTGCAGATAAGACGAAGTGTTTTGGAGAGTTATGAAGAACTGGACATAGGCATGCAGGTGCAATGCAAATGCCACTCTCAAAATTAGCATGACCGGCAGGTGTGGTGGCGCACGCCTTTAATCCCAGCACTCGGAAGGCAGAGGCAGGCGGATGCTGTAAGTTTGAGGCCAGCCTGGTCTACAAAAGTAAGTCCAGGACAGCCAAGGCTACACAGAGAAACTCTGTCTCGAAAAACCAAACCAAACCAAACCAAACAAAAACAAAAACAAAAAATAAAACTAGCATGACCATGGAACGGAACACAGAAACTTCCAGAAGTCCCTTCCTGGCCCTTTTCAAAAGTAACCACTCTTCTGACTCTACCGATGGTGACCTTTGAACCCTTCTTTATCTGTTTTAACCTTGTTAACTGAATTAGTTATTGATAACTTGCATTATTTTTCCAAACTAGAAAAATGTATGCTGTAGTATCTATATGTATCATATTCTCTTAAAATATTTAGTTAGTTAGTTAGTTAGTTATTTTTATTTAGGGGGGATATCATGGTGTGGGATGTGTGGATGACAGAGGACAATTTTTAGGAGTCAGTTCTTTTCAGCGTGTGGGCTCTGGGGATCAGACTCGGGTTATCAGGGTTGGTAGTGAGCATATTTCTCAGCAGCAACATCTTGCCAGCCCACCATTCTTTGGTTAAATGAATAAATTAAGTTTCAAAAGTACAGAAATATGTGCCCAAGTCTATATAACAAATTGCTAGCATGTGCTCAAAAGATTAGAGAAAAACTTGTTTTTATTTGAGTTTTTATTTTTCAGCTATAAAAAGCAATCTCTGGCATACAAACATGCCTCAGATTATACAGACGTTAAATGATGTAATCAGATTCCAACTGGATCCTTTAAAAGAACTGAGTGAACCAGTTGAGAAAAAAAAAATCACTGGAGAGCAGATGAGGACTGACAAGAATGTCTGAAAAGAAAACTGTCAGCTGGTTTTAAGGTAGTGAGTTATCACAACTGACTGTTCAGTCAGTTAGAGATTGAAAAGAAAACTGTCAGGGGTTTTCCAAAGACTGCATTTCTAACAGACCAAAATTAGAAAAAAATGAATCTAGGGAATCAACCAAGAAACATACATATAATTACAGCATTTTTTTGTTGTTGTTTTGTGAGAAAAAGTGTTTTAGTAAGCAATGCATACATACCAGAAAGAAAAAAAGGGGAGTTTCTCATCCTATACACACACACACACACACACACACACACACACACACACACACACACACACCGTCCTAAGCCTAAGTACTCACCAACAAAGTTTGAGAGCCACAATAAGTGGCTTCCAAGAGCAGTCTGTCTGCAGTGGCAGCCCCAGTGGAGAGGTCAGCATGCAGGCCTCTCACACAAGCCGGCATGAATGCCAACGGCTCCCAGCGCTGTGGGAAATAGTCTGCCCAGCAATTACCCTTTGACCTCTGCAGAAATAGGAGCATCTGTGTGAGGAACCATGAACAGCGCTGTTTACTCCTCAGCTGCTTGTAGTGGTAGCAGAGGCGGAAACAAACCCCGAG